>NC_092646.1:57285196-57885196 GCF_039555335.1 Amphiura filiformis | reverse complement strand
AGGGAGATACAGACCATGTGCAATCAGTCAAAGTCTCAGCATCACCCGATAATGAGGGCCGATTGTCCCATGAAATGCGACAGGCGAGATTGCTACGCAATTACCACATATTTTCTAATCTATCGCGAATGCACGCAACGCTCTAGCTATTGCGTGATTATTAGACACGGCACGATCGAACAATCGGCCCTCATGAATATGTAAGAAATCACATCATACAATACACGGGGACTTTGACTGGTTGTACGCGGTCTGTATCTCTCTCGTCGGTGATTACAGTATATGAATTGATTAATGAATGAAACTGTGTATTGATTAATCTATGTATTCATTGATTATTGATTGATTGATTGCAGCTGTTGGTGATACGGGCTCTATAGGAGGTAGTGTTTCTCATGAATACCATTTCATAGCAGAGACTGGTGAAGACAAAGTATTTCACTGCTCAAAGTGTGGCTTGTCAAAGAATAAAGAACTTATCGGTAAGAAAAATGAAAATTATAACTATTGTATTTCGTATTTCTATTGGTCTATTCCATTTAAAAATTCACACTACCCCTGTGGAAGATTTAGCTGAAGTCTTCCACAGAGGGGGTAAGAGTTTTGAATAGAATAGACAATTGGATAGTTTCTATTTGAAATACTCCCTCCAGTTGTGGAAGATAAAGGTAAAGCCATAATATAGGGGGAGTATGATATTCAAAATTATTAACCCTGACCAATTACATTAGAAAAACATACTCCCCCTAAGGAATATATTTCCAAAATCTTCCACAGAGGTAAGGTAGATTTCAATCAGAATAGCCCAAGCTTTTAGGGGGAGAAGATAAGAGGGCAGGTGTTGAACTGAAGACTTGAGTTGACTTGTGACGTCATTGCCAGGCAGTTTGTCAGCAATTCCTATTGTATTTTGTCCAGGACCTGTACTTTTAAAACTCCTGCCACATCACTATTGAACAGTGTAATGGTTGTATGCAGTTCGCTCAAGCATATCAATATCAGAGATATCAACCCTCCATATTTTAGAGGTACATGTAGGCTCCCTATTTTTGTAAACATTTTTTTCCATTTTGACGCCAAAATTTGGCAACCTCCCTATTTCTGACAAGTTATGTGCCATTGAAGTTGCATGTAATTTTGAAAACCTCGCTTTTTTTGTTTGAATCCTCCCTATTTTCTGGATGTTAATGTTGGCATCTGCAATATACCATTCCCTTGCCTTTGTTGATAAACATTGAGGTCAACTCATCTATAGATAATAACATCACTGGTCTTTCTCATCTGACTCATTTGCTGTAGCATTGGTCTAATGATACGAAAGTCCTTGGTTCAAATCCTGGATGAACTGAATTTTTTCTCACAAGTTGTCATTTCTGTACATGGAGACTTGTGTTAAAAACCATTTTTAATAATAATCATGTGTGTGAAATTAATATACATGCATGGAAACACCCCCTCCATGCGTGGACATTTGAAGTGAGGACTTGAGATACACACATGTGTATTGTGTGTCTGTCCCAGCATTCAAAGTGAGGACAAGAGTGAGTTTCACACCTTCAAAGTTCATTTTTCATCTATTTCTTAATAGGCCTAGCACATACAAAGAGAGGAAAGAACTTGCCCATACCTCCCATATACTCCCTATAAAAAGAGTGTCATCAGTGCACCTATTTACAAAGCGAGGACTGCAATTTTGTCCTCACTATGCCAAAATGTCCTCACTTTGAATGTGGGAAACTATATCTTGTCCTCGCTCTGAATGGTTCGGGGAACACCAATGCTGGCAACATACAGCTGAAATCAAGAACAGGCAAATAACCCAGAATGTTTCCATGATCACATAATCCAGAAGTTTTGTTTGTAAACATTGTTATCATCCTCTTTCAATGTTTATAAAGATATTAATTTATCTCATAATGTGTGATAGTTTGATACACTCACCGGAGCGCTTCACCGGGTCAACCGGTGTCTTCAGCTGATGTTATTGCTCTGAAGATTTGTTGTTGCTAGTGATGTTGAGACATCCTCGGATGACATAACAGGTGTAGATGACGTCAAACAAGAAGATGTTGTGGTGCCCCCTTGATTCCGGGGGTCAGGAGGTTGTCCTGGACAGGGTCAAGGCCTAACATTTGTCACAGTTACTTTGTCCCTAGCAACAACAAATCTTCAGAGCATTAACACCCACTGAAGATGCCGGTTGTGCCAGTGAGATGACAGCGTTCCGGGGAGTGTACCAAATTTGAGTAGCGTAGAAGTTTAATTTAGCTTTCTATTTATGTTTACCGCTATGTATGAATATACATCATTATATGTTTTAAGTTGTTCTGTTTCAAATTATGTGCTTCTTTTTTCCCAGATGGTGATAAGCCACCATGTCCAGAAGGTTTATCAGGCAACGACTGCCCTATAGAACACCATCATGCTATAGAAGTAGGCCATACATTCTACTTAGGAACCAAATATTCTCAAGTATTTGATGCTTCATATGTAGATCCATCAGGAAAACATAGGTAAGAATAAGAGGGCTCTGACTAAACTTGCCTAGTTATTGTTTGCACTACACAATACAAGCTTGGGGGTGCTGTTATGGTACATGTACATCCAGCATTGCAATGCTGCATGTATACTTACATGTGCATTAATCAAGTGTGATGGGTACCCGGTAGTGTTCTAGGATACGCTATGGCAGGGTATAAAAAGATATCAATCGACTATCCTCAATCCACTCCCATACCTGCCAACTGTCCCTATTAAATAAGGACTGTCCCTATTTTTACTGAAATAAAAAGCATAAAAGAGAGAGGTTTTACCATGTGTCCCTATTTTTGCAAAAATATGCCTATAACAATGTAGGAAATTTAGAATGTCCCTATTTTTAGATTTTTTTCTCCCATTTGTCCCTATTTGTGAAGTGTTAGGGTTGGCAGGTATGCACTCCCTTATGCTGGTTTCTTATTTTCCTGCCGCTAACCGCTCTGACAATGATTTTGCTTGACTGTGCAGCAGGGCTGTCAACTTTTTGGGATTGATTGGCGTGAGACAGAGGCGTACCGGGATTTGCCGACTCCAATGTTCATTTTGTACCATGTATATATGAGCCACGGCGCCGGGGAATGTGAAAAGCGGGGGGTAGGAGCAACAAATTATTCATGACGATGCGTGAGATTTTACTCATTTTCCAGCTTTTTGCGTGAGATTTACTACCTAGGCGTGAGATTATACTACTTGGCGTGAGACCGTGAGTAAGTGACCCAATGCGTGAGACTCACGGCCAATGCGTGAGAGTTGACAGCCCTGCTGTGCAGTCCCACCAGAAACGCTAGTAGTGACTAGTGGCAAGCTAATATCAATCACTTTATCGCTTTGCCCGAAGCAGCAGAATGCTAGGAGTTGAATTCAAGTCAATTTGGGCGTGGCGTATGAGAACACAAAACATATTTTGGCGGTGCTGAGCGACAACATTGGCTTTCATAGTCATGCCGTTGCCGCGCAGCAGCGTATAGCTCCCCTTGCAGAAAAGTACAAGCGGCATGATGAAACGTCAGAAAGTATGAATCCAGCATTTGTCTTGCCACCATTTGGCAATTACAACCCAGATGTGTCTTCATAATATGTGAAGTCGGGAGACAGATATATTGGTTTTCAGATATAGCGAAACAAAGACAATAATTTCTTTTGTTGCATATTGTGTTGGAATCACTTCTTGAACAGTTCATATCTTTGGAACTAAATGTTCAATTTCAATGGGGGTTTCTGCAAGATGTAGTTTTGCAAATGCTTTATACAATCATGTAAAAAACTGAAAATTTAATATGCCTGACTTCAGATTGATTTTGCTTGATCACACCACGTATTATGCTATACTAGGAATTTCAATTGAATGAACACAACTTTCAACAGCTGTACTCGATCCAACCGCGATCTTATATCGTGTATTTCATACTAAAGCGCTAACACACGACCTTGGATACAATACTTACCAATCACAAGTGCGTTGGTATGGTTGGTACTCAGGCACATTCGCACATCCTGGCGTAAATCGCGCAGTGTACGCAAAAAAAATCGTCACGCTATGTCAGGCTGTGTTCATTCAATAGAAATTTCCACTATAGATTGTTCTATTTTATTTGTAATGACAGGACATTAGAGATGGGTTGCTATGGACTAGGTGTGAGCCGTATCCTTGCTGCATGTATAGAGGTTCTATCTAAAGGGTCAGAGGTCAGGTGGCCACGTCTTATTGCTCCATATCAAGTATGCATCGTACCTCCTAAGGTAAGTGGTATCCCAGGGGTCAGAGGTCAGTTAAGTCATGTATAGAGGTTCAGGGTCAGTAGCCATGTCTTAATGCTCCCTATCAAGTATGCATCATACCATGTAAGGTATTAAAGGGGTATCCCAGGGGTCAAAGTTCAGTTAGCCATGTCATAAGATTTTTTGCTTCAATAAAGTCGGAATTTACGCCCGCGTAAATTTACACAAGTGCCAGTCACGCATTATGCAACGCACAACTATAGTCTATATATATATCTACCTCCAGTCACCGGCACTAGCTTTGAATTGAAGTTCAGTGTGTTCTGGGTTAGCCAAGCGTTACTTGGTGTGTGTATATACTTTTACGCACACGATCAACGTGCCGCATATGTACACGCAAGAAACCACGCTTAGCCAACACAGCACATGGCAACTCATTTTTTTGCCAATTATAATCTGAACACACTAACACTAGCCTTGACATTAAAAAATGTGGCTTAACCCTAACTCGTAAAATCTTACAAAGGAAACCACTGCGCATGCATGCATTGCACGTGTCGGGCACGACGCAATCATAAAGTCATATATACTTAGGGAATTGGTGGTCGGGCAAGTCGGTGATCTTTTGCGTGGCACCAGAGGGGTCTAAGGTTTGAATCCCAGGGGTGCCAAGTCAAAAAAAATTTGTTCATCTTCTCTCCTTTTTCGTTCCTCCTTCCCGTTACGATAGCCAAAAACCATGTTTAGCGTTAGGGTTAATAAAGTAACTAATCCCCATGTATACCTGTTTTGCCCAATTTTACTGCATTTAGGCTGGAAGCAAAGAAGAACAAGGCATCCAGATTGCTGAATCATTATATGATGACATCAGTCAGCTACCTGGGTTCAGAGGAGAGGTGGTGATAGATGACCGCTATGATAAGACTATTGGTCATAGAAGAAAGGATGCCAACATTATAGGATACCCATATGTTATTGTAGTAGGAAAAAAGGTATGTTGAAGACCAAGCCCACAGCCAAGATATTTTAAGGGGGTAGAGGTAGCTAAAAAGTGAATTTTTCCTTCAAAAAGGGGGTAATTTCGAAGTTGTCACCCCAAAAAGCTAACTTTTTGTGAATTTTCCTTCAAAAAAGGGCTGATTTTCAATATTTTTTACAGAAAAAAGTGGGTTTTTTTCTGGATTGGGCTACTCCAGTTGAAGTCCATTATACAGCCCATGTGGAAGACATTAATCTTCCATACAGGGAGTAAAAAAGTGTGAATTTCAAATGGTGCTGCCTGAATGGGTACCTCCATTTGAAATTCACACTTCCTGTGGAAGGTCATGTCCTCCATAGGGGTGTATGGATTTCAACTGGAACTGCCCATTGTCCAATCAACAGCCTCATCCCCATGGGGATTTTGGTATCAGCAGTATGTTCATATTTGTCTTATTAACTCTGTCAAATAATAGGGCTGAAAGAAGTTATGTGTGGATTTTTTAAAGCCAAATGTGTTCCAAAGTGGAATTGGAATCCTTTAAACATTAGCGAGTTTTCGTTTTGGATGATGGATGATTCTGCAATGATAAATTGACACTAGAGTCATGTGCGCATGTGTTAACTTTGCAATATCATCGTCTTCTAGTCTATGGCAAATCTATGTTGTTGTGAAAACAACAACTTTTTGATGATGGTGAAAACAACAACTTTTTCATGACGGTCATGGTAATTAAGTTTTACCTTCGCAGAACCCACTATCACTAAAACTCGCTATTAGCTAAGGCACTACAACCAAATTTGTTTGATATTTGGAGGGACCATCAATTATTTTTCCAAGCAACACTAAAATGACCATATCTCTAGAGCCATAAGTCTAATTGTGATGGCATTTTCAATCATGATAATAAAGCTATAATGACAATGGTACATACATTAAAATTGAAAACTGAAGTTTGCTTGACAAATCACTCAATTGGGCTATTCTATTTAAAATCCACACCCCTGTGGAAGATTTTGGAAATATCTTCCATTGGGGGAGTAGGAATTTCAAATGTGATGAACACATTAGCAGCTCCATTTGAAACTCACCCTTCATCAAATGGAAGATTGAATCTTTCTCAGAGGGTGTATGAAATTCATTTGGAGCTGCCTAATGTGTTCATTCCATTTGAAATTAATACTCCCCCTGTGGAAAATATTTCCAACATCTTCCACACAAGGAGTGTGGATTTTAAATGGAATAACCCATTTGTTTGATCCCATCACATGTCTTACACAATCATAAATGTGTATAACTCATGTAACTTGTATTAATGCATGATATTTTTTTTCTGTGATTGCAGGCCTTGCAGCAGGAACACTTGTTTGAGCTACACAGTACCAACATAGGAAATTCAAATTTTGTCAACATGGGTGAACTCGTACAAAAACTTACCACAGAAAGCACTGAATTATGATGATGATAATATTTCAAGTTTGACAATAAGCCTTTCTGAGGTTAGCAAACCATTTAAGTGCTGTGTCCTTTGGAGCCTTGGAGGGAACTTAAAGCCATTGGTGGGACCCATGTGCAGAAAATGGGTAATCCTAGTTCAAATCCATACACCCCCTGTGGAAGACATAACTGTAATCTTCCACACAGGGGTGTGAATTTCAAATGTAGTTACCGGAATTGGTGACTCCATCTGAAATCTACACAACCTGTGTGGGAGATTAAGGTCATGTTTTCCATAGGGGGTGTATGGATTTCAACTGGCATACAGGGTGAAATCCTTATGTATCAATCAGAAGCATGGCATGAGTCATTGGATTGGAGGCGCTGATATATTCTGATTGAGGGGACACTGGCAGGGCTGTCAACTCTCACGCATTGGCCGTGAGTCTCACGCATTGGGCCACTTTCTCACGGTCTCACGCCAAGGTAGTATAATCTCACGCCTAGGTAATAAATCTCACGCAAAAAGCAAACAATGAGTAAAATCTCACGCATCATCATGGATAATTTGTTACTCCTACCCCCCCCCCCACTTTTCACATTTCCGAGCGCCGTGGCTCAAATAATCAGGGTACAAAATGAACATTGGAGTCGGCAAATCCCCGGTACGCCTCTGTCTCACGCCAAGCAATTTCAAAAAGTTGACAGCCCTGGACACTGGCCCCTGGTACCCATATGACACCACACCACTGCCTCAGTCTAGTGTAAAGGCTGCTTGGATACCTGCATTCTGCAAGGTCCTTTGGCAATGGGGTCACAAAAAATTGGGTTATTCCATTTAAAATCCACACTACCCCTGTGGAATATTTTAGAAATATCTTCCACAGGGGGAGTATGAAATTCAAATAGAATGAGCACATTGGAAGCTTCATTTGAAACTCACCCTTCCTCAGTGGAAGATTCAGGTTCAATTTTTTCTGAGAGGGTGTATGAAATTCAAATGGAGCTGCCTAATATGTTCATTTCATTTGAAATTCATACTCCCCACTTATGCTGTGTGGCTTGATATTTCATGCAGTGCAGTTGATAGGCGTTACACAGTCTTGATGAATATTTGGAATTTTAGAAATGAAATAAACACATCAAAAGAAATAAGTCCCCCTCTGAAAATTTCGTCATAACATCATAAAGTAAAACTTTGTATCAATAAAACTTACTAATATGAAATAATTATATGATTGTTTACTAAGTGTTTTGTGAAAATGAAAGATGTCAATGACTTCATCGCTGAATGAACCCAAATTGAAGACAAAAACTGCCCTTTCCAAAAGTCACAAAGTAGGCCTATGCTTGTTAACTGCAAGGCGTATTGGGACAAGGAATGGAACTGGCCATCTTACAACTCACTGTGCTGAACTCTGCACCAAGGGGATTTGCATGGCTGAATGATCAAGAATCGATACACATTACAGTAAATGTTCACTTGGTGAGGATTTTAAACTGCACTCAAACACATGGGGTTTTCCATTAGTAACAAGCCATGAATCAACTTTTGTGACAAGCATAGGCCTACTTTGTGACTTTTGAAAAGGGCAGTTTTTGCCTTCAATTTAGGCTCATTCAGCCCTGGAGTCATGGAAATCTTTCATTTTTACACAGCACTTATTAGTAAACAGTCATATAATTATTTCAAAGTTAGTTTTATTGGTACAAAACGAAACCTTACAATGTCATGCCGACATGTTCAGAGGGGGACTTATTTCTTTTGATGTGTTTATTTATTATCAAGCAATGTAAACACTAATGAGATATAATCAACCTACACTATGCAAAATGAATGAATTGGGACATTCCAATTGAAATCCACACTCCCCTGGAACATGTCACTGCTACCTCAATTCCAGTTCAATTCCTGTAAAGCATGGTATTTTTGCGGCATTGAAATTTCGCATTTTGGAGAGAACCAATGTTTCTGTGACATGAAATTTTCACAGGTAAAGGCCTGTAGGAAAAAATATTGGCATGCATGAAAATTCTGCTAATCAACTGCACTTGCGGAATTTTCATGCACGTGAACATGTCATGCTTCACAGTTTAGGGTCAAAGCCAGGTGGAATTTTGTCCATTTCATGCTAAAATCTGACAAAGGCATCCTTTAGGGTTGTACATACACGAATGTCTACTAGCTTTTGCCGCTGTTTTTGGATGAAAACTTATGAATCTGGAAAGGTTAAAACTTGGTTGGAATTCCCAAAATATTTTTAAAGGGGTGTGGTTTACAAGTGGAAAATCCCATTGTGAGGTTTATATTGGTTATTACATACCATATTCTTAAACACTTGAGAATGTTCTTGCAATCTTATTGGTTCTTACCCGTGTGATATGGCACAATATCACACACCCCTGTGTGTGTTTGCCGCCAACCGAGGACAGTGAGTATTGTTATCTAGCCGCGGACGTGTGTATCATGTTTTCATCGCCTAACCGTGGACTAAAATGGCGTTTTTTTTGTGTATGATACGAAATGGAATTTTATCCATCAACTGCTGACTGTAGTTTTTACATGTATGGTCCGCGGTTTGGAGCAAATATCACTATAATGCATTTAGCATGCATTTGAGGTCTTTTGCAGCAGTTTGAGACTGAGGACTGTCCTTGGTTGACTGTAAGTCCGCAGTTTAGGGTGAAAAATATTGTGTGTGTCCTCGTTTGCCGGCAAACATGTACGCACTTTAGCGTGTGGTTGTCGACGTGATACTCGTATGTGCTGTTTGAACCAATCAGAGGTACATAGCAACAACGGGACTGATCGATTCTAAGCCCTAGGTAATTCCTTGCAAAATGTAGGATTTAATTTGATTAAAATTTGGTATACTTATGATTGATATATTTATTTGAATTGAAGTGTTTAAGAATGAGAATAAAGGTATTGTTTTTAGCCGGTGTCGTGCATCTATCGTCTCATAGTCATAACATGTGACATCATTATTTTTGGCTTAAAACAGAGTGATGTCGCACTCCAGCGGCTTAAAGCAATACCTTTATTCTCTATGTGTAAAGGTGTTTCCCTTGTGCAGACCAAAAGGATAAGTCCCCTAAATGATAAGTCAGAATTTCCCCTGCAATCCCCTTACTGGGTTGTCACCCATGGGAGCAAAATAATGCACCTGCTTCCGGTTTTTACCTGCAAATTGAATGATGATTTGAGTCTTTAACCGACTTTAAATTGCCCCTGCAATCCGCCATATTGGGTTGTCACCCACAAAACATACATTTCAATGTAATGGTTTTGGGAGCAAGGGTACGCGCTTCTAAGCGATGGGACCAATCAGTCAATGATCAGAAACAGTTGAAGTTTTTTTTTGTGTGTGTGAGTTTTCTTTATCAGTGCTATTGTAAAATTTTAGGTCAAGTGCTATTGTGGTAAAGAATTAGAAAGAGAGGGGATCGAGGTAGCAGAACGTCAAACTGATAAACTTGCAGAATCATAACTATAAATGCCTTATAAACTCCCATAAGAGTATAAAAAGATGGTGTGATCATAATAGTAGGGTCTTAGCTAGGACTTGACATGTGCCTGTCATTTTCACCAAAACCGCCTGTCCAGAATTTGACACTGAAAACATAAATTAGACCTCTGCCCCTTCTGAGGTTCAATCATTTCAAATAACTATAAGCCTTGATTAGTCTGGTCTTGTTTTGAGTTCACAGAACTTATTCAAGCATATTTGACAGGCATTAATTTTGCCTAACTCAGGAGCAAACTGCCCATCTAAAATGACAGGTGGACAGGTACTAGCTAATACCCTGCATAATAGTAATGGAATGAGAAGCGAGTAGGGATCCATTTCACTAAACTTTACGAAGCCTCGTAAGTTTCGAAATCGTTCATAACTTACAACGAGTGGTAAGTTCCATTTTACTAAACTTACGAACTGTACCCTTCTTAAGTAATAGGGATTTACTACAGGGGCACTTCGTAAAGTTACGTCTAGTATTGGGTATTCTATACTTTACGAATGGTTACTTGAGTTACGAAGGGTTAAAAGTTTAGTGAAATGGACCCTAGGTTTGATGCAGTGTTTAGATCATAATAATAACATTAGGTCCATAGGACATGGTGAATAAATGGCCTCAATATAACTTTTATATCTTGTGATGTCAATTGCACTCAACATTTGAAGTTGAGGCGTGATGTTGTTTGAAATAAGGAGTACGAGGTGCAATATTAATATTATTAAATGCTTCTTGTTTAAATCGAAATTTGCACCCCACCTTTCAAAACAAGAAAGGTCAGGATTTCAAATTGTGATGCAATATTTCGTGGAAGGGGATGAGCCAAGAGGCGTAGCTAGGTTCCTTGGTCCAGGGGCAAAATACACATTTTTTGGGAAAACATGAAAAAACTTTCCAGGTTGTATCATTTTGACCCGCTATTTTCAGTGAAATATATCAAAATACCGGTTCAATTGTTTTTTATAGAGACTGTACATGTAAAGTCTTCCAAAAAAGGGCTGTATTGGAACAGTAGGCACACACAAATTAGGTACCGTATTGTACACTATTTAGGCCCATTATTGGTGATTTTGTGGAAACTGGGCTACTTTGCCCCTTTTCCTTTCCGATTTTTTCTTTTTTTTCAGGGGCACCCCCTGCTGGCTATGCTACTGGCTAGGTCAGAGGAGATATCTTACACATCCCATAGTGCATTTCTTCCATTTTAATTTTCTGTACTGATTTGTTGTACGCTGGCTAAGTGATGTAATAATTGGATTAACTACCATAGCAATATGTGAAACAATTTTTGAATACATTGCACTGCACTACAGGCAGTATTTGTCTGCAATCATAGATTGAATACAATACCAGTCTTTTCAAAGATACTAATCTTACAGGTACGAGTGATCAGCATGATATGGTTCAATGCAGAGGTACCTCGTGAACGTACCTGTACAGCGCGGTTTATTCAAAAATGGTTTTCACCTATTGCTATGGTACTTAATCCGATTATTACATCACTTCGCCAGCGTATCAAGTACAACTTTTGATTTGATTTGTTCGGGTTGTGACAACCCTGGATAACCCAAGAAAGCCTCTATTGAAGCTTATTTCCATTGGGGTCCATTTGAATACCGGGGCGGGTTGGGAACAGTCAGGGGTTAACACCCTACTCTTTTCGAAACTGACTGCGAGATACATGTACAGGTATGGCTCTCTGCACACGGGACCGACGGCTTAACGTCCCCTCCGAAGGACGGAGTACTTTCATGATTCATTTACCCAATTCTAAATGAACCATGGGGGAGAGCGGAAGTCTAAACTTAATCTACAGATGTTGCCAATTAATGATGTTGACATCTACAGATGTTGACAACATGGTCGATAGTGATGAAATATACCTCAAAGAACTGTACACATCCAGATCTTTGAAAATATGTTTATTTCTTGACTATCAACCCATGTTAAGCCAGTCTATTCTCAAAATGAAAACAAAGGGAACCAGGGAGTGTCATTTGATGAAATGAAGGGATGTAACGTGTTGCAAAGGATTCTGGGAAGGGTAAGATATCTTCTTTTAGTGTCAACATGGGCACGCACAATTTGAGGACTGATAGTAAGGTACCTGGTCCTTAACAACACTTCTACCAAATTTCACTAGATAACAGAGGGTGTAGACTTCAACCCCATTTCATAGTCACACTCCCTGTGTGGGAGATTATAAAGGTCATGTCTTTCATGGGGTGTATGGATTTAAATTGGAATGACCCATATTGATATAACTATAAGTGTAGTTACTACATGTAGTATGCAAACAGTAATAACTGGTACCATAGGCATTTTGGACACTGTATTTGGGTTAATGTAGATCCAAGGCAAAGGTTCTTTGCTACTGTTAATAAGAGAGTCGTAATTTTACATCAAGAGAGAATAAAATAATAATTATTACATCAACAAGACTCTTTTGTCTTTATATCTTTTTTTATTTCTAACTTATGATACAAACTTGTTGGGGTATGTAGGCCTACACTTATTTCTAACTTGTGATACAGACTTGTTGGGGTATGTAGGCCTACACTTATTTCTAACTGTGATACAGACTTGCTGGGGTATGTAGGCCTACACTTATTCTAACTTGTGATATAGACTTGCTGGGGTATGTAGGCCTACACTTATTCTAACTTGTGATATAGACTTGCTGGGGTATGTAGCCCTACACTTATTCTAACTTGTGATACAGACTTGCTGGGGTATGTAGGCTTACACTTATTCTAACTTGTGATACAGACTTGTTGGGGTATGTAGGCCTACACTTATTCTAACTTGTGATTCAGACTTGCTGGGGTATGTAGGCTTACACTCATTCTAACTTGTGATACAGACTTGTTGGGGTATGTAGGCCTACACTTATTCTAACTTGTGATACAGACTTGTTGGGGTATGTAGGCCTACACTTATTCTAACTTGTGATACAGACTTGCTGGGGTATGTAGGCTTACACTCATTCTAACTTGTGATACAGACTTGCTGGAGTATGTAGACCTACACTTATTCTAACTTGTGATACAGACTTGCTGGGGTATGTAGGCTTACACTTATTCTAACTTGTGATACAGACTTGTTGGGGTATGTAGGCCTACACTTATTCTAACTTGTGATACAGACTTGCTGGGTATGTAGGCTTACACTTATTCTAACTTGTGATACAGACTTGTTGGGGTATGTAGGCCTACACTTATTCTAACTTGTGATACAGACTTGTTGGGGTATGTAGGCCTACACTTATTCTAACTTGTGATACAGACTTCCTGGGTATGTAGGCCTACACTTATTCTAACTTGTGATTCAGACTTGCTGGGGTATGTAGACCTACACTTATTCTAACTTGTGATACAGACTTGCTGGGGTATGTAGGCTTACACTTATTCTAACTTGTGATACAGACTTGTTGGGGTATGTAGACCTACACTTATTCTAACTTGTGATTCAGACTTGCTGGGGTATGTAGGCCTACACTTATTCTAACTTGTGATACAGACTTGCTGGGTATGTAGGCTTACACTTATTCTAACTTGTGATACAGACTTGTTGGGGTATGTAGGCCTACACTTATTCTAACTTGTGATACAGACTTGTTGGGGTATGTAGGCCTACACTTATTCTAACTTGTGATACAGACTTCCTGGGTATGTAGGCCTACACTTATTCTAACTTGTGATACAGACTTGCTGGGGTATGTAGACCTACACTTATTCTAACTTGTGATACAGACTTGCTGGGGTATGTAGGCTTACACTTATTCTAACTTGTGATACAGACTTGCTGGGGTATGTAGGCTTACACTCATTCTAACTTGTGATACAGACTTGCTGGAGTATGTAGACCTACACTTATTCTAACTTGTGATACAGACTTGCTGGGGTATGTAGGCTTACACTTATTCTAACTTGTGATACAGACTTGTTGGGGTATGAAGACCTACACTTATTCTAACTTGTGATACAGACTTGCTGGAGTATGTAGACCTACACTTATTCTAACTTGTGATACAGACTTGCTGGGGTATGTAGGCTTACACTTATTCTAACTTGTGATACAGACTTGTTGGGGTATGTAGGCTTACACTTATTCTAACTTGTGATACAGACTTGTTGGGGTATGTAGGCTTACACTTATTCTAACTTGTGATACAGACTTGTTGGGGTATGTAGGCCTACACTTATTCTAACTTGTGATACAGACTTGTTGGGGTATGTAGGCCTACACTTATTCTAACTTGTGATACAGACTTCCTGGGTATGTAGGCTTACACTTATTCTAACTTGTGATACAGACTTGTTGGGGTATGTAGACTTACACTTATTCTAACTTGTGATACAGACTTGCTGGGGTATGTAGGCTTACACTTATTCTAACTTGTGATACAGACTTGTTGGGGTATGTAGGCCTACACTTATTCTAACTTGTGATACAGACTTGTTGGGGTATGTAGGCCTACACTTATTCTAACTTGTGATACAGACTTGCTGGGGTATGTAGGCTTACACTTATTCTAACTTGTGATACAGACTTGTTGGGGTATGTAGACCTACACTTATTCTAACTTGTGATACAGACTTGCTGGGCAGGGTTTTCTTTAAGCATTTTGCTGAAGGGGTATTTCCAATTTTTTTAACCCTTTCAATTGTGAATTTTTCCTCTGAAGGAGTCAAAAACATTGCCCAAGGGGTATTAGTTCCGGATTGTGGTGGAGGGGGGGGGGTCTCCCCCAATATTTTGCCAGGGGTTTGGTCCATACAATCATCCCCCAATGTTGACGTCTGTATGTGGGTTTCTGACCAAATTAACCTCATATTTGGCCATATTAGCCCCCAAAGTGCACATTTTGCGCGCTTCTCGCGAATTTATTCCACTTTTGCACCATATTTCAACAGTATAGGGTGAAAATGGCAAAAATTCTTTATTACCATAAACTTATTCTTTCTCCAAAAGGTGCTGGATTCACTATACTTCAAGACACACCCCGTAAGAAAGTTGTGCAAAATGAAAACCTAATAAAAGCAATTTGGTGGATCATTTTGGCAATATTAATGTGTAAAATTTTAGTTTAAAAAAGCCGAACATTTGTGAAATGAGCAGTCCATGGAGTCTTTCGTGGACGGCAAGTTTTCCCTATTATGGTAGGCCTATAAATTGTGTTAAACATAAATTGGCAAATGTCGAAAGCAGAAGTGAAAGTGGCCATTTGTTTATCAACTACGCAGGGTGATGTTTCCCCCTTAGAACTTGGAAATTTTGCAAAATGAAGACCTAATTGAAGCGATTTGGTGGACCATTTTGGCATTATTACTGTGTAAAATTTAAATTTGAACAGTTGAAAAGCTGAAAATTGTGAAATGCCGGTCCATAAAGCCTTTCGTTGTCCTACATAGTCGGGAGTATAGGTCCTAAATGCCAAAAGCCGAAAATAAATACACAATATCAGGTGTTTCTCTATTCAATTCTTGCAATATCTGAACGCGTACGTTTTCAAGATTTTGTACGCATTGGACTTTGGGACTAAGGATTTGAAGGAGTCAGAAAAAGTGCCTGAACGCGTAAATACGCGTGTTTTGTGCGTTAAAGAAAACCCTGTTGCTGGGGTATGTAGGCTTACACTTATTCTAACTTGTGATACAGATTAGTTGGGGTATGTAGGCTTACACTTATTCTAACTTGTGATACAGACTTCCTGGGTATGTAGGTTTACACTTATTCTAACTTGTGATACAGACTTGTTGGGGTATGTAGGCCTACACTTATTCTAACTTGTGATACAGACTTCCTGGGTATGTAGGCTTACACTTATTCTAACTTGTGATACAGACTTGGTGGGGTATGAAGACCTACACTTATTCTAACTTGTGATACAGACTTCCTGGGTATGTAGGTTTACACTTATTCTAACTTGTGATACAGACTTGTTGGGGTATGAAGACCTACACATATTCTAACTTGTGATACAGACTTCCTGGGTATGTAGGCCTACACTTATTCTAACTTGTGATACAGACTTCCTGGGTATGTAGCCCTACACTTATTCTAACTTGTGATACAGACTTGCTGGGGTATGTAGGCTTACACTTATTCTAACTTGTGATACAGACTTGCTGGGGTATGTAGGCCTACACTTATTCTAACTTGTGATACAGACTTGCTGGGTATGTAGGCCTACACTTATTCTAACTTGTGATACAGACTTGTTGGGGTATGTAGGCCTACACTTATTCTAACTTGTGATACAGACTTGCTGGGGTATGTAGGCCTACACTTATTCTAACTTGTGATACAGACTTGGTGGGGTATGTAGGCCTACACTTATTCTAACTTGTGATACAGACTTCCTGGGTATGTAGGCCTACACTTATTCTAACTTGTGATACAGACTTGTTGGGGTATGTAGGCCTACACTTATTCTAACTTGTGATACAGACTTGCTGGGGTATGTAGGCCTACACTTATTCTAACTTGTGATACAGACTTGGTGGGGTATGTAGGCCTACACTTATTCTAACTTGTGATACAGACTTCCTGGGTATGTAGGCCTACACTTATTCTAACTTGTGATACAGACTTCCTGGGGTATGTAGGCTTACACTTATTCTAACTTGTGATACAGACTTGTTGGGGTATGTAGGCCTACACTTATTCTAACTTGTGATACAGACTTGCTGGGGTATGAAGACGTACACTCATTCTAACTTGTGATACAGACTTCCTGGGTATGTAGGCCTACACTTATTCTAACTTGTGATACAGACTTGCTGGGGTATGAAGACGTACACTCATTCTAACTTGTGATACAGACTTCCTGGGTATGTAGGCCTACACTTATTCTAACTTGTGATACAGACTTGCTGGGTATGTAGGCCTACACTTATTCTAACTTGTGATACAGACTTGTTGGGGTATGTAGGCCTACACTTATTCTAACTTGTGATACAGACTTGTTGGGGTATGTAGGCCTACACTTATTCTAACTTGTGATACAGACTTGCTGGGGTATGTAGGCCTACACTTATTCTAACTTGTGATTCAGACTAACTGGGGTATGTAGGCTTACACTCATTCTAACTTGTGATACAGACTTCCTGGGTATGTAGGCCTACACTTATTCTAACTTGTGATACAGACTTGTTGAGGTATGTAGGCTTACACTTATTCTAACTTGTGATACAGACTTGTTGAGGTATGTAGGCTTACACTTATTCTAACTTGTGATACAGACTTGTTGGGGTATGAAGACCTACACTTATTCTAACTTGTGATTCAGACTTCCTGGGTATGTAGGCTTACACTTATTCTAACTTGTGATACAGATTAATTGGGGTATGTAGGCTTACACTTATTCTAACTTGTGATACAGACTTCCTGGGTATGTAGGTTTACACTTATTCTAACTTGTGATACAGACTTGTTGGGGTATGTAGACCTACACTTATTCTAACTTGTGATACAGACTTCCTGGGTATGTAGGCTTACACTTATTCTAACTTGTGATACAGACTTGGTGGGGTATGAAGACCTACACTTATTCTAACTTGTGATACAGACTTCCTGGGTATGTAGGTTTACACTTATTCTAACTTGTGATACAGACTTGTTGGGGTATGTAGGCTTACACTTATTCTAACTTGTGATACAGACTTGCTGGGGTATGTAGGCCTACACTTATTCTAACTTGTGATACAGACTTGCTGGGTATGTAGGCCTACACTTATTCTAACTTGTGATACAGACTTGTTGGGGTATGTAGGCCTACACTTATTCTAACTTGTGATACAGACTTGCTGGGGTATGTAGGCCTACACTTATTCTAACTTGTGATACAGACTTGGTGGGGTATGTAGGCCTACACTTATTCTAACTTGTGATACAGACTTCCTGGGTATGTAGGCCTACACTTATTCTAACTTGTGATACAGACTTGTTGGGGTATGTAGGCCTACACTTATTCTAACTTGTGATACAGACTTGCTGGGGTATGTAGGCCTACACTTATTCTAACTTGTGATACAGACTTGGTGGGGTATGTAGGCCTACACTTATTCTAACTTGTGATACAGACTTCCTGGGTATGTAGGCCTACACTTATTCTAACTTGTGATACAGACTTCCTGGGGTATGTAGGCTTACACTTATTCTAACTTGTGATACAGACTTGTTGGGGTATGTAGGCCTACACTTATTCTAACTTGTGATACAGACTTGCTGGGGTATGAAGACGTACACTCATTCTAACTTGTGATACAGACTTCCTGGGTATGTAGGCCTACACTTATTCTAACTTGTGATACAGACTTGCTGGGTATGTAGGCCTACACTTATTCTAACTTGTGATACAGACTTGTTGGGGTATGTAGGCCTACACTTATTCTAACTTGTGATACAGACTTGTTGGGGTATGTAGGCCTACACTTATTCTATAACTTGTGATACAGACTTGCTGGGGTATGTAGGCTTACACTTATTCTAACTTGTGATACAGACTTGTTGGGGTATGTAGACCTACACTTATTCTAACTTGTGATACAGACTTGCTGGGCAGGGTTTTCTTTAAGCATTTTGCTGAAGGGTATTTCAATTTTTTAACCCTTTCAATTGTGAATTTTTCCTCTGAAGGAGTCAAAAACATTGCCCAAGGGGTATTAGTTCCGGATTGTGGTGGAGGGGGGGGGTCTCCCCCAATATTTTGCCAGGGGTTTGGTCCATACAATCATCCCCCAATGTTGACGTCTGTATGTGGGTTTCTGACCAAATTAACCTCATATTTGGCCATATTAGCCCCCAAAGTGCACATTTTTGCGCGCTTCTCGCGAATTTATTCCACTTTTGCACCATATTTCAACAGTATAGGTTGAAAATGGCAAAAATTCTTTGTACCATAAACTTATTCTTTCTCCAAAAGGTGCTGGATTCACTATACTTCAAGACACACCCCGTAAGAAAGTTGTGCAAAATGAAAACCTAATAAAAGCAATTTGGTGGATCATTTTGGCAATATTAATGTGTAAAATTTTAGTTTAAAAAAGCCGAACATTTGTGAAATGAGCAGTCCATGGAGTCTTTCGTGGACGGCAAGCCTCCTATTATGGTAGGCCTATAAATTGTGTTAAACATAAATTGGCAAATGTCGAAAGCAGAAGTGAAAGTGGCCATTTGTTTATCAACTACGCAGGGTGATGTTTCCCCCTTAGAACTTGGAAATTTTTGCAAAATGAAGACCTAATTGAAGCGATTTGGTGGACCATTTTGGCATTATTACTGTGTAAAATTTAAATTTGAACAGTTGAAAAGCTGAAAATTGTGAAATGCCGGTCCATAAAGCCTTTCGTTGTCCTACATAGTCGGGAGTATAGGTCCTAAATGCCAAAAGCCGAAAATAAATACACAATATCAGGTGTTTCTCTATTCAATTCTTGCAATATCTGAACGCGTACGTTTTCAAGATTTTGTACGCATTGGACTTTGGGACTAAGGATTTGAAGGAGTCAGAAAAGTGCCTGAACGCGTAAATACGCGTGTTTTGTGCGTTAAAGAAAACCCTGTTGCTGGGGTATGTAGGCTTACACTTATTCTAACTTGTGATACAGATTAGTTGGGGTATGTAGGCTTACACTTATTCTAACTTGTGATACAGACTTCCTGGGTATGTAGGTTTACACTTATTCTAACTTGTGATACAGACTTGTTGGGGTATGTAGGCCTACACTTATTCTAACTTGTGATACAGACTTCCTGGGTATGTAGGCTTACACTTATTCTAACTTGTGATACAGACTTGGTGGGGTATGAAGACCTACACTTATTCTAACTTGTGATACAGACTTCCTGGGTATGTAGGTTTACACTTATTCTAACTTGTGATACAGACTTGTTGGGGTATGAAGACCTACACATATTCTAACTTGTGATACAGACTTCCTGGGTATGTAGGCCTACACTTATTCTAACTTGTGATACAGACTTCCTGGGTATGTAGCCCTACACTTATTCTAACTTGTGATACAGACTTGCTGGGGTATGTAGGCTTACACTTATTCTAACTTGTGATACAGACTTGCTGGGGTATGTAGGCCTACACTTATTCTAACTTGTGATACAGACTTGCTGGGTATGTAGGCCTACACTTATTCTAACTTGTGATACAGACTTGTTGGGGTATGTAGGCCTACACTTATTCTAACTTGTGATACAGACTTGCTGGGGTATGTAGGCCTACACTTATTCTAACTTGTGATACAGACTTGGTGGGGTATGTAGGCCTACACTTATTCTAACTTGTGATACAGACTTCCTGGGTATGTAGGCCTACACTTATTCTAACTTGTGATACAGACTTGTTGGGGTATGTAGGCCTACACTTATTCTAACTTGTGATACAGACTTGCTGGGGTATGTAGGCCTACACTTATTCTAACTTGTGATACAGACTTGGTGGGGTATGTAGGCCTACACTTATTCTAACTTGTGATACAGACTTCCTGGGTATGTAGGCCTACACTTATTCTAACTTGTGATACAGACTTCCTGGGGTATGTAGGCTTACACTTATTCTAACTTGTGATACAGACTTGTTGGGGTATGTAGGCCTACACTTATTCTAACTTGTGATACAGACTTGCTGGGGTATGAAGACGTACACTCATTCTAACTTGTGATACAGACTTCCTGGGTATGTAGGCCTACACTTATTCTAACTTGTGATACAGACTTGCTGGGGTATGAAGACGTACACTCATTCTAACTTGTGATACAGACTTCCTGGGTATGTAGGCCTACACTTATTCTAACTTGTGATACAGACTTGCTGGGTATGTAGGCCTACACTTATTCTAACTTGTGATACAGACTTGTTGGGGTATGTAGGCCTACACTTATTCTAACTTGTGATACAGACTTGTTGGGGTATGTAGGCCTACACTTATTCTAACTTGTGATACAGACTTGCTGGGGTATGTAGGCCTACACTTATTCTAACTTGTGATTCAGACTAACTGGGGTATGTAGGCTTACACTCATTCTAACTTGTGATACAGACTTCCTGGGTATGTAGGCCTACACTTATTCTAACTTGTGATACAGACTTGTTGAGGTATGTAGGCTTACACTTATTCTAACTTGTGATACAGACTTGTTGAGGTATGTAGGCTTACACTTATTCTAACTTGTGATACAGACTTGTTGGGGTATGAAGACCTACACTTATTCTAACTTGTGATTCAGACTTCCTGGGTATGTAGGCTTACACTTATTCTAACTTGTGATACAGATTAATTGGGGTATGTAGGCTTACACTTATTCTAACTTGTGATACAGACTTCCTGGGTATGTAGGTTTACACTTATTCTAACTTGTGATACAGACTTGTTGGGGTATGTAGGCCTACACTTATTCTAACTTGTGATACAGACTTCCTGGGTATGTAGGCTTACACTTATTCTAACTTGTGATACAGACTTGGTGGGGTATGAAGACCTACACTTATTCTAACTTGTGATACAGACTTCCTGGGTATGTAGGTTTACACTTATTCTAACTTGTGATACAGACTTGTTGGGGTATGTAGGCTTACACTTATTCTAACTTGTGATACAGACTTGCTGGGGTATGTAGGCCTACACTTATTCTAACTTGTGATACAGACTTGCTGGGTATGTAGGCCTACACTTATTCTAACTTGTGATACAGACTTGTTGGGGTATGTAGGCCTACACTTATTCTAACTTGTGATACAGACTTGCTGGGGTATGTAGGCCTACACTTATTCTAACTTGTGATACAGACTTGGTGGGGTATGTAGGCCTACACTTATTCTAACTTGTGATACAGACTTCCTGGGTATGTAGGCCTACACTTATTCTAACTTGTGATACAGACTTGTTGGGGTATGTAGGCCTACACTTATTCTAACTTGTGATACAGACTTGCTGGGGTATGTAGGCCTACACTTATTCTAACTTGTGATACAGACTTGGTGGGGTATGTAGGCCTACACTTATTCTAACTTGTGATACAGACTTCCTGGGTATGTAGGCCTACACTTATTCTAACTTGTGATACAGACTTCCTGGGGTATGTAGGCTTACACTTATTCTAACTTGTGATACAGACTTGTTGGGGTATGTAGGCCTACACTTATTCTAACTTGTGATACAGACTTGCTGGGGTATGAAGACGTACACTCATTCTAACTTGTGATACAGACTTCCTGGGTATGTAGGCCTACACTTATTCTAACTTGTGATACAGACTTGCTGGGTATGTAGGCCTACACTTATTCTAACTTGTGATACAGACTTGTTGGGGTATGTAGGCCTACACTTATTCTAACTTGTGATACAGACTTGTTGGGGTATGTAGGCCTACACTTATTCTATAACTTGTGATACAGACTTGCTGGGGTATGTAGGCCTACACTTATTCTAACTTGTGATTCAGACTAACTGGGGTATGTAGGCTTACACTCATTCTAACTTGTGATACAGACTTCCTGGGTATGTAGGCCTACACTTATTCTAACTTGTGATACAGACTTGTTGAGGTATGTAGGCTTACACTTATTCTAACTTGTGATACAGACTTGTTGAGGTATGTAGGCTTACACTTATTCTAACTTGTGATACAGACTTGTTGGGGTATGAAGACCTACACTTATTCTAACTTGTGATTCAGACTTCCTGGGTATGTAGGCTTACACTTATTCTAACTTGTGATATAGACTTGTTGGGGTATGTAGGCCTACACTTATTCTAACTTGTGATACAGACTTGCTGGGTATGTAGGCTTACACTTATTCTAACTTGTGATACAGACTTGCTGGGGTATGTAGGCCTACACTTATTCTAACTTGTGATTCAGACTAACTGGGGTATGTAGGCCTACACTTATTCTAACTTGTGATTCAGACTTGCTGGGGTATGGAGGCCTACACTTATTCTAACTTGTGATTCAGACTAACTGGGGTATGTAGGCTTACACTTATTCTAACTTGTGATACAGACTTGTTGGGGTATGTAGGCTTACACTTATTCTAACTTGTGATACAGACTTGTTGGGGTATGTAGACCTACACTTATTCTAACTTGTGATACAGACTTCCTGGGTATGTAGGCTTACACTTATTCTAACTTGTGATACAGACTTGGTGGGGTATGAAGACCTACACTTATTCTAACTTGTGATACAGACTTCCTGGGTATGTAGGTTTACACTTATTCTAACTTGTGATACAGACTTGTTGGGGTATGAAGACCTACACTTATTCTAACTTGTGATACAGACTTCCTGGGTATGTAGGCCTACACTTATTCTAACTTGTGATACAGACTTCCTGGGTATGTAGCCCTACACTTATTCTAACTTGTGATACAGACTTGCTGGGGTATGTAGGCTTACACTTATTCTAACTTGTGATACAGACTTGCTGGGGTATGTAGGCCTACACTTATTCTAACTTGTGATACAGACTTGCTGGGTATGTAGGCCTACACTTATTCTAACTTGTGATACAGACTTGTTGGGGTATGTAGGCCTACACTTATTCTAACTTGTGATACAGACTTGCTGGGGTATGTAGGCCTACACTTATTCTAACTTGTGATACAGACTTGGTGGGGTATGTAGGCCTACACTTATTCTAACTTGTGATACAGACTTCCTGGGTATGTAGGCCTACACTTATTCTAACTTGTGATACAGACTTGCTGGGGTATGTAGGCCTACACTTATTCTAACTTGTGATACAGACTTGGTGGGGTATGTAGGCCTACACTTATTCTAACTTGTGATACAGACTTCCTGGGTATGTAGGCCTACACTTATTCTAACTTGTGATACAGACTTCCTGGGGTATGTAGGCTTACACTTATTCTAACTTGTGATACAGACTTGTTGGGGTATGTAGGCCTACACTTATTCTAACTTGTGATACAGACTTGCTGGGGTATGAAGACGTACACTCATTCTAACTTGTGATACAGACTTCCTGGGTATGTAGGCCTACACTTATTCTAACTTGTGATACAGACTTGCTGGGTATGTAGGCCTACACTTATTCTAACTTGTGATACAGACTTGTTGGGGTATGTAGGCCTACACTTATTCTAACTTGTGATACAGACTTGTTGGGGTATGTAGGCCTACACTTATTCTAACTTGTGATACAGACTTGCTGGGGTATGTAGGCCTACACTTATTCTAACTTGTGATTCAGACTAACTGGGGTATGTAGGCTTACACTCATTCTAACTTGTGATACAGACTTCCTGGGTATGTAGGCCTACACTTATTCTAACTTGTGATACAGACTTGTTGAGGTATGTAGGCTTACACTTATTCTAACTTGTGATACAGACTTGTTGAGGTATGTAGGCTTACACTTATTCTAACTTGTGATACAGACTTGTTGGGGTATGAAGACCTACACTTATTCTAACTTGTGATTCAGACTTCCTGGGTATGTAGGCTTACACTTATTCTAACTTGTGATACAGACTTGTTGGGGTATGTAGGCCTACACTTATTCTAACTTGTGATACAGACTTGCTGGGTATGTAGGCTTACACTTATTCTAACTTGTGATACAGACTTGCTGGGGTATGTAGGCCTACACTTATTCTAACTTGTGATTCAGACTAACTGGGGTATGTAGGCCTACACTTATTCTAACTTGTGATTCAGACTTGCTGGGGTATGTAGGCCTACACTTATTCTAACTTGTGATTCAGACTAACTGGGGTATGTAGGCTTACACTTATTCTAACTTGTGATACAGACTTGTTGGGGTATGTAGGCTTACACTTATTCTAACTTGTGATACAGACTTGTTGGGGTATGTAGACCTACACTTATTCTAACTTGTGATACAGACTTCCTGGGTATGTAGGCCTACACTTATTCTAACTTGTGATTCAGACTTGTTGGGGTATGTAGGCCTACACTTATTCTAACTTGTGATACAGACTTGCTGGGGTATGTAGGCCTACACTTATTCTAACTTGTGATTCAGACTAACTGGGGTATGTAGGCTTACACTTATTCTAACTTGTGATACAGACTTGTTGGGGTATGTAGGCTTACACTTATTCTAACTTGTGATACAGACTTGTTGGGGTATGTAGGCTTACACTTATTCTAACTTGTGATACAGACTTGCTGGAGTATGTAGACCTACACTTATTCTAACTTGTGATACTGACTTCCTGGGTATGTAGGTTTACACTTATTCTAACTTGTGATACAGACTTGTTGGGGTATGAAGACCTACACTTATTCTAACTTGTGATACAGACTTCCTGGGTATGTAGGTTTACACTTATTCTAACTTGTGATACAGACTTGTTGGGGTATGAAGACCTACACTTATTCTAACTTGTGATACAGACTTCCTGGGTATGTAGGCTTACACTTATTCTAACTTGTGATACAGACTTCCTGGGTATGTAGGCTTACACTTATTCTAACTTGTGATACAGACTTCCTGGGTATGTAGGTTTACACTTATTCTAACTTGTGATACAGACTTGTTGGGGTATGAAGACCTACACTTATTCTAACTTGTGATACAGACTTGCTGGGGTATGTAGACCTACACTTATTCTAACTTGTGATACAGACTTCCTGGGTATGTAGGCCTACACTTATTCTAACTTGTGATACAGACTTCCTGGGTATGTAGGTTTACACTTATTCTAACTTGTGATACAGACTTGGTGGGGTATGTAGACCTACACTTATTCTAACTTGTGATTCAGACTAACTGGGGTATGTAGGCTTACACTTATTCTAACTTGTGATACAGACTTGCTGGGGTATGTAGGCTTACACTTATTCTAACTTGTGATACAGACTTCCTGGGTATGTAGGCCTACACTTATTCTAACTTGTGATACAGACTTGTTGGGGTATGAAGACCTACACTTATTCTAACTTGTGATACAGACTTGCTGGGTATGTAGGCTTACACTTATTCTAACTTGTGATACAGACTTCCTGGGTATGTAGGCTTACACTTATTCTAACTTGTGATACAGACTTGCTGGGGTATGTAGGCTTACACTTATTCTAATTTGTGATACAGACTTGTTGGGGTATGTAGGCTTACACTTATTCTAATTTGTGATACAGACTTGTTGGGGTATGTAGGCTTACACTTATTCTAACTTGTGATACAGACTTCCTGGGTATGTAGGCTTACACTTATTCTAACTTGTGATACAGACTTGCTGGGGTATGTAGGCTTACACTTATTCTAATTTGTGATACAGACTTGTTGGGGTATGAAGACCTACACTTATTCTAACTTGTGATACAGACTTGCTGGGGTATGTAGACCTACACTTATTCTAACTTGTGATACAGACTTCCTGGGTATGTAGGCCTACACTTATTCTAACTTGTGATACAGACTTCCTGGGTATGTAGGTTTACACTTATTCTAACTTGTGATACAGACTTGGTGGGGTATGAAGACCTACACTTATTCTAACTTGTGATACAGACTTGCTGGGTATGTAGGCTTACACTTATTCTAACTTGTGATACAGACTTCCTGGGTATGTAGGCTTACACTTATTCTAACTTGTGATACAGACTTCCTGGGTATGTAGGCTTACACTTATTCTAACTTGTGATACAGACTTGCTGGGGTATGTAGGCTTACACTTATTCTAATTTGTGATACAGACTTGTTGGGGTATGTAGGCTTACACTTATTCTAACTTGTGATACAGACTTGCTGGAGTAGACCTACACTTATTCTAACTTGTGATTCAGACTTCCTGGGTATGTAGGCTTACACTTATTCTAACTTGTGATACAGACTTCCTGGGTATGTAGGCTTACACTTATTCTAACTTGTGATACAGACTTGCTGGAGTATACCTACACTTATTCTAACTTGTGATACAGACTTGTTGGGGTATGTAGGCCTACACTTATTCTAACTTGTGATACAAACTTGTTGGGGTATGAAGACCTGCACTTATTCTAACTTGTGATACAGACTTGCTGGGGTATGTAGGCTTACACTTATTCTAACTTGTGATACAGACTTGTTGGGGTATGTAGGCTTACACTTATTCTAACTTGTGATACAGACTTGCTGGAGTATGTAGACCTACACTTATTCTAACTTGTGATACTGACTTCCTGGGTATGTAGGTTTACACTTATTCTAACTTGTGATACAGACTTGTTGGGGTATGAAGACCTACACTTATTCTAACTTGTGATACAGACTTCCTGGGTATGTAGGTTTACACTTATTCTAACTTGTGATACAGACTTGTTGGGGTATGAAGACCTACACTTATTCTAACTTGTGATACAGACTTCCTGGGTATGTAGGCTTACACTTATTCTAACTTGTGATACAGACTTCCTGGGTATGTAGGCTTACACTTATTCTAACTTGTGATACAGACTTCCTGGGTATGTAGGTTTACACTTATTCTAACTTGTGATACAGACTTGTTGGGGTATGAAGACCTACACTTATTCTAACTTGTGATACAGACTTGCTGGGGTATGTAGACCTACACTTATTCTAACTTGTGATACAGACTTCCTGGGTATGTAGGCCTACACTTATTCTAACTTGTGATACAGACTTCCTGGGTATGTAGGTTTACACTTATTCTAACTTGTGATACAGACTTGGTGGGGTATGTAGACCTACACTTATTCTAACTTGTGATTCAGACTAACTGGGGTATGTAGGCTTACACTTATTCTAACTTGTGATACAGACTTGCTGGGGTATGTAGGCTTACACTTATTCTAACTTGTGATACAGACTTCCTGGGTATGTAGGCCTACACTTATTCTAACTTGTGATACAGACTTGTTGGGGTATGAAGACCTACACTTATTCTAACTTGTGATACAGACTTGCTGGGTATGTAGGCTTACACTTATTCTAACTTGTGATACAGACTTCCTGGGTATGTAGGCTTACACTTATTCTAACTTGTGATAC
This sequence comes from Amphiura filiformis, assembly GCF_039555335.1. Classification (NCBI taxonomy): domain Eukaryota; kingdom Metazoa; phylum Echinodermata; class Ophiuroidea; order Amphilepidida; family Amphiuridae; genus Amphiura; species Amphiura filiformis. The sequence goes on along the minus strand of NC_092646.1, from coordinate 57,857,006 downwards.
AGACTTGCTGGGGTATGTAGGCTTACACTTATTCTAATTTGTGATACAGACTTGTTGGGGTATGTAGGCTTACACTTATTCTAATTTGTGATACAGACTTGTTGGGGTATGTAGGCTTACACTTATTCTAACTTGTGATACAGACTTCCTGGGTATGTAGGCTTACACTTATTCTAACTTGTGATACAGACTTGCTGGGGTATGTAGGCTTACACTTATTCTAATTTGTGATACAGACTTGTTGGGGTATGAAGACCTACACTTATTCTAACTTGTGATACAGACTTGCTGGGGTATGTAGACCTACACTTATTCTAACTTGTGATACAGACTTCCTGGGTATGTAGGCCTACACTTATTCTAACTTGTGATACAGACTTCCTGGGTATGTAGGTTTACACTTATTCTAACTTGTGATACAGACTTGGTGGGGTATGAAGACCTACACTTATTCTAACTTGTGATACAGACTTGCTGGGTATGTAGGCTTACACTTATTCTAACTTGTGATACAGACTTCCTGGGTATGTAGGCTTACACTTATTCTAACTTGTGATACAGACTTCCTGGGTATGTAGGCTTACACTTATTCTAACTTGTGATACAGACTTGCTGGGGTATGTAGGCTTACACTTATTCTAATTTGTGATACAGACTTGTTGGGGTATGTAGGCTTACACTTATTCTAACTTGTGATACAGACTTGCTGGAGTAGACCTACACTTATTCTAACTTGTGATTCAGACTTCCTGGGTATGTAGGCTTACACTTATTCTAACTTGTGATACAGACTTCCTGGGTATGTAGGCTTACACTTATTCTAACTTGTGATACAGACTTGCTGGAGTATACCTACACTTATTCTAACTTGTGATACAGACTTGTTGGGGTATGTAGGCCTACACTTATTCTAACTTGTGATACAGACTTGCTGGGTATGTAGGTTTACACTTATTCTAACTTGTGATACAGACTTGTTGGGGTATGTAGGCCTACACTTATTCTAACTTGTGATTCAGACTTCCTGGGTATGTAGGCTTACACTTATTCTAACTTGTGATACAGACTTGCTGGGGTATGTAGGCTTACACTTATTCTAACTTGTGATACAGACTTGCTGGAGTATGTAGACCTACACTTATTCTAACTTGTGATACAGACTTGCTGGGGTATGAAGACGTACACTCATTCTAACTTGTGATACAGACTTCCTGGGTATGTAGGTTTACACTTATTCTAACTTTGTGATACAGACTTGTTGGGGTATGTAGGCTTACACTTATTCTAACTTGTGATACAGACTTGTTGGGGTATGTAGACCTACACTTATTCTAACTTGTGATACAGACTTGTTGGGGTATGTAGGCCTACACTTATTCTAACTTGTGATACAGACTTCCTGGGTATGTAGGTTTACACTTATTCTAACTTGTGATACAGACTTGTTGGGGTATGTAGGCCTACACTTATTCTAACTTGTGATACAGACTTGTTGGGGTATGTAGCCCTACACTTATTCTAACTTGTGATACAGACTTGTTGGGGTATGTAGCCCTACACTTATTCTAACTTGTGATACAGATTTGATGGGGGTATGTAGGCCTACACTTATTCTAACTGTGATACAGACTTGCTGGGGTATGTAGGCCTACACTTATTCTAACTTGTGATATAGACTTGCTGGGGTATGTAGGCCTACACTTATTCTAACTTGTGATTCAGACTTGCTGGGGTATGTAGGCCTACACTTATTCTAACTTGTGATTCAGACTAACTGGGGTATGTAGGCTTACACTTATTCTAACTTGTGATACAGACTTGTTGGGGTATGTAGGCTTACACTTATTCTAACTTGTGATACAGACTTGTTGGGGTATGTAGACCTACACTTATTCTAACTTGTGATACAGACTTCCTGGGTATGTAGGCCTACACTTATTCTAACTTGTGATTCAGACTTGTTGGGGTATGTAGGCCTACACTTATTCTAACTTGTGATACAGACTTGCTGGGGTATGTAGGCCTACACTTATTCTAACTTGTGATTCAGACTAACTGGGGTATGTAGGCTTACACTTATTCTAACTTGTGATACAGACTTGTTGGGGTATGTAGGCTTACACTTATTCTAACTTGTGATACAGACTTGTTGGGGTATGTAGGCTTACACTTATTCTAACTTGTGATACAAACTTGTTGGGGTATGAAGACCTGCACTTATTCTAACTTGTGATACAGACTTGCTGGGGTATGTAGGCTTACACTTATTCTAACTTGTGATACAGACTTGTTGGGGTATGTAGGCTTACACTTATTCTAACTTGTGATACAGACTTGCTGGAGTATGTAGACCCACACTTATTCTAACTTGTGATACAGACTTCCTGGGTATGTAGGTTTACACTTATTCTAACTTGTGATACAGACTTGTTGGGGTATGAAGACCTACACTTATTCTAACTTGTGATACAGACTTCCTGGGTATGTAGGCTTACACTTATTCTAACTTGTGATACAGACTTGGTGGGGTATGAAGACCTACACTTATTCTAACTTGTGATACAGACTTCCTGGGTATGTAGGTTTACACTTATTCTAACTTGTGATACAGACTTGTTGGGGTATGTAGGCTTACACTTATTCTAACTTGTGATACAGACTTGCTGGGGTATGTAGGCCTACACTTATTCTAACTTGTGATACAGACTTGCTGGGTATGTAGGCCTACACTTATTCTAACTTGTGATACAGACTTGTTGGGGTATGTAGGCCTACACTTATTCTAACTTGTGATACAGACGTGCTGGGGTATGTAGGCCTACACTTATTCTAACTTGTGATACAGACTTGGTGGGGTATGTAGGCCTACACTTATTCTAACTTGTGATACAGACTTCCTGGGTATGTAGGCCTACACTTATTCTAACTTGTGATACAGACTTGTTGGGGTATGTAGGCCTACACTTATTCTAACTTGTGATACAGACTTGCTGGGGTATGTAGGCCTACACTTATTCTAACTTGTGATACAGACTTGGTGGGGTATGTAGGCTTACACTTATTCTAACTTGTGATACAGACTTCCTGGGTATGTAGGCCTACACTTATTCTAACTTGTGATACAGACTTCCTGGGGTATGTAGGCTTACACTTATTCTAACTTGTGATACAGACTTGTTGGGGTATGTAGGCCTACACTTATTCTAACTTGTGATACAGACTTGCTGGGGTATGAAGACGTACACTCATTCTAACTTGTGATACAGACTTCCTGGGTATGTAGGCCTACACTTATTCTAACTTGTGATACAGACTTGCTGGGTATGTAGGCCTACACTTATTCTAACTTGTGATACAGACTTGTTGGGGTATGTAGGCCTACACTTATTTTAACTTGTGATACAGACTTGTTGGGGTATGTAGGCCTACACTTATTCTATAACTTGTGATACAGACTTGCTGGGGTATGTAGGCCTACACTTATTCTAACTTGTGATTCAGACTAACTGGGGTATGTAGGCTTACACTCATTCTAACTTGTGATACAGACTTCCTGGGTATGTAGGCCTACACTTATTCTAACTTGTGATACAGACTTGTTGAGGTATGTAGGCTTACACTTATTCTAACTTGTGATACAGACTTGTTGAGGTATGTAGGCTTACACTTATTCTAACTTGTGATACAGACTTGTTGGGGTATGAAGACCTACACTTATTCTAACTTGTGATTCAGACTTCCTGGGTATGTAGGCTTACACTTATTCTAACTTGTGATACAGACTTGTTGGGGTATGTAGGCCTACACTTATTCTAACTTGTGATACAGACTTGCTGGGTATGTAGGCTTACACTTATTCTAACTTGTGATACAGACTTGCTGGGGTATGTAGGCCTACACTTATTCTAACTTGTGATTCAGACTAACTGGGGTATGTAGGCCTACACTTATTCTAACTTGTGATTCAGACTTGCTGGGGTATGTAGGCCTACACTTATTCTAACTTGTGATTCAGACTAACTGGGGTATGTAGGCTTACACTTATTCTAACTTGTGATACAGACTTGCTGGAGTATGTAGACCTACACTTATTCTAACTTGTGATACAGACTTCCTGGGTATGTAGGTTTACACTTATTCTAACTTGTGATACAGACTTGTTGGGGTATGAAGACCTACACTTATTCTAACTTGTGATACAGACTTCCTGGGTATGTAGGTTTACACTTATTCTAACTTGTGATACAGACTTGTTGGGGTATGAAGACCTACACTTATTCTAACTTGTGATACAGACTTCCTGGGTATGTAGGCTTACACTTATTCTAACTTGTGATACAGACTTCCTGGGTATGTAGGCTTACACTTATTCTAACTTGTGATACAGACTTCCTGGGTATGTAGGTTTACACTTATTCTAACTTGTGATACAGACTTGTTGGGGTATGAAGACCTACACTTATTCTAACTTGTGATACAGACTTGCTGGGGTATGTAGACCTACACTTATTCTAACTTGTGATACAGACTTCCTGGGTATGTAGGCCTACACTTATTCTAACTTGTGATACAGACTTCCTGGGTATGTAGGTTTACACTTATTCTAACTTGTGATACAGACTTGGTGGGGTATGTAGACCTACACTTATTCTAACTTGTGATTCAGACTAACTGGGGTATGTAGGCTTACACTTATTCTAACTTGTGATACAGACTTGCTGGGGTATGTAGGCTTACACTTATTCTAACTTGTGATACAGACTTCCTGGGGTATGGAGACCTACACTTATTCTAACTTGTGATACAGACTTGTTGGGGTATGAAGACCTACACTTATTCTAACTTGTGATACAGACTTGCTGGGTATGTAGGCTTACACTTATTCTAACTTGTGATACAGACTTCCTGGGTATGTAGGCTTACACTTATTCTAACTTGTGATACAGACTTGCTGGGGTATGTAGGCTTACACTTATTCTAATTTGTGATACAGACTTGTTGGGGTATGTAGGCTTACACTTATTCTAATTTGTGATACAGACTTGTTGGGGCATGTAGGCTTACACTTATTCTAACTTGTGATACAGACTTCCTGGGTATGTAGGCTTACACTTATTCTAACTTGTGATACAGACTTGCTGGGGTATGTAGGCTTACACTTATTCTAATTTGTGATACAGACTTGTTGGGGTATGAAGACCTACACTTATTCTAACTTGTGATACAGACTTGCTGGGGTATGTAGACCTACACTTATTCTAACTTGTGATACAGACTTCCTGGGTATGTAGGCCTACACTTATTCTAACTTGTGATACAGACTTCCTGGGTATGTAGGTTTACACTTATTCTAACTTGTGATACAGACTTGGTGGGGTATGAAGACCTACACTTATTCTAACTTGTGATACAGACTTGCTGGGTATGTAGGCTTACACTTATTCTAACTTGTGATACAGACTTCCTGGGTATGTAGGCTTACACTTATTCTAACTTGTGATACAGACTTCCTGGGTATGTAGGCTTACACTTATTCTAACTTGTGATACAGACTTGCTGGGGTATGTAGGCTTACACTTATTCTAATTTGTGATACAGACTTGTTGGGGTATGTAGGCTTACACTTATTCTAACTTGTGATACAGACTTGCTGGAGTAGACCTACACTTATTCTAACTTGTGATTCAGACTTCCTGGGTATGTAGGCTTACACTTATTCTAACTTGTGATACAGACTTCCTGGGTATGTAGGCTTACACTTATTCTAACTTGTGATACAGACTTGCTGGAGTATACCTACACTTATTCTAACTTGTGATACAGACTTGTTGGGGTATGTAGGCCTACACTTATTCTAACTTGTGATACAGACTTGCTGGGTATGTAGGTTTACACTTATTCTAACTTGTGATACAGACTTGTTGGGGTATGTAGGCCTACACTTATTCTAACTTGTGATTCAGACTTCCTGGGTATGTAGGCTTACACTTATTCTAACTTGTGATACAGACTTGCTGGGGTATGTAGGCTTACACTTATTCTAACTTGTGATACAGACTTGCTGGAGTATGTAGACCTACACTTATTCTAACTTGTGATACAGACTTGCTGGGGTATGAAGACGTACACTCATTCTAACTTGTGATACAGACTTCCTGGGTATGTAGGTTTACACTTATTCTAACTTTGTGATACAGACTTGTTGGGGTATGTAGGCTTACACTTATTCTAACTTGTGATACAGACTTGTTGGGGTATGTAGACCTACACTTATTCTAACTTGTGATACAGACTTGTTGGGGTATGTAGGCCTACACTTATTCTAACTTGTGATACAGACTTCCTGGGTATGTAGGTTTACACTTATTCTAACTTGTGATACAGACTTGTTGGGGTATGTAGGCCTACACTTATTCTAACTTGTGATACAGACTTGTTGGGGTATGTAGCCCTACACTTATTCTAACTTGTGATACAGACTTGTTGGGGTATGTAGCCCTACACTTATTCTAACTTGTGATACAGATTTGATGGGGGTATGTAGGCCTACACTTATTCTAACTGTGATACAGACTTGCTGGGGTATGTAGGCCTACACTTATTCTAACTTGTGATATAGACTTGCTGGGGTATGTAGGCCTACACTTATTCTAACTTGTGATTCAGACTTGCTGGGGTATGTAGGCCTACACTTATTCTAACTTGTGATTCAGACTAACTGGGGTATGTAGGCTTACACTTATTCTAACTTGTGATACAGACTTGTTGGGGTATGTAGGCTTACACTTATTCTAACTTGTGATACAGACTTGTTGGGGTATGTAGACCTACACTTATTCTAACTTGTGATACAGACTTCCTGGGTATGTAGGCCTACACTTATTCTAACTTGTGATTCAGACTTGTTGGGGTATGTAGGCCTACACTTATTCTAACTTGTGATACAGACTTGCTGGGGTATGTAGGCCTACACTTATTCTAACTTGTGATTCAGACTAACTGGGGTATGTAGGCTTACACTTATTCTAACTTGTGATACAGACTTGTTGGGGTATGTAGGCTTACACTTATTCTAACTTGTGATACAGACTTGTTGGGGTATGTAGGCTTACACTTATTCTAACTTGTGATACAAACTTGTTGGGGTATGAAGACCTGCACTTATTCTAACTTGTGATACAGACTTGATGGGGTATGTAGGCTTACACTTATTCTAACTTGTGATACAGACTTGTTGGGGTATGTAGGCTTACACTTATTCTAACTTGTGATACAGACTTGCTGGAGTATGTAGACCCACACTTATTCTAACTTGTGATACAGACTTCCTGGGTATGTAGGTTTACACTTATTCTAACTTGTGATACAGACTTGTTGGGGTATGAAGACCTACACTTATTCTAACTTGTGATACAGACTTCCTGGGTATGTAGGCTTACACTTATTCTAACTTGTGATACAGACTTGGTGGGGTATGAAGACCTACACTTATTCTAACTTGTGATACAGACTTCCTGGGTATGTAGGTTTACACTTATTCTAACTTGTGATACAGACTTGTTGGGGTATGTAGGCTTACACTTATTCTAACTTGTGATACAGACTTGCTGGGGTATGTAGGCCTACACTTATTCTAACTTGTGATACAGACTTGCTGGGTATGTAGGCCTACACACTTATTCTAACTTGTGATACAGACTTGTTGGGGTATGTAGGCCTACACTTATTCTAACTTGTGATACAGACTTGCTGGGGTATGTAGGCCTACACTTATTCTAACTTGTGATACAGACTTGGTGGGGTATGTAGGCCTACACTTATTCTAACTTGTGATACAGACTTCCTGGGTATGTAGGCCTACACTTATTCTAACTTGTGATACAGACTTGTTGGGGTATGTAGGCCTACACTTATTCTAACTTGTGATACAGACTTGCTGGGGTATGTAGGCCTACACTTATTCTAACTTGTGATACAGACTTGGTGGGGTATGTAGGCCTACACTTATTCTAACTTGTGATACAGACTTCCTGGGTATGTAGGCCTACACTTATTCTAACTTGTGATACAGACTTCCTGGGGTATGTAGGCTTACACTTATTCTAACTTGTGATACAGACTTGTTGGGGTATGTAGGCCTACACTTATTCTAACTTGTGATACAGACTTGCTGGGGTATGAAGACGTACACTCATTCTAACTTGTGATACAGACTTCCTGGGTATGTAGGCCTACACTTATTCTAACTTGTGATACAGACTTGCTGGGTATGTAGGCCTACACTTATTCTAACTTGTGATACAGACTTGTTGGGGTATGTAGGCCTACACTTATTCTAACTTGTGATACAGACTTGTTGGGGTATGTAGGCCTACACTTATTCTATAACTTGTGATACAGACTTGCTGGGGTATGTAGGCCTACACTTATTCTAACTTGTGATTCAGACTAACTGGGGTATGTAGGCTTACACTCATTCTAACTTGTGATACAGACTTCCTGGGTATGTAGGCCTACACTTATTCTAACTTGTGATACAGACTTGTTGAGGTATGTAGGCTTACACTTATTCTAACTTGTGATACAGACTTGTTGAGGTATGTAGGCTTACACTTATTCTAACTTGTGATACAGACTTGTTGGGGTATGAAGACCTACACTTATTCTAACTTGTGATTCAGACTTCCTGGGTATGTAGGCTTACACTTATTCTAACTTGTGATACAGACTTGTTGGGGTATGTAGGCCTACACTTATTCTAACTTGTGATACAGACTTGCTGGGTATGTAGGCTTACACTTATTCTAACTTGTGATACAGACTTGCTGGGGTATGTAGGCCTACACTTATTCTAACTTGTGATTCAGACTAACTGGGGTATGTAGGCCTACACTTATTCTAACTTGTGATTCAGACTTGCTGGGGTATGTAGGCCGTACACTTATTCTAACTTGTGATTCAGACTAACTGGGGTATGTAGGCTTACACTTATTCTAACTTGTGATACAGACTTGTTGGGGTATGTAGGCTTACACTTATTCTAACTTGTGATACAGACTTGTTGGGGTATGTAGACCTACACTTATTCTAACTTGTGATACAGACTTCCTGGGTATGTAGGCTTACACTTATTCTAACTTGTGATACAGACTTGGTGGGGTATGAAGACCTACACTTATTCTAACTTGTGATACAGACTTCCTGGGTATGTAGGTTTACACTTATTCTAACTTGTGATACAGACTTGTTGGGGTATGAAGACCTACACTTATTCTAACTTGTGATACAGACTTCCTGGGTATGTAGGCCTACACTTATTCTAACTTGTGATACAGACTTCCTGGGTATGTAGGCCTACACTTATTCTAACTTGTGATACAGACTTGCTGGGGTATGTAGGCTTACACTTATTCTAACTTGTGATACAGACTTGCTGGGGTATGTAGGCCTACACTTATTCTAACTTGTGATACAGACTTGCTGGGTATGTAGGCCTACACTTATTCTAACTTGTGATACAGACTTGTTGGGGTATGTAGGCCTACACTTATTCTAACTTGTGATACAGACTTGCTGGGGTATGTAGGCCTACACTTATTCTAACTTGTGATACAGACTTGGTGGGGTATGTAGGCCTACACTTATTCTAACTTGTGATACAGACTTCCTGGGTATGTAGGCCTACACTTATTCTAACTTGTGATACAGACTTGTTGGGGTATGTAGGCCTACACTTATTCTAACTTGTGATACAGACTTGCTGGGGTATGTAGGCCTACACTTATTCTAACTTGTGATACAGACTTGGTGGGGTATGTAGGCCTACACTTATTCTAACTTGTGATACAGACTTCCTGGGTATGTAGGCCTACACTTATTCTAACTTGTGATACAGACTTCCTGGGGTATGTAGGCTTACACTTATTCTAACTTGTGATACAGACTTGTTGGGGTATGTAGGCCTACACTTATTCTAACTTGTGATACAGACTTGCTGGGGTATGAAGACCTACACTCATTCTAACTTGTGATACAGACTTCCTGGGTATGTAGGCCTACACTTATTCTAACTTGTGATACAGACTTGCTGGGTATGTAGGCCTACACTTATTCTAACTTGTGATACAGACTTGTTGGGGTATGTAGGCCTACACTTATTCTAACTTGTGATACAGACTTGTTGGGGTATGTAGGCCTACACTTATTCTAACTTGTGATACAGACTTGCTGGGGTATGTAGGCCTACACTTATTCTAACTTGTGATTCAGACTAACTGGGGTATGTAGGCTTACACTCATTCTAACTTGTGATACAGACTTCCTGGGTATGTAGGCCTACACTTATTCTAACTTGTGATACAGACTTGTTGAGGTATGTAGGCTTACACTTATTCTAACTTGTGATACAGACTTGTTGAGGTATGTAGGCTTACACTTATTCTAACTTGTGATACAGACTTGTTGGGGTATGAAGACCTACACTTATTCTAACTTGTGATTCAGACTTCCTGGGTATGTAGGCTTACATTTATTCTAACTTGTGATACAGACTTGTTGGGGTATGTAGGCCTACACTTATTCTAACTTGTGATACAGACTTCCTGGGTATGTAGGTTTACACTTATTCTAACTTGTGATACAGACTTGGTGGGGTATGTAGACCTACACTTATTCTAACTTGTGATTCAGACTAACTGGGGTATGTAGGCTTACACTTATTCTAACTTGTGATACAGACTTGCTGGGGTATGTAGGCTTACACTTATTCTAACTTGTGATACAGACTTCCTGGGTATGTAGGCCTACACTTATTCTAACTTGTGATACAGACTTGTTGGGGTATGAAGACCTACACTTATTCTAACTTGTGATACAGACTTGCTGGGTATGTAGGCTTACACTTATTCTAACTTGTGATACAGACTTCCTGGGTATGTAGGCTTACACTTATTCTAACTTGTGATACAGACTTGCTGGGGTATGTAGGCTTACACTTATTCTAATTTGTGATACAGACTTGTTGGGGTATGTAGGCTTACACTTATTCTAATTTGTGATACAGACTTGTTGGGGTATGTAGGCTTACACTTATTCTAACTTGTGATACAGACTTCCTGGGTATGTAGGCTTACACTTATTCTAACTTGTGATACAGACTTGCTGGGGTATGTAGGCTTACACTTATTCTAATTTGTGATACAGACTTGTTGGGGTATGAAGACCTACACTTATTCTAACTTGTGATACAGACTTGCTGGGGTATGTAGACCTACACTTATTCTAACTTGTGATACAGACTTCCTGGGTATGTAGGCCTACACTTATTCTAACTTGTGATACAGACTTCCTGGGTATGTAGGTTTACACTTATTCTAACTTGTGATACAGACTTGGTGGGGTATGAAGACCTACACTTATTCTAACTTGTGATACAGACTTGCTGGGTATGTAGGCTTACACTTATTCTAACTTGTGATACAGACTTCCTGGGTATGTAGGCTTACACTTATTCTAACTTGTGATACAGACTTCCTGGGTATGTAGGCTTACACTTATTCTAACTTGTGATACAGACTTGCTGGGGTATGTAGGCTTACACTTATTCTAATTTGTGATACAGACTTGTTGGGGTATGTAGGCTTACACTTATTCTAACTTGTGATACAGACTTGCTGGATTATTTAACTTGTGATTCAGACTTCCTGGGTATGTAGGCTTACACTTATTCTAACTTGTGATACAGACTTCCTGGGTATGTAGGCTTACACTTATTCTAACTTGTGATACAGACTTGCTGGAGTATACCTACACTTATTCTAACTTGTGATACAGACTTGTTGGGGTATGTAGGCCTACACTTATTCTAACTTGTGATACAGACTTGCTGGGTATGTAGGTTTACACTTATTCTAACTTGTGATACAGACTTGTTGGGGTATGTAGGCCTACACTTATTCTAACTTGTGATTCAGACTTCCTGGGTATGTAGGCTTACACTTATTCTAACTTGTGATACAGACTTGCTGGGGTATGTAGGCTTACACTTATTCTAACTTGTGATACAGACTTGCTGGAGTATGTAGACCTACACTTATTCTAACTTGTGATACAGACTTGCTGGGGTATGAAGACGTACACTCATTCTAACTTGTGATACAGACTTCCTGGGTATGTAGGTTTACACTTATTCTAACTTTGTGATACAGACTTGTTGGGGTATGTAGGCTTACACTTATTCTAACTTGTGATACAGACTTGTTGGGGTATGTAGACCTACACTTATTCTAACTTGTGATACAGACTTGTTGGGGTATGTAGGCCTACACTTATTCTAACTTGTGATACAGACTTCCTGGGTATGTAGGTTTACACTTATTCTAACTTGTGATACAGACTTGTTGGGGTATGTAGGCCTACACTTATTCTAACTTGTGATACAGACTTGTTGGGGTATGTAGCCCTACACTTATTCTAACTTGTGATACAGACTTGTTGGGGTATGTAGCCCTACACTTATTCTAACTTGTGATACAGATTTGATGGGGGTATGTAGGCCTACACTTATTCTAACTGTGATACAGACTTGCTGGGGTATGTAGGCCTACACTTATTCTAACTTGTGATATAGACTTGCTGGGGTATGTAGGCCTACACTTATTCTAACTTGTGATTCAGACTTGCTGGGGTATGTAGGCCTACACTTATTCTAACTTGTGATTCAGACTAACTGGGGTATGTAGGCTTACACTTATTCTAACTTGTGATACAGACTTGTTGGGGTATGTAGGCTTACACTTATTCTAACTTGTGATACAGACTTGTTGGGGTATGTAGGCTTACACTTATTCTAACTTGTGATACAAACTTGTTGGGGTATGAAGACCTGCACTTATTCTAACTTGTGATACAGACTTGCTGGGGTATGTAGGCTTACACTTATTCTAACTTGTGATACAGACTTGTTGAGGTATGTAGGCTTACACTTATTCTAACTTGTGATACAGACTTGTTGGGGTATGAAGACCTACACTTATTCTAACTTGTGATTCAGACTTCCTGGGTATGTAGGCTTACATTTATTCTAACTTGTGATACAGACTTGTTGGGGTATGTAGGCCTACACTTATTCTAACTTGTGATACAGACTTCCTGGGTATGTAGGTTTACACTTATTCTAACTTGTGATACAGACTTGGTGGGGTATGTAGACCTACACTTATTCTAACTTGTGATTCAGACTAACTGGGGTATGTAGGCTTACACTTATTCTAACTTGTGATACAGACTTGCTGGGGTATGTAGGCTTACACTTATTCTAACTTGTGATACAGACTTCCTGGGTATGTAGGCCTACACTTATTCTAACTTGTGATACAGACTTGTTGGGGTATGAAGACCTACACTTATTCTAACTTGTGATACAGACTTGCTGGGTATGTAGGCTTACACTTATTCTAACTTGTGATACAGACTTCCTGGGTATGTAGGCTTACACTTATTCTAACTTGTGATACAGACTTGCTGGGGTATGTAGGCTTACACTTATTCTAATTTGTGATACAGACTTGTTGGGGTATGTAGGCTTACACTTATTCTAATTTGTGATACAGACTTGTTGGGGTATGTAGGCTTACACTTATTCTAACTTGTGATACAGACTTCCTGGGTATGTAGGCTTACACTTATTCTAACTTGTGATACAGACTTGCTGGGGTATGTAGGCTTACACTTATTCTAATTTGTGATACAGACTTGTTGGGGTATGAAGACCTACACTTATTCTAACTTGTGATACAGACTTGCTGGGGTATGTAGACCTACACTTATTCTAACTTGTGATACAGACTTCCTGGGTATGTAGGCCTACACTTATTCTAACTTGTGATACAGACTTCCTGGGTATGTAGGTTTACACTTATTCTAACTTGTGATACAGACTTGGTGGGGTATGAAGACCTACACTTATTCTAACTTGTGATACAGACTTGCTGGGTATGTAGGCTTACACTTATTCTAACTTGTGATACAGACTTCCTGGGTATGTAGGCTTACACTTATTCTAACTTGTGATACAGACTTCCTGGGTATGTAGGCTTACACTTATTCTAACTTGTGATACAGACTTGCTGGGGTATGTAGGCTTACACTTATTCTAATTTGTGATACAGACTTGTTGGGGTATGTAGGCTTACACTTATTCTAACTTGTGATACAGACTTGCTGGAGTAGACCTACACTTATTCTAACTTGTGATTCAGACTTCCTGGGTATGTAGGCTTACACTTATTCTAACTTGTGATACAGACTTCCTGGGTATGTAGGCTTACACTTATTCTAACTTGTGATACAGACTTGCTGGAGTATACCTACACTTATTCTAACTTGTGATACAGACTTGTTGGGGTATGTAGGCCTACACTTATTCTAACTTGTGATACAGACTTGCTGGGTATGTAGGTTTACACTTATTCTAACTTGTGATACAGACTTGTTGGGGTATGTAGGCCTACACTTATTCTAACTTGTGATTCAGACTTCCTGGGTATGTAGGCTTACACTTATTCTAACTTGTGATACAGACTTGCTGGGGTATGTAGGCTTACACTTATTCTAACTTGTGATACAGACTTGCTGGAGTATGTAGACCTACACTTATTCTAACTTGTGATACAGACTTGCTGGGGTATGAAGACGTACACTCATTCTAACTTGTGATACAGACTTCCTGGGTATGTAGGTTTACACTTATTCTAACTTTGTGATACAGACTTGTTGGGGTATGTAGGCTTACACTTATTCTAACTTGTGATACAGACTTGTTGGGGTATGTAGACCTACACTTATTCTAACTTGTGATACAGACTTGTTGGGGTATGTAGGCCTACACTTATTCTAACTTGTGATACAGACTTCCTGGGTATGTAGGTTTACACTTATTCTAACTTGTGATACAGACTTGTTGGGGTATGTAGGCCTACACTTATTCTAACTTGTGATACAGACTTGTTGGGGTATGTAGCCCTACACTTATTCTAACTTGTGATACAGACTTGTTGGGGTATGTAGCCCTACACTTATTCTAACTTGTGATACAGATTTGATGGGGGTATGTAGGCCTACACTTATTCTAACTGTGATACAGACTTGCTGGGGTATGTAGGCCTACACTTATTCTAACTTGTGATATAGACTTGCTGGGGTATGTAGGCCTACACTTATTCTAACTTGTGATTCAGACTTGCTGGGGTATGTAGGCCTACACTTATTCTAACTTGTGATTCAGACTAACTGGGGTATGTAGGCTTACACTTATTCTAACTTGTGATACAGACTTGTTGGGGTATGTAGGCTTACACTTATTCTAACTTGTGATACAGACTTGTTGGGGTATGTAGGCTTACACTTATTCTAACTTGTGATACAAACTTGTTGGGGTATGAAGACCTGCACTTATTCTAACTTGTGATACAGACTTGCTGGGGTATGTAGGCTTACACTTATTCTAACTTGTGATACAGACTTGTTGGGGTATGTAGGCTTACACTTATTCTAACTTGTGATACAGACTTGCTGGAGTATGTAGACCCACACTTATTCTAACTTGTGATACAGACTTCCTGGGTATGTAGGTTTACACTTATTCTAACTTGTGATACAGACTTGTTGGGGTATGAAGACCTACACTTATTCTAACTTGTGATACAGACTTCCTGGGTATGCAGGTTTACACTTATTCTAACTTGTGATACAGACTTGTTGGGGTATGAAGACCTACACTTATTCTAACTTGTGATACAGACTTCCTGGGTATGTAGGCTTACACTTATTCTAACTTGTGATACAGACTTCCTGGGTATGTAGGCTTACACTTATTCTAACTTGTGATACAGACTTCCTGGGTATGTAGGTTTACACTTATTCTAACTTGTGATACAGACTTGTTGGGGTATGAAGACCTACACTTATTCTAACTTGTGATACAGACTTGCTGGGGTATGTAGACCTACACTTATTCTAACTTGTGATACAGACTTCCTGGGTATGTAGGCCTACACTTATTCTAACTTGTGATACAGACTTCCTGGGTATGTAGGTTTACACTTATTCTAACTTGTGATACAGACTTGGTGGGGTATGAAGACCTACACTTATTCTAACTTGTGATACAGACTTGCTGGGTATGTAGGCTTACACTTATTCTAACTTGTGATACAGACTTCCTGGGTATGTAGGCTTACACTTATTCTAACTTGTGATACAGACTTGCTGGGGTATGTAGGCTTACACTTATTCTAATTTGTGATACAGACTTGTTGGGGTATGTAGGCTTACACTTATTCTAACTTGTGATACAGACTTGTTGGGGTATGTAGACCTACACTTATTCTAACTTGTGATACAGACTTCCTGGGGTATGTAGGGCCTACACTTATTCTAACTTGTGATACAGACTTGCTGGGGTATGTAGGCCTACACTTATTCTAACTTGTGATTCAGACTAACTGGGGTATGTAGGCTTACACTTATTCTAACTTGTGATACAGACTTCCTGGGTATGTAGGCTTACACTTATTCTAACTTGTGATACAGACTTGTTGGGGTATGTAGGCTTACACTTATTCTAACTTGTGATACAGACTTGTTGGGGTATGTAGACCTACACTTATTCTAACTTGTGATACAGACTTCCTGGGTATGTAGGCCTACACTTATTCTAACTTGTGATACAGACTTCCTGGGTATGTAGGTTTACACTTATTCTAACTTGTGATACAGACTTGGTGGGGTATGAAGACCTACACTTATTCTAACTTGTGATACAGACTTGCTGGGTATGTAGGCTTACACTTATTCTAACTTGTGATACAGACTTCCTGGGTATGTAGGCTTACACTTATTCTAACTTGTGATACAGACTTGTTGGGGTATGTAGGCTTACACTTATTCTAACTTGTGATACAGACTTGTTGGGGTATGTAGACCTACACTTATTCTAACTTGTGATACAGACTTCCTGGGTATGTAGGCCTACACTTATTCTAACTTGTGATTCAGACTTGTTGGGGTATGTAGGCCTACACTTATTCTAACTTGTGATACAGACTTGCTGGGGTATGTAGGCCTACACTTATTCTAACTTGTGATTCAGACTAACTGGGGTATGTAGGCTTACACTTATTCTAACTTGTGATACAGACTTGTTGGGGTATGTAGGCTTACACTTATTCTAACTTGTGATACAGACTTGGTGGGGTATGTAGGCTTACACTTATTCTAACTTGTGATACAGACTTGTTGGGGTATGTAGGCCTACACTTATTCTAACTTGTGATACAGACTTGCTGGGGTATGTAGGCCTACACTTATTCTAACTTGTGATTCAGACTAACTGGGGTATGTAGGCTTACACTTATTCTAACTTGTGATACAGACTTGTTGGGGGTATGTAGGCTTACACTTATTCTAACTTGTGATACAGACTTGTTGGGGTATGTAGGCTTACACTTATTCTAACTTGTGATACAAACTTGTTGGGGTATGAAGACCTGCACTTATTCTAACTTGTGATACAGACTTGCTGGGGTATGTAGGCTTACACTTATTCTAACTTGTGATACAGACTTGTTGGGGTATGTAGGCTTACACTTATTCTAACTTGTGATACAGACTTGCTGGAGTATGTAGACCTACACTTATTCTAACTTGTGATACAGACTTCCTGGGTATGTAGGTTTACACTTATTCTAACTTGTGATACAGACTTGTTGGGGTATGAAGACCTACACTTATTCTAACTTGTGATACAGACTTCCTGGGTATGTAGGTTTACACTTATTCTAACTTGTGATACAGACTTGTTGGGGTATGAAGACCTACACTTATTCTAACTTGTGATACAGACTTCCTGGGTATGTAGGCTTACACTTATTCTAACTTGTGATACAGACTTCCTGGGTATGTAGGCTTACACTTATTCTAACTTGTGATACAGACTTCCTGGGTATGTAGGTTTACACTTATTCTAACTTGTGATACAGACTTGTTGGGGTATGAAGACCTACACTTATTCTAACTTGTGATACAGACTTGCTGGGGTATGTAGACCTACACTTATTCTAACTTGTGATACAGACTTCCTGGGTATGTAGGCCTACACTTATTCTAACTTGTGATACAGACTTCCTGGGTATGTAGGTTTACACTTATTCTAACTTGTGATACAGACTTGGTGGGGTATGAAGACCTACACTTATTCTAACTTGTGATACAGACTTGCTGGGTATGTAGGCTTACACTTATTCTAACTTGTGATACAGACTTCCTGGGTATGTAGGCTTACACTTATTCTAACTTGTGATACAGACTTGCTGGGGTATGTAGGCTTACACTTATTCTAATTTGTGATACAGACTTGTTGGGGTATGTAGGCTTACACTTATTCTAATTTGTGATACAGACTTGTTGGGGTATGTAGGCTTACACTTATTCTAACTTGTGATACAGACTTCCTGGGTATGTAGGCTTACACTTATTCTAACTTGTGATACAGACTTGCTGGGGTATGTAGGCTTACACTTATTCTAATTTGTGATACAGACTTGTTGGGGTATGTAGGCTTACACTTATTCTAACTTGTGATACAGACTTGCTGGAGTAGACCTACACTTATTCTAACTTGTGATTCAGACTTCCTGGGTATGTAGGCTTACACTTATTCTAACTTGTGATACAGACTTCCTGGGTATGTAGGCTTACACTTATTCTAACTTGTGATACAGACTTGCTGGAGTATACCTACACTTATTCTAACTTGTGATACAGACTTGTTGGGGTATGTAGGCCTACACTTATTCTAACTTGTGATACAGACTTGTTGGGGTATGTAGGCCTACACTTATTCTAACTTGTGATACAGACTTGCTGGGTATGTAGGTTTACACTTATTCTAACTTGTGATACAGACTTGTTGGGGTATGTAGGCCTACACTTATTCTAACTTGTGATTCAGACTTCCTGGGTATGTAGGCTTACACTTATTCTAACTTGTGATACAGACTTGCTGGGGTATGTAGGCTTACACTTATTCTAACTTGTGATACAGACTTGCTGGGGGTATGTAGACCTACACTTATTCTAACTTGTGATACAGACTTCCTGGGTATGTAGACCTACACTTATTCTAACTTGTGATACAGACTTGCTGGGGTATGAAGACGTACACTCATTCTAACTTGTGATACAGACTTCCTGGGTATGTAGGTTTACACTTATTCTAACTTTGTGATACAGACTTGTTGGGGTATGTAGGCTTACACTTATTCTAACTTGTGATACAGACTTGCTGGGGTATGTAGGCCTACACTTATTCTAACTTGTGATACAGACTTGTTGGGGTATGTAGGCCTACACTTATTCTAACTTGTGATACAGACTTCCTGGGTATGTAGGTTTACACTTATTCTAACTTGTGATACAGACTTGTTGGGGTATGTAGGCCTACACTTATTCTAACTTGTGATACAGACTTGTTGGGGTATGTAGCCCTACACTTATTCTAACTTGTGATACAGACTTGTTGGGGTATGTAGCCCTACACTTATTCTAACTTGTGATACAGATTTGATGGGGGTATGTAGGCCTACACTTATTCTAACTGTGATACAGACTTGCTGGGGTATGTAGGCCTACACTTATTCTAACTTGTGATATAGACTTGCTGGGGTATGTAGCCCTACACTTATTCTAACTTGTGATACAGACTTGTTGGGGTATGTAGGCCTACACTTATTCTAACTTGTGATACAGACTTGTTGGGGTATGTAGCCCTACACTTATTCTAACTTGTGATACAGATTTGATGGGGGTATGTAGCCCTACACTTATTCTAACTTGTGATATAGACTTGCTGGGGTATGTAGCCCTACACTTATTCTAACTTGTGATACAGACTTGTTGGGGTATGTAGCCCTACACTTATTCTAACTTGTGATACAGACTTGCTGGGGTATGTAGGCCTAAACTTATTCTAACTTGTGATTCAGACTAACTGGGGTATGTAGGCCTACACTTATTCTAACTTGTGATACAGACTTGTTGGGGGTATGTAGGCCAACACTGATCATACACACCCCACATTGATAATGGTTTGATCAATAACCTCATCCCCCACACTAGCACTGCGTCATGCTAAATGGGGTCGTTTTCTGGCAATCAAATCACAAAAATCAAAGACTTGGACTTCAAATCTTGAGTAAATGCCGAAATTGTACTCTAATTTTCACTTAATTATTAAATTTTGTACCCTGTTTTGGCCCAAAATATGGTGTTTTTCGGCTACAATGGAAGATGCACAGGGCAATTTTGGGGGCCCTGGGCTCAGGCCCATCTGGCCCAATGGTTAATCCGGCCCTGCGTGAACCGTGCCAAAGTTTGATTTTCATTTTATATGACACTTGAAATCTATTTTCTGGCAAAATGACTGTATTATAAAATGTCGTCATCCTGTTATATAGGGCGATTACGACCAAATCTATCATGGGAGTCGGAATGTTTATTGGCAACCACTGAAACTAAAAGAGATAACTCTGCTCCTAGACACACACTGGCGATAATTTCAGCCAATTTACGGTTAGAATTCGGACCCCCTTGACAACCCACCATCGCTAAACATTGCGATTGTGTCGGCAATGCTGTACCACCCCCTACTGTTCCTATGGAAAGACTAGGCATTTTTAATTCAACATCTACGTACCCCAAATCATGACCTTTCTGAACATTGAAAAATGCCTGAGAGCATTCTCCAACGGAGCCCAAATCTTGACCAAAAGCGGCAAACATAGCGGCTACCATATTGGGCACATTACCGATTTGAACTGAAGGCGACATGGCTCTATGAAGGTGGTCTCGAGCTAATGCAAATCCACGTACCACCTCATCAGCCTTAACCTTAAACATAGATTCAATTAAGGTATCAGGTATTGAGGCTCTTGCGACAACGGAAACACCACGCCCAAAGAGAGCATTCAGCGAAGAAACCTGCTTGTCTCCGGCGAGGCCGGTTTCTTCAAAGAAATGAGTGATCTTGATATCCAGTTCCTGCACGTTGTCTACGATCCAATCACAGCAAGCTTTGGTGCAGGTGGTAGACATGTTTTGTCCTGCGGCTTCTGCTGAATCGTAGGCAAAAAACGTAGTCAGCCTCTGTGAAATGAGGAAATGCAAGAAGTAGGCCTATATTAAGTCAATTATTACATTCTTTGAGCAAAAGATGATGTTAACTTCAAATGTTTAAAGGTCAACCTCATCCGGGACCTCATCGAAGCAATTTTCAGTCCGAAATGTTATCAGGGCGAAGGGTCAATAATCCGAAGGTTCTTTAGTCCAAAGGGTCATTACTCTGAAAATAAAAAACGTGTTCAATAGTCATAAGGGTCCGAATGGCATTAGTCCGATAGACTAAATCCCCCAGTCCGTCAACATCTACGTATGGTCATTGGGTTGTGTTGATGGTGAGATAAGGCAATGTAAAGGATTGTTGGTAATAAAAGACGCCGCAATTCTGGGCCTGGAAGGATTCAGGCTATTAGTGCGAAGGGTCGTTAGTGCGAAATGAACTTACATAAAGAAAATGTATAATTATTTAGATTTGAGAAAGGAGACATTGGAGATTTGAATCCTAACACTCAGTAACGGTAACAGATCAGGTTCCCATAATTTTGACATGGCTGCCCAAAAGTCTCACTGCCATGTAATTCATCCATACCACCGATTGGGTACAAACCGCTTGTCCTCTTTCTTGACCTACCAGAAAGTCTCCTATCGTTACACATGCCAATATTTGGACACCATTAATTATGAAAATGTTCCTTGTTATGTCAAAAACGAAATCATGCAATGCATTCACAAGCACTATCAGGAATTTTCTTGTCTTGCTTGACCTCAGCGCCGCGTTCGATACGGTAGAGCAGACCCGTAGGGGGGGGTGCGATGGGGCGACGACCCCCTCATAAATCTGCTTTGTCTGTAAACGTAAAAATAGCAAAATTTGGCTAAAATGTCAAAAAAATTGACAAATATGAATCCCAAATCATGAACTTTCTGTAAAATGTGTTAACAATAGGATCCAAAAATCAAAAAAAAAAATCAATAATGCAGAGGGGATAAATGTCTACTTTTGGCAAGAATGAAGATTTCTCTTGAAAAGATCTGCACTGTTTAAAACCGCACCTCCGCCAAACAATTATGGCAACGGGTCTGCGGTAGCGCTAAGGGACACGCTCTCAAATGGATGGAATCCTACATCAGTGATCGGACAACAAAAATCTGTTTTGACATCAATTTTTGTGAGCTTCATCAAAGGCATTATGGTCTTCCTCAAAGATCGATCATCGGACCTAATGTTTTCAAGATATGCACAATTCCCATTCCTTGTTGCTATAAAAAGGCAGATGATAGAGCATTCTTCATCATGTCCATAGCTGGACCAACAACAACAATGATAACTCTTTACCAAATCATTTAAAGAACGTCAATTCCATTGTAAACCCTTCACAAAAAGTAACGTAACCGTTATAAATACGTCTGTAGCTCAAGAACTAATAATCGTATTCACAATAACTTAGAAAAAACGATGGTTTATTTCCGCGCATTTTGGTACCCCATACGTCCAATGTCGTTCAATAATAGCAACATATTGTTTTCAAAGAAAAAAAACAAAACCCCAACTTTAAAAGTTGTAGATTAATTTACAATAGCCATACCCCCTCATCAATGACGAAATCCAAAGCTTTTAACCGAGCCCTCTTAGATACCGATGCCACGACTTCGTGCAGGATTGGTAAAGAGTTCTGAATCCATCCTTCAAGCCGTTCCGCCTCTTCCGCACTTTCACAGCAAAATGTGGGCGCTCTAACCATCCGCTGACGATAAGCATGTGCTTCAACTCCACCGGCTTTCCGCAAAAGAGCGGCACCTCTGCAAGCAGAAGCAACGAGAGCGCCTTCTAATGTAGAAGCTGGAACAAGAAAGGTACCACTGGCGTACTTCCCATGGATGTCAATAGGACCAACGATACCTACAGGTATGCGAATAACACCGATGGCATTTTCCGTGTTACCGATAAGGTGCTCTTCGTCAAATTGGGCGTTTGGCGCCCACCAGCCATCTAGGTTACTAAGGGACGTCTTAGTAACGTTTTCCACCCATTGACGTCTGGCGTCGGCTGCCTTTTGACTATAATCGCCTCTATGGAAAAAAAGAAGAAGAAAGAAAGGAAACCAATTATTGAACTAGGTATGTAAATACTGTCGAGCCTTAGTGACTCAAGGCCAAAATCACCTTTTACCCAAATTCACTCGAATGCACAACAACAATACACTGTTTGATTAAGTTAACAAAATCTAAGTCTTTAATTGAAAGTAAAATATGATCACTACATGGCAACAATTGCACATACAATATAATCACACAATCACAGTTTTAACTAATCAGTACTTAACCAGCAGTCTATATCACCTTGGTCTGAGGCGGACATTTTATAAATGAATTTAGAAGACCAGCAACGACACCACTTGTATTACATTCCAGATGTTAAATCTACATCATATACAAAATGTGAGGAAAAATGAACGAGTCAGTTTTATTTTAGGACCATTTGTCTATAACTGGTCTTTACATAGCCCTATAGAGAGAGAGAGAGTGCCCATTGAGGGCGCTATAACCAAAAATGTGATTTAAATAAAACTGACACGTGCGAATTTTCAGAGTATGTACTATGAACATATGAAAATATAATCAAGTAGTTGGCCTACCTGCTCTTCTCCGAAAAAATAAAAAGTCCTATGCCTCAATGATATGAAACCCAAGTATCTTCTTGGTGATATAGAGTTGTATTGCAATGTTCTGGATGTGCAGATGACAATCTCTTTCTCCAGGAAACGGGCTTCTTTCTGCACTGCTCCATGGAGCCTTTGTTCATGAAAAATATCCCATAGAAATAAAGTATTCGGCCATGTTTGATTCGGACATGTTGGACCTTAAAATACCCAAAAATATTTTACCCTTGCAAGGGGTAAGCAAACTAACCAGAAGTAATTCGGGTCAGAAAAAGCTTCTACCATTGCCGAGTTTTATGGTAACCATTTAGGCCTAACTGCCATTTTCTTCGGATGGGGCGGGTCGTGAACATACTGGGGGTGGGGGGGGGGTGGGGGTGGGGGTGTCATAGAAAAATAGAAGGTTGTTAATCAATCACCCGAGAAAATCAAAACATCCGGTCAAGGTTCCCGCTCCAAACAGATGGATCTATAACATGAACAACGCTTTGAGAAAGCTAGAAGGTTTCTAGTGAAACTGTCATCAGCAGAAAAACGTAAGTTTTTCATTTGGTCTTGACAAATGAATTCTAAATAACCCCAAGATAGGAGGGCTGTAATTTTGTACCCCCAAAAAGGAGGTAGTTTATAAAATTAACAGGGCTTGTAACTGAAAATGTTCAACCTGCGCACACGGTATTCTTATAGCGCTCTATTACAATCGCAATGTTCATGCGTAACGTATATACGAGCGCATTCTTTCCAAAAAGGGGACACATTTCCTATAACCTTTTTGGAATAATTTGTTTTGGGTCTGTGTGTGCGGAAGGGGTTCATAAAATTTTTCAACCCAAGATAGGGGGAGGGGGTGTCTCCCGATAAGGGAGAGGTACAAAAACATTGACTCTGGTCACCGACATATTCATGACCCACCCCTTTCGAAGAAAATGACAGCTCCTTACCTGTATGGAATAAACGACGCCGTTTCATCTGCAGCTGGCGTTGGTCTATCTTGCGTGAAAACCGATGAAGAATGCATGAAATGTTTGCAAACCCTCTTTTCAAAAGTAAGATTTCCTCTCAAGAATTTCAACATTGTCGATAGCAAAGTTGGTAAAAGATTTAGAACCTTAACATTCAGGGACAGTTGCACGGGAGAGACAATTTTATTATAAAACTTGTGAATGTAATCTGTATTAAAAACATGAATCAAAACTGGTTTATTCTCTCGAATAGTTTGTTTGATCAAAATTGACCCGAATGTGATACAAGCAACGGAATTGGCATTCCTTGCGGGTCACTTATTAGTAAAAAACACGCCAATTTGCACCCTACGAATTATCAGTAGGTAAATTATCAGGCGAAAAGGTCAAATGTCCAGGGAATAGAACATAAGTGGCAAAGAAGTCGAGCCGTGACGCGGTAAAACCCCCGGTAAAGCCATTCTTAGCCACTCATGTTCCATTCCGTGATTATTAACCGACTTAACACACACCTGAGACGTCACCTATTGTTTTTATCTCGTCATTATTTTATTCCAGTCACGAATAGAACGGGGAGGGGGCTAGATGCCGGGGCAATGTCATCAACATAAAGATATGCGAACTTCATTCTGGGATTTACTAATGGAAGTTTCAACCGAATTTATTTTGTATGCCACGGATATGCTAAAGTCTCAATTGCAATTATAATCAAAATGGATGACAGAGGACATCTTTGTCTAACACCCTTCTCTAATGAAAAATAATCGGACATATTTCCATTTTGTAAAATATAACTTAATGTGCACTTTTAAATCGTATTAAGGTGAGTCGGACGACAGGGCCCATTTTTAAGGGCAAAACATTAAAGGAGTATTTCGTGATCCTAGCATCCTCTATTCATGTCATTTTTCATTAGATATCCACGTAAAAAACCTATTCCCAAAATTTCAGTTGATTCCGATTTTGCGTTCGCGAGTTATGCATGAATGTGTATTACACTGCTCCATAGACAATGCGTTGTAATTTCGTTCTGGTGCACCAGAACGAAATTCAAATTTCACGATATCTTTGCTAAACGAATTAATCTGCAAGAAATATTTTGTACATAAACATTATGTAGCCAGAGGTTTCCAGTGATATAAAAATCTCAACTTTTTTGAAAAAAGTGGGAGACTAGGCTGTGGATCACGAAATGCCCTTTTAAACTGAAAAACTGCACTACGCTTATAGAAAATGAGTCAAGGAAGCCAATCATCTTGTTTATATGTGACCCGGCAGCACAAACGAGCCGTAAATTCCCTAAATTGTATTCTGAGTTACGGTGTAAAATGTGTACGAAGGTCGTATTCATCGGTCACTTAAGCTGGCGCGACATCTGTCTGATTTTGATAGTCACAACACCAATCAATAATCCTATTATTGAAGTGGATAATAAGCTTCTTTCTTAGATGGGTATAGCTCTTTTAATAGCTCGGGGCTTTGGTTGCTTTTGCTAAATCCTGTTCAAGTGGTGGGTTACCAGGCATTGTATTTTGTATAGGTATACATAACCAACAATTAACAATGAGAGAACCTTCTTTAACCTCGTTGACTTGGGGATGATTTGAAATAACCGCCAATTATGACTTATTGCCAGCAATGTGGAAAAAGAGACACACGTAGAAACGAAAAAAGCTATAATTTTGTTGAAGGAGCAAAGTTTAACAAACCATAACCCCGCTTCTGGATATCGTTTGAAGTCAAATGATATACCATTTTTAAGTTTATGATGTTTATTTTTAAACACGAAATAAAACAAAATTGACTGGGGAGGAATTTACGGCTCATTCGCCGTGGACGGTCACATATGTCCATAGGTGTGGCGGTTCTTGAGTTAAGGCCAATAATATACCAACTCGAAAGATTTTGGTATTTCCCCTGCCTGAGAAACATCATGCACATGAGGCGGAAACGACACCCCTTACATCAAACCTTGTGATCCCATATTATTTCTTTTGTGTGTCATTTGAGTACAAACACTGCTACGTCATACCCCCATCCGACCCGCTTTAATCCATTTTATAACGTCACTTCCGAGTTTGTGTTGTTTTAAAAATTGAAACCAAATAACTTCTATTAATCCTTTCGAAAACATTTGCTAAAATCTAAAAATAGCACCTGGATAGTTTTCAGTGAATCGTAATAATTATGTCCTCAATCATTTTAACATATTTGGGCTCTTTCGTTTGAAATCCATACACCATATGGAAGATATGACTTTAACCTTCCACACAGGGGGTGTGGATATCAAATGGAGTCATTTTCCACAGGGGTGTATGGATTTCAACTGGAATACCCCATTCTCACCTATATACTCCCTTTGATATAAAAATTGGATCGATTGAGCCCATTTTTATTGGTCAAGCTATGAGTTTTAAAATATTGGACGAGGCGTAGTCGAGTCCAATATTTTAAAACTCATAGCGAGACCAATAAATATTAGGCGTAAAGCATCCAATTTTATCAATATTATGTTTTGGATACAATATTTTTACACACTTGGATTCAACAAAACATAATAATGATGTAACTAGACTGATCAGGATCAATAACTGACGAAATAACTATTTGAAAAGAAGTTATAGTACTATAATATTTTATTTCCATAATCAAATACAGGCAAATTGCATTGATATCACACATCACAAATAAAATAATAGGCTACAACGACCTGGTGTGTAAAACCAAATAGGCTACCTATAACTTTTATAAAGTTTTAACTTTTCGATTTATTTAAATAAAGTCTTTGAACTCGCGAACCCTTTATTGTGCCAAGCGAGTTTAAAACTTAACTTTAATTTGCTTGAGTATATTCTTCGTGATTCATTTATATATGTCTTTATTGTCTTCCAATTAACCCTCTAATTCTTTAAGGTTTCCCATTTGGTTTTCTTTAAACAATTATAAGATTGTATAACTTAGTATTTGAGGTTTAATTAAAACCCATGACATTATACTGTAAAATACATTATTATATTCTTCATATCAATTCACTCAGGCTTCTGTATATTCATTGTCTTGCAGTAAACTATTGAATTTTCAAACACATTTGCCTTTTTCAGAATCACTTCTAGAAATTATTAATTTAACAACCAGATGATCAGAACACGGTGTCGGTAAAATTTTACATTTTTTACATTATATTTTTAATTGGGATGAATCGGTAATGTTAAAGGTCCAGTTAGTGATAAGCTCATCCGAAGGATCATAAATATCATCAACATTCAGATTTTGGCACCCTTGTTAGTGTCATAGATGTGCTAACACAGCCTGTAAGTGGTTACGTTGAAAGTCGTGTATTAAAGACAAAATAAGTCAGTTTACATGGATCTGCTATATTCTATACTAAATCAACTACAAGTATTTGAATGGAGCTTCAAAATTGTGTTTTCCTTGCTTTTTTGCCGAATGTTTCATAGCAAAAATACCGAATGACAGTTAAAAATGACTTATCCTTCACTCTTAGGCAAACAAACAATTTAAATTGTTTACACCTTTAGGACCACTGAATAAGCCCTTTTAAGTTGATTTACATTTAGGAGCCTTTTAGGATTGTTTCTTTGAAACGCAAATCCTTTTTTGTCCAATGCATCACAAAATGCATAATTTAAAAAAAACACGTTTAAATAGAAGTTTGAATTGTCTACCTTAGATAATATCGTTATGAATACGGCAGACGGCCGAATCCAGATTCGACTTTTGGTAAATTCATTTTACACATGCATTACATTTGAATTCGAGAACAAGGGATCAATGCTATATCTATAGAGGGCAGCATATCGATTTTTTAACGGTTGCCGTCGGTGACCGTACTGTGATGCACCGTCAACTAACCTTGTATGCCGCCCTCTTTTGATTACTTATTTATGCTGTTATCATCTGGTCTCCGTTAAAAAAATGATATGCTGCCCTCTATCATGTACAGCATGGATCCCTTGTTCTCTAATTCAAATGTAATGCATTCGTAAAATAAATTTACCAAAAGACGAATCCGGATTCGGCCGTCTGCCATATTCATAACGATATATAATAATGTCTCCATCAATTATATTAATACCCCATTTAAGAGGACTTGTCCAGGAAAATAGACTTATTTTTCAAATTTGTGGCAAAACGCAAAATCACCAATTTTCTTCATATTGTGTCAATCAATGATACTTTAGGGTGATGTATCAAAAATAACATTTATAGTGACACCAGCTTCTTGTTGCCATGGAAACGGCTAATTGTTCTTTTCCCCTTAAATTGAGTGATTTTGGCAAAATTATGTGTACAATTTTCTGTCAATTCGATATCATTCTGGAAGAAAGTTAGAGCGGGTTCATTCAAGTTGGTGAGGGTAGAATTTAGGTCCAGGTCTTGTCTGTGTTTCAGGACCTAAATGGGAACTGAGGGCCTTTTGATTTGGGAGATACCACTTTATTTAAGAGGGGTGTTTTTTATTATTTTAAAAAGTACATAAAACCTGTATGATTGAAACGGTTGTAAGTATCATGCCAACGCTTCCAATTCAACAAACTTTTGTTTCCTGGAAGATTAAAGTATGCTTTAAGAATTTATAGAAAAATGGTTTGGGGAAATCATCTGTATGCTCACAGTGTTTCTAGAAATTTCCCTATTTTACAATCTCTTATTTGTCTATTTCGCCTATATTTGTAATATTAGCATTGGGAAAATTAAAATTATTGGAGATTGTAAGCATAATGTATTGCAAATATAAATATGAGATTACAGAAATATCAAAATGCTGAAAATACAGTGTTTCTATAGTATTTTGGTTTTAATCATTCATTTTTAGTTCAAGAAAAATTAGTTCAGGGATAATCTTACTAGTAGAGAACCATTTTGCATAACAAAGTATGTTGGTAGCATTTAACAATTTATAAAATATTAATGAATAACAACTTCTCAAAAAAAGCAGTGTTTCTATTTTTAAAAATTGGAAAATTGCATTTTAAGTGTTTTATATTATTATTATTATTATTATTATTATTATTGTTGTTGTTGTTGTTGTTGTTGTTGTTGTTGTTGTTGTTGTTGTTGTTAGTGTTATTATTATTATTATCATTATCATTATCATTATCATTATCATTATCATTATCATTATCATTATTATTACATTAATTGAATTCGGGAGAAATAAAATCATTTTAATTTACCAAAAGAAATAATGTAACCCCCTAATTTTTGATACCATTATATTTGGTACCAATGTGTAGCTATGGGTCTGCTCTACCCAGTAATACCAAAATAAGTACAAATATTCCCCACACAATGTTGCTATGATGTCATAATGTGAGGGTGCCCATGAAAATTTGGGAAATTCTGCCCATGTACAAAAGTATATACGGTAGGAAAAATTGATTTTGGGCTAAAAATTGTACACAAATTTAATTTTCAGTGAATATTCTCCTCAATATAAAAGGAAAAGACACACTATTCGCGAAATGAAAATCATTGATTTTACTGTACAAACCAATGGGTGCCTCACCAACCCTCCTCTATAGTCATCTTTGACGATCGGTTCTACCCGGGTTCTACCCGGGTAAGAACATTTTATCACTAAAATGAGCGCAAAGGATGGATCTACGACTAGCTTAGGTCGTTTGGGCGCAGGCACATGTGTTTTTTATGACGGATAAAAAATGTAAGAAGAGGGGGTTGTTTTTCGTAGTTCTAGCTATAGGGTTAAAGCGGTTTTTAGTAGATAAACGGTCAAAAACTAAAGGTAGATAATTGGTATTTAATGCAAATCTAAATAGATGGTCAAAATATTGAAAATGTGCACATTTTCAGAATTCACCATATAAATTTAATAGGGCTAATGTCACAGAGCACTCAAACCTTGAGTGTTTTACTCAAAACATTTTATATTTCAAGAACATAATAACAAAAGTTTTATGAACATTCGGTAGCCTACCCTTGAAGGGAGCACACCATTAAATCAATGCGCCATTTGTGTAACCCTAATGAGTTCCGGTAAAATACAAAAACTTTTTGAGGTATTTGGGCTGCCCTTTATACAAATAATCAGAGAGAGTAGCAAATTATATCTCAAATAAAGTGTAAAGCCTATGCATGAATTTGAGTCGCCAAAAAAGTCGCATTTTTATAATTATCGAGAAAATAGGTCCGCGAAATAGTCTTGAGAGCATATCAAAAACAGTGAGGGCGCTGTTTAGTGCCTCGTACCTGGAAAACGAGGTGGAACTTCAGGCTACCCATACATTGAATCATATGTTAAACTTTCATCGATTTGCAATCGACTGGTTGTCATAAAATATCTCAAAAGATGCCCAAAAGGCTTCAAAACGAGCAAAGAAGATCGGAATTTTTACACATATTTCAAGGGGGGATTAAGCCTATGAGAAACTGATATAGAACTTTTAACTGTAGATATTGTAAATACAATCCAAATATTATTATAATAATGTCAATTTTAGTTGTATGCAGCTATTCATGACAAGTCAATATCAAAGTACGGTTTATTATTTATAGTTCATCATGAACACCATCAGTGTTGCAAGCATGCATTTTTGCCAAAAATGGCAACACTTACATGCGGAATGGCAACTCTGCTATTTTTTTTTTTTTATATAAATACATTATACAAAGTACACTAAACTATTGTACACGATAATAGTACAATTTTATACAAGTATTCTATGCGAGAATCAGCTTTATGATGCACCTAAATCCATTTACAAAATTGAAAGTATGCAACATTTTCTGGCAACACCCCGTTTACCACATGATTTTCCCCAAACTAATTTCTTCCATTTTCAATGTAACAATGTCCCATCAAGTCAACCCTAAAATGACAAATCAAATGAAGCGTTACCATACGGGGTATGAAGCCCAGAAGTTAGGTCTAAATGGGAATATTCAAAATTATCAAAAACACCCCTATTTAAAATAAATGGTATAGCCCAATTCTGACCCCATTCTAATTTGTTACGCAATGTATTTGCTACTAAGCCTTCCATCTATATCGGGAAAATTATAAGAAAATATTAAGAAATTTTATGTGTGAGGTACAGTTACTCTAATAAAAGGGTATTTTACTGCTCGAAAGTGTGACAATTGGTTAAATTGGCTAATAATGGAAAAAATGTCCGTTACTATGGCAACAAGATATAAATTGTCAAAATAAAACCACCAGTGTTTATATGAGACAAAGGCCTCTTACCACTCAACTTATAAGGAAAATCTATTTTTGGCCGTTGCCACCCAAAAGTCGAATTTCCTGGACAAGTCCTCTTAAATTGTCAAAATATGATAAACACTTTTTTGGACCATAATGTGTGTGTTTTTGACTTCAATACACAGATATACAGTAAGCCAAAAATTAAGGTACCAGTTATGTTCACCTCCTGTATTTCCTAAACAAAGACAGATATGTCATAATTGGAACCAGCAGCCAATAGCTGCATCTTTTAGCTCGAATTTAAGACCTCAAATTCAACTCGAAAGTTGCAGTTTCCTTCATCCTATTGATTTGTACACAAAGCGTTCGTGAACAAGAGAACTAGCGCTGCGCTTCCATTGATTAGCACGTTAAACTAGCGTAGTGCTTTCACTGATTAGAACACAAAAGTGCAACTTTTGATTTCGTTTCTTTATTAGGTTTTAGATCATCGTAATAATTCTCAACCAATTTCACCAAATATGGTCTTAAATCAGAGCTAAGGAGTACAGGTATTGACTGCTTGTTTTAATTTAGACATATTTGTTTTTATTTGGGATATACAAGGGTGAACACAGCGGGTACCTTAATTCTTTGGCTTACTGTATACCATTTACTCCTTTTAAGTATTAAATTGTTTTATTTTTGTTTAAATAATTTAATCAATTATAATGCTTGTAGATTGTAATATAACTTACACAAGTAGTTTTAAAATTCAAATTACAGAAATATATGCCTATCTTCTCTGCATATATAGAAACGCGTATTGGTAAATATTGACAATAATCTAATGATTATCTTGGCTAATGCATTGTACAATATCAAATGACTATACATAAAAAGTTCTGTATAAAAACATTATATTAATATCACCAGCAATTATAGTAATACGATCAGAACCGTATTCATCAATTACATTTTCAAAATATGATAAGAACACTTAGTTTTCAATAGTTGGACCATAATGTTCCACAAATTGACTTCATACACATAAATACTCCTTTTGCTTATATCAAGTACATTTACTTAACATTGAGGTGTAATAAGAGTAATGAAACTATTACTATACTTATCGTATTACATAGGGAGCGCGAGTTTAGCGCAGCGGTAATTCCCTCGCTTTGCACCACTGAGGTCCCTTGGTTTATCCCGATTCCATGCTCGCTCTCGCAGGTTTTCTCCGGGATCTCCGGTTTCCTCCTGTATCGCAAAAATCGGTGATTAGTTGTTTGGTTATCAAAAACTTCCTTCACCCAATGGAATTTGGGGAGCTGCACAGATAATTGGTGGATGTTACAATCTAAATGCGGATAGGTGTACGCCGTTCGGCAGCAACCTAGTTGATGCGATCTGATTGTGATGATTCACCATTGTAGCGAAATTACAGCGCTTTGAGTCCTCTCAGATCTGGAGAAAGGCGCTTTATAAATCCAAAATTCATTTATTTATTTATTTATAGAGTTTCCGTTGATAACTCTCAACACAACACTACGCATCCTGTATACATCTTTTACCACATTTATTTTTTGTAACAATTAAAGACAGAATAACATTTCTTGTTATTCATTAAACCACGGTTGTTTGATGGAATGTAGAACTGTATTCATTATTAAGCAAAGTTGAACATTGATGGCGCTATTTATTTTAAATCTTGTTTGCATCTTTACAAGGAGCACACACTTGTATAATGGCATTAAAACATCATAACATTAACAATGAGTAACATATAGCAACGAAATTTTCAAACTACTTTTTATCGTGAAATGAAAGGAATAACTCAAAATTATTATTGGGTTAAATTAAATTCAAAAAAGTTTTGACACAAATATACATTTTATAGAATAAAAAGTACCACAAAAATGTGAGAAAAGTGATAAAGAAAAGAAAATCTAAGTTTAAAATAGCTAGAATTATATGTTTATATTAGTGTGATAGCTGTTGATATTGTAAAGGTCTAAAATTGAAAATTATGTTTTGTTTGAAATATTAATAAATGATCATATCAAACAGCCGTGAAACTACGCATATTGCTGGGATCGTGATTAATTTAAGCGATTGCAATAATTCATTGTATCAGATATATTTGTTACAGTTTTACAACATAATATCAGATGACTATTATACATAAGAAAACATTTATACAGAAAATATAAGTTCTCTTTTCCAAAACAATCCGTGAAAATTCTGATTTCTCAACCTCAAGGGTTAAAAACAAAATTGTTCACTTGATTGTTGGAAGTAGCCTTCTTTACCTTTTTTTTTTAATTCTGTCTTATTTTGTTATATTCTCGCCATTCAAACACCAATGCTTATATTTTTTATCTGGCTTAATTGAGCAATTTGTTTAAACCTGGTTACATCAAATAATTTGCCTAAGTATAAGAGGTGACGGGTACCTTCTCCAGAATGATATCTAGGCCAACTAGCCAGGCCAACTAGTGGTCCACTTTGCTACTCACTTTCAAACAATCGCTTAAGACCTGCTGTTAACTTCAAACGATCACCGTAATTCAACTGAAGATCCGTCTTCATTTCGTTCTGGAAGACATCAGGTGATCGCTTGTATTGCTCGTACATTACTTTCAAATGATCCCCATCGCACTGGAAACCAAGTGATGACGACAAAGCCGACAAACCGATATCCTGTAGCCAGGATTGTACCTCTTCTGCAGACCACGTGGAAGCTTTGCCGGTAGAACTGCGCCGAATGGTTTCTTTGCCGACAGTCAGTGGAGCCATTGCGACCATTGGTTCAGTATGAGCAGACACGGGACCTAATCAAAAGAAGTGGAAAGTATGGACCAGTTTCAATGAGTCTTAAAACGAATAATATGATACGACGACTTAATGTCTCGGTACCAGACGGCTGTTATGGTGACGCAGGAGTGAAAACTGCCTGGTACTGAGTGTCTTCTATGACGTAGGAGTGGTGGAAACTAAGAGTAACTGAAAGATCAGGGGTTGAAACCCGCTACAACGCCAATATACAAGCTCCTTACCACTAACATCAACGTAAACATTATTGACTTTTTACTTCAATAATTAGAGCAACGTCAGCTTTTGAGGAAGTACAACGACTATTATGTTCGTATTCCTTCCAAATTTGGAAAAATGTCATTTAAGGCTTACCATCGACATCGTCTTCACCCACGGCTACTGCTTCTGCTGTTGCTGATGGTGTTGCTGTTGCCCGTCCACGATTACCAAGTTCCCTTAGGAGCCCCTCCATGTTTCGCGTCATCTCATCATCAGAACAGAACTTATAGTAAAGCTTTGTACCCAGCATGAATCCAAGCCACCCGTCTGGATCATAGTCGTTCTCCAGCAGCAACGGAATGACATCCTTCTTCTTTTTAGAGGCATATTTAGCTTCTGTGAATAATATAAACAGTTTTTACTCAGGGGAGAATTAAACAGAGGCCTACTGTAAACATACTTGTGCTCTCACCTTGGTCTGGGGCGGACATTTTAAAAATGAATTTAGGAGAGCAGCAACGGCATCACTTGCATTGCATTCCAGATGTTAAATCTACATCATATGCAAAATTTGAGGAAATTCGCACGAGTCCGTTTTATTTTAGGGCCATTTGCCTATTAATGGTCTTTACATGTAGCCCTATGGAGAGAGTGCCCGTTGAGGGCGCTATAATCCCCATTTTAGGAACACAAAATGTGATTTAAAAAAAACGGACTCGTGCGAATTTTCTAAAATTTTCAGAGTATGTAGTATGAACATGTAGAAATATGATCAAGTAGTTGCCCTATCTGCTCTCCTCCAAAAAAATAAAAAGTCCTATACCTCAATGATAATGAAACCTAGGTGCTCTCTGCATACTCCGACTATACACTACTCGTAATATGTTTCGTGTATTTCTTTCTCACTGAAGCGTTCCTTTTGTTTTTACCAGGGTAGGTGAATTGCAGAGTAAATTGGCACTCATCAAATTCCATTTAAGTTAAGTTCTTAAATTTTTTTTTTTTTTTATCATTTAAAAAGATGCCTATAGTTAGAGAAATGGTTCATCACATTCTAACAATCCTAACTTCCCTTCCCAGTATATGACATTGTGCAATATAAAATGGATGTTTACCTGATCTGCAGTTTGTGCTATCTTTGTATCTTTCCGTCATACACATGAGAATCACGTCTGACTTCTCTACAGCATCTGCCATTGCATCAATTATATCTCCTCCTGAAGATAAAAGGAAAGTAATTATTTCAAACAAGTTAGTAAGGCCAATGTGACGAATTGTACATGATTGTAAACTTCCCTTGTCGTATACATTTCCTCCAGCATATTTACAAAAAACATATTTGAGAAAAAAAGAGACATGTGTTCCTAGAATTTCCTTCATGATACCCACGGAGTAAACTTAACTGTCTTGCGCAAAACCGCCAACATTATATGGACTGCATAACTAACGATTTTGTTATACAATATAGAGTTCGTCAACTTAATCAAAGAATTCGTTTTCTGTCCAATACACATTTAGATTTTATCAACTGATTTTTCAAATTATGTAGAGCCAGTTGTCAAATAAACACAAATTTTGTCAGTTGACTAATCAACAATATTTTTTTTCAGCTGACTTAACAGATTTCGTCTAGGTGACTAATCGACATATTTAGTCCAGGTGACTAATCGATAGATTTAGTCTAGATTACTAATCAACAGACTTCGTCCAGGTGACTAATCGATAGATATAGTCTAGGCGACTAATCAAAAAAAAATCAGCGCAGCGCAGCTGCCTAATCAACAAAAAACTTTGTCAGTTGACTTATCGACATTTATGTCGTCAGCTGACTAATCGACAAAAAACGTACATGGAAAGATACACTTACGTTTGTTAGCATCTTTTGTTTTATTAGTAGGTCATGGAATATATCCAAACTTACGTATGTTGTGTACGTCCATCCATACTTTGTATCCAGCTTGAACCAAATTGTCTCTGATGGTGACAACACGATCTTGAGAATCCCATTGGTAACTTATCATCACGTGACCTGATAGACCACTTTGTGCCTGTGCCTTGACACTTTCTTGATAAGATGGAGGAGGGTCCTCATAATTAGGATGTTGAGCTGTTCGCTGGTTGTCCTGAATTTCCCACACAGCATACGAACTTGCTTCTCGAATTGGTTGGTTTTCAGATGTTGTCAAGGATCGCAAAGCTGCAAATTTAGTCGAAAATAAATGATGAATATATCATTGAAGACGCTCACATAATCAACAAATTAATAAATAAATAAATAAATGGTAACAATGCTATTTGACTCTACAATAATGATATTATTCTGTACGTTCAAGTATGATTCGGAAAGCATAATAATGATCAATTGGGTTGAAAGAAGTTATTCGTCTCGCTACGAGTTTTAAAGAATATTGTGCTTGTCAGACAAACCGCGCGACTCTCACCATGTTTAAAAACGTTTTCATTACCCCAATAACGTCATTCAATTTCAGATAAGTATTCATCGTATCATTTCCATAACTACAAAAATTTTAAGCATTTATAACATTTTAACGATATAGCGATGAATTCTAAACATCATAAAATAGCCATGTAATAATTATTTTGAGTCTTACACAACACAATGTGTAATGTGAAATCTTATTATGCTTACTTGGAAGGGATGCCTGGACTTCACTTGTGCGTTTGATGCTATCTAGGAACGATAGAATCCACAATGCTTGAGTAGCAACAATGTGTTCTTCTTCAGAAAAATCAGATTGCAGCATCCTGATGATAGCTTTTAGCCCTCCGTGCTTAGCAATTTCGGCTTTGTTTGCGTCGTTGATTGCCAAATGATTTAGACCGTCGAGAAGTTCTGAAGCCGAAGATGCTACTGATTTCTCACCGGCAATGTGCGTTGCAGTATGAGTTTTACTGTCAACAGCTTCTGTTAGTAATTTGGTTAACATGCTAACACAACCTTCTGATTTCTCCAGCTTTTCACCCTCTTCTTCATCGACGATATAGGAGAGAAGCAGCAGCTTCAGCACATCAGATGAGTCACGTTTCTTCAAATTGCTCAATACCTCAACAGCATTAGCCTTACGGTACCCTTTGCGATTTTCTGGACAAAGTCGAATGCCGTTAAGAAGAACTGCAGTGGAACACAGAAATACGTCATTTTCGTCTGTATCTTTTCCAAGATTGTCAAGCGTACTCATAAGTTGCAAAAGGCAGTCAGGGCCCTTTGATTTCCCAAATTCCTGACAAAGAAGTGGACATTCGTCGGATAAATTACAAAATGTATAGAGTGATACACACAGAACTTCGATAGCTAATGGGTTGTCTTCACTTTGCAAGTTCCAACGTAACGACATTACTATCTTCACAAAAAGCTCAGCAAATCTTTTCTGTGTAAGGTATTCTGCAACTTGACGAGTACTGGGTCTACAAATCGCCTGGTATTCGTCATGGGGAAGGGTGGACCCTGTTGGTATGCCACTAAGCTCTCTCGGCAAATCTTCAATGCATATTATCGCATTATAAGCTTCCTCCGTGCAGAAATCGTCGATGCCGTTAAAGTACTGGAGCGAATCATCTATTCTTTTCTTGGCCTCTTTCATGGATATTTTCCTCATCTTTTTCCGCAGCTCTCCGAAAAGCGCGGGAATTTTCTTCAAGAATGCGGGACGTCCGTGAATTTTAGACATTTTCTGTTGAAGCAAGACAAAAAAATACCACAACTTATTAAGCAATTCGTCGGTGTATTACATAGTGACGTATGTTGATTTTTGTCATTTTTTTGAAAATTGGCCAATGTATTTTAAATAGTGAGTAGTATAATATTACCAAGATTTGAAGCTCAAGTTTGTATAATTAATTTGTTAATTAATTATGCAAATGACGGATGTTGATATATTACATTACCCGACGTTTTACATAGTGGCGTATCTAAACATCCGTCACTATGTAAAACGCCGTTTACTTGGAAAAACAACTAAATTGTATGGTGTATCTGTCACATCCGTCACTATGTAAAAACATTATTTTTCAATTTGATCGTACGTAATTCAATATTGTTCATTGAAACCAACATGATTTCTTGACGGATGTTGATAACTGGGTATAAACCAAAAACTTTTACGTAGAGCAGATATTCAATGGATCATTATTTTAGTAAAATATCACCTTTAAGAAATTTTTAATGGTTCGAGTTGATTCGACAATTATTTAGAGACATTATTTCAAAGCTTTACAATATAAAAGGGATGATTAAGTGATAAAAAATTAAAATATGATCCTTTTTAATGAGTAGGTTATTGAAAGATGATCAAAATATGTTCAGACGCGTTTAGAGGCGGCTCCAAATTTACAGATAATACAGTGTAAATTCAGGAGTAAGATCAGGAGTAAATACTCAAGTACAATATGCCATGTATGTCGTGGGCACTCGTGACGAGTCGGTTTTATAATGAAAAAAGCGTTTAATAATAAGCGTAAAGAACCGACGGATGCTTCGAAGTCCTTCCTTGATCCGACTTTTATGCGCAAGACATAGTGACGGATGTGTGACGGATGTCCATAGATCAACACGAGAGACCAGATTAGCGTGCGCGATATTGGCGCAAGACATAGTGACGGATGTGTGACGGATGTTAGGGTGCAACGTTTTCACGTTTTTACATACTGACGTATAACTTTGTAATCATTTTACTGATTTAATAGCGAATAATTCTTCATGTGATAGATGTTTCAAGATACTTTAGATACTAGTTTTTTTTAAATACAGCAACTTTTGGAGGATTTTACTTGACAGTGTTCTGCTATGGTTGATCACAAATCGGCGTACTCTTTTTTTTCTGGCGAAGTTTAACATCCGTCACTATGTAATACACCCGACGAATTGTCAATGCTTGATTGGCTTACTTTTTGCTATCCACCCAGCAAACACAAAAACGTTTTAAAAACGTTTTAAGTAAGTTATATTTTGGCTTTTGGTTTAGGTAAAAACGTTTTAATAACATGTCGGGTTATATAAAGGCCATGATAACGTTTTAAAACGTTTTGTATGAAAACACACTACAACAATATTTTTAAATATTTTCAAAAATGTTATTGTAAACTATTTTTGCAAACATTTTTGCCAAATATTTTGTCAATATTTAAGTAACATTATGTTAAAATATTTAAACCCAGCAAACACAGAAATGTTCTTAAAATGTTTTATTCAAAACATTTTAATAACATTTAAATGTCGGGTTATATAAAGGTCATGAAAACGTTTTTAAAACGTTATTGAAAATATTCTGGGCAAACATTTTTCGCAAAATATTTTTTCAACCCCAAAATAACATTCTGTTTAGAATGTTTTGTATCAAGTTTTCAAGAATGTTTTTGGAATGTTTTTAAAATGTTTTTATACCCTTTATATAACCCGACATTTAAACGTTTTCTGTAAATCATTTTTGTTTCCTGAGCAGTAGATTATCAAAAAATGTTTTTTACGGTTATGGAAACGTTTTATACTCTTAATATACCCTTTATATAACCCGACATTTAAACGTTTTCTGACAACCTTTTATAACCTTTTGCGAATCATGTTGAAAACGTTTTGTGTTTGCTGGGCAGGCCTTAGTTTCTTGAGCTACGATATTGTTGAAGGCGTATTTCATACAATCCATATAAATTAACTAAATATTACAAACATAACAAATGACATATTTTAAAAATCTGCATTGAAGGTGTTGTGCTCGAATTCCCCATTTTTCACTGTTGAAGCATGTAATTTTACTGTTACAAATGCTTAACCCGCAGTCCAGCTATGCTGTAGAATATACAAATCCGATCAAAGAAAATTAGGACGGCGGATACCAAATATATTGTTTGGTAGCGATTTTTTCCGCAGCGTCGGTCGCAGCGGTTAAAATGCATTGATGCCAGCGTCTTCCACTGCAGAACAAATCCCTACACAAATCCAAATTGATGACAGAGAACCGACGCTGAGAACTGAAAATCGCTGCGTAGAACTAAGAACGCATCGTTTGTCGCAGCGGAAAAACTCCTGACACACAGTGTCATCGCCCCGATATCTTCATGGTAGAAATCGCCATGGTAGGTTGAATCCACAGAGATAATATGAGACGCAGTAGCCAAGTGACCTGACTAAGGCTACTGACAATAGCCGGGGTAATTGATTTCTCGCTGTGTGAGTAAGCTTGTATACGACATTGCGGTCAATGGTCATACTGCCTCCACTGGAGTAGTGAGTGCAGGATAGCCTGCGCGCTGTAGTCCATACAGGACCAACGCAATACAAACTTAGAATTTTGGTCAGATTTTGAGTTCAAGACGCATGGCCTTCTCTCAAGACGCAAACTAACGACTATCATATCTGTTCAACACGTATTTTTAAGTGTATGAGATCAGATCTGGTTTCTTGAGACGAAATCATTTACGGGAGATATACATCATTTTCCACCCCGGTATCCGAAGATTTTCGTCTGATATCAAAATCGTGCATAGCAAGTCACGTGTATCGATCCCGGCTATTTATTTTAGTATCTCTGCTGCACCAAGTAATAAGCGATGTCGGTGTGCGACACTGGTCTAAAACTGTTAATTTTGTTTTAATTGACTTTTCACAACATTGTCCAGATTTAGCTTGATCGGTTTACAAAATGACAAGTAATTATGTTATTTTATTTTAAAGCATCCCAAGTTTAGAATAATGAGAGACAGAATGATCAGGCTGAATGATATGACGTTAGAATTTTGATCATTATAACAAGTATAGCTCACGTTGCATGAGTGTGCCCAATTTCGATTTTAGTGACTAGAACTTTCGTTTTCTCTTCAAGTTATCTACATTTTACTGTTGTTAGTTAGTTCTCAATGTTCAATAGTCAAGTGATAAATACATCGGTCTACTGCGCACACCCAAAGTTTTAGATATGCGTTTATTTCATGATTATAATGGAGCATTGAAACTCGAAAGAAAACTTATACATGTAATCATAATCTAAGTAATGTCTCAACTCGCTGAAATTAGCCCCGAAAATTTTTGTTCGCTTGCCCTCCACCGACCGACTCAAAATTGACCAAACTCAGGGTCGGCCTTTTTTATTTTTTTTTTAGATTTCGATGGTTTTTGTTACTTTTCTGTGTGTTAATTTCATTTCAAAGCTAAATTTGACCAACAGTATTTTGTTAAGAAGAAAATCATTACATTAACTGTAAACTCATAACATTTTATAATACTAGTTCACCCGTTGCTGTGAGAGTAACTGATGGCAATGCTATTTGACTCCTGATGACCCTTTTGACTTTTTGACACGTTCTCCTCATATCGAGGATTCTTTCTACCACTTTTAAGCCCAGTTGGGCATGACCCCATATGACCTTTGCCCTCGAGTGACCTCGGTTTGATTTTGTTCATGCTCCCGTGATATGGAGAATTACTTTCACCAAGTTTTACCCGAAATCAGGCGAAGTTTAAAATGCAGCCCTGGATGACCTTTGACCTCGGATGCCCTCGATTATATTTTTACGTGTTCCACTCATATCAAGGATTCCACCCACCAAGTTTGAGCCCGATCGGACAAAGTTTGAAATTTGAACCCTCCGTGATGACCTTTGACCTCAGTTGACGTCGATTTTATTTCGCGCATATATTCCCCTGGTATCAAGGATTCCACCCACCAAGTTTGAGCCCGATCAGACAAAGTTTGAAATTTGAACCCTCCGTGATGACCTTTGACCTTGGTTGACCTCGGATTTTATTTCGCGTATATATTCCCCTGGTATCAAGGATTCCACCCACCAAGTTTGAGCCCGATCGGACGAAGTTTGAAATTTGAACCCTCCGTAATGACCTTTGACCTCGGTTGACCTCGGATTTTATTTCGCGCATATATTCCCCTGGTATCAAGGATTCCACCCACCAAGTTTAGGCCCGATCGGACAAAGTTTGAGCTTTTGACCTTTGACCTTGACCTCCGGTGACCTTCAAAACCACCCGGTCAACATGCTTTTCCCGATACCTATCCATATCCGAAATATCGGATTGATGCGTCGCAGCGCGGCGAAACGCATAGCCGGACAGACAGACAGACACACGGACACACACACTTCGCTGGTTATTTTAGTATAGTAGATATTATAACTGTCCATTCCTGCTGTGTTGATATGCGATTTCAGCTATGTTAACGCTAGCGTCATAATGTATCTTAGGCCGGCAACACCGTGTTTACATTGCTGTGATAATAATACGTGACGAGAGTCAATACCGATAGTTTTGGTTCGGTTATTTAAAGTGGTTATAAATCCCTTATTAACCCCTTTCTCAAGCCCAAGGAAATAACACATGATGTCCAGAAGTGGGAATGCAGAAGAATTCTGAAAAATCGACGGGTGAAGAGTACAGAACGTACGCAAAGTGTGAGCACTGCCCGGGGAGCACTGTAGCTAAAAATAGACTAAAAACTTTCAAGTGTCAACATTTACGCCGCTCGGAAAGTGCACCCAATCCACGCCAAAATTTCCAATTTTATCCAGAGGGCGCTGTTTATATACCAGCTAGTACCGGACACGATTGAAAACAAAAATCAAAATGAACTCGTTTCACGCACCAGTAATGAACTGGGACAGTCCAGACCTCCCAAAAGAATTTAAGAGATTCAAGCAGCACTGTCTTTTCACATTTAAAGGCCCACTGGCAGATAAACTAGAGCTACGTCAAGTCAATTATTTGATGACATACATGGGTGATAAAGGCAGAGAGGTCTATAGCACATTTGAATGGAAGCCAGCAGTTCCAGCAGATGAAGAAAATAACATTGCAGCCCAACCTGCTGAGGATGCCACACTTGTTGGAGTGTTTGGTAAATTTGAAGCATATGTTGCACCAAAGAAAAATGAAATCAGAGCAACGGTAGCATTCAATAACAGATATCAACAATCAACAGAGAAATTTGACAATTTCGTAACAGACTTAAAAATTCTTGTCAAAGCATACGGGTACCAGGAAGAAGACCGAATGATCCGGGACGCCATAGTATTACGCGTTAGGGAAACGGTGGTCAGAGAAAAATGCCTGGACAAAGG
The DNA here is from genome assembly GCF_039555335.1 of Amphiura filiformis. Classification (NCBI taxonomy): domain Eukaryota; kingdom Metazoa; phylum Echinodermata; class Ophiuroidea; order Amphilepidida; family Amphiuridae; genus Amphiura; species Amphiura filiformis. The sequence continues at coordinate 57,812,928 of NC_092646.1, read as the reverse complement.
AGATGAGCTGACACTAGCTATTAAAAGCAATTCAGATTGGTCAAAACCAGGAAAAAGCCAAAGAAAGCATGAAAGCAATGTCTCAAAAGGCTGAAACAAATCTCCACGCAATCAAGAAGACACAGAGAAGTCACAACCACGGTGCAAAGCCGAAGAATGGACCCGACAGAGGTTCAGACAAGAAGAAACAGATGTCGGACAAGACATTCCAGTGCAAGAAGTGCGGCAGAAAGCATAAACCAAGGTCATGTCCTGCATGGGGAACAACGTGTAAATCCTGTGGACAGAAAAACCACTGGCTGACTCATTGCCCTTCGGCGAAGAAAGTCGACCAAATCGGCACAGCTGAAAGCACATATGAGCCTGAAGAGTTCTTCGTAGATGCGTTAGTCACTGAAGACGACGATGAAGAAGAGTGGATTTTACCAATGAAGATCAACAATATCACAGTACCGTTCAAACTGGATACTGGGGCTGGATGCAATGTTCTTCCAATAGGTGAATATAAAAGACTAAAACCCAGACCAGAAATGAAGAGGACTGAGGTGAAGGTTAAAGGGATTACTGGAGCACGAATACCCATAATAGGTGTTTTGGCCGCCGAGTGTTAATATATATTTATTTTGGAAGGTTCGTGTTTGTTTTAAATTTTGGGGCGTTTTTCCAAAATTTGATATTTTTGGTGATATTTCAAAAAAGCGACATGCCAAAGACAAATCTTTTTGCACATACTTTGTTATTGCTAATACAACTCTTTTCTGCATACCTACGTTACAATTCGTTTTGGTGATTTAGTAATATTATACATTTTGTGACTGCATTTTGGCGTTTTCGATGCGATTTTAGGCTTACCGTGATTTAACGTTGATATCTGGTCTTGCTCCTTTTATAATTTAACTTTGATCGTCGGCTTTTGTAAATAACAGAATGTAGTTGGTGGTTTTTTTCATGATATATTTAGTTTGTATTTGCATGTAACAACCCAAAACCGACCTCTGATTTCAGGGTTGAAGGCTGTTTTCGGAATACCCGTGGACTCAAACAAGTGCACGAGTGGCGACTATGGTTTTATACTTCCCGCATTGATGATTGCGTCTACGCCTAATATACTTATTTTTATATGTTGACTGTAGCTGGTATATACACTGGTATACAAAGAATTGGTTACATGTCAATGACCATTAACTTCAGGGATAGACCCTTAGATTATTTATGCGCCTTTCTATCATGCAGTATCTTTACCCGCAGACATGTGCCCGTGTCATGTGCCAATATTGCGTAACGTTAAAGGTTTAAAATACATTTCTTTGACTTCGAAGAAACTGTGTGATTCTATGGCCTAGCGGTCTAAGGCGTTGTGGTTTCTAAGTTGCTGTTCTGGACGTCGCTTGTTCGAAACCGTGCGTCTGTCACTTTTCTGATGCTGCTTTATTTTTCCAACATTAGGACCTAGAAAAACTAATTTATAATTTCTTTTTGTATTATTTATTTATTTATTTATTTATTTATTTATTTATTTATTTATTTATTTATTTAATTTATTTAATGACGTTTTGGGGCTCGAGAGAACGGACACATTTATTTATTTATTTATTTATTTATTTATCTATTTCTCGATTGATTATTTGATGATTGAGTGAGCAGATTTATCGATTGCTACTTTAGTTGTGGGATTTTTATTTGATTTTGAATGACATCGTACATTAGTATTGATTTTTTCCGTTAAGCATTATCAAGAATTAATATCACAGGTTTTAGTGCAGATAAAAAGTTGGCTAAGAGATACTATCCCTTGATTCAGAACCGGAAGGTGACGGGTTCGATTCCCACCTATGCCTATTTTTTTAAAGACTTGGACAATTTCTGCAGTAAGTTTATTTGGCGCGCGATCTCAGTTATTCATTTTCTGATGGCTGTGCCTCTTACAGACACCCTCCCTCTGGAATCCAAACCACGGTTGGCTCTGTTATACCTCCCTTAAGTTACCTGCAAGTAAATGCTCAATATTCAACGTACGATAGTGAACTAACAAATCTATCGGTCTATTGCGCACACCCAAAGTTTTAGATATGCGACCAAATGTTTTTTCAATATCAGGATTACAATGAGTGTTGAAACTCGACAGAAAACTTGTACATGTAATTATAATAAGTAATATCTCAACTTACCGAAATTCTCAGGAGTCAGTACCGATTTCAAAACTATAATGTTCTACCATGTACTACTGCCGAATGGTGTCTGTGCCAGTCTGTGTATTACTTGGGAAACGATTCACACAACAATAAGTTAAGAACTGTGCAACAGATATTCACGGGGGTGGTGGTCAGAATTACTCTCTAATGAAACCGTTGTAAATTTTGCTCCAAAACACATCCAAAACACAGTGCCTAAAATCTGAACAAAATGTGGACGCTTCAAATGTTGATTGAGCAGGTCATTGTGCATATTTCGTTCTTTAGCGTATAAATGGTATATATGGTATAGAATTATTATATAAAAGAACACTCATACCTATTATGCATATTAATCCCCCAATGGGTTATTTAATCCTTCTCTCGCTCTTCAATTTTTGACAAAAACAATCAGTCATCTGAATAATTCAAGCGACGCGCGATACGAGGGGAAGGGGAGAGCAATTAACACAAAATTAATAACTTGGAAAGACCCATGTGTTTGGACCACCGCGTATATCCGAAAGACCCCTAAATGTTACAAAAACAGGGCGCTAAAAGGCCCTTGATTTTGATATTTTCAGCTCCAAAAGACCACCCTATTGCCCACTCCTCTTATTTCTGTTTTGTTTAAGGCGCTTTTCAACTCAAAATCCAAGAACATGAAAAGACATTTTAATTTTGACAGTTCGAAGCTCCAAAAGACCCCGTTTTACCGATACAATTTGTCCCGGGATCCCTTCAGTGTCCAAATACCCACCATCTCCCGTTCCGCCGCGGGACCGGGGAGCATACTCGCCAGCGTAACAATTACACTGTTCAATAATATTGCTTTCGAGCCCCATCAAATATTTTTGCTCAGTTCCTAAATCATGTAAATACAAAAATCAGATATGGTTGGATGCATTTAGTAATCATGACCTTTATTCGGTTGCGCAGAATGACATTTATTCTCTCTGTCTTGTTAACCGTCACATGATTGTATGGAACAAAATGTACGCTTCAATAAAATACACTGTACATGTCTCCTACCAACGCCAATACTATGTTTTAATATGTATAACTATTTTATACGCCATAATCTGAACTACAAATGATCATAAGCGAATACAGACGCTTCAGTATGATCCTTGTATCACATTGAATTTAGTATTGTCACTTACCCCACGCTGTAACACACATGGTCATAATCATTTTTTGACATTCTCAAAAGGAACACAATGTTTTAGTACGAATAGATTGGTAATTTTAATATAGGTTTTCTCAGTTAATTTAACACATTTTTAGTTATATTTAATTTCCCGTTAAGTTTGAATTCGTCCATAAAATTTGAAATTTTGAATTGTCTATTTGTAAACTTAAATTTCGTCTTTGGTCAACTATATTCATATTTTGATCAAACATAGTCATACAATGTTCATTTAATTTCGTCCAAATGTATTTAAATTTCGTCCAATGTAGGGGTTATCAACTTAATGTGTAAATATATTTCGTCTTTGATCAAATCTTTTCATATTCGGGTCATTTAATTTCGTCTTTAACATAAAGCATGTAGAAGTAGGCCTGCATATTTTCTTTTCCTTCTGTCTTTCTTTCTTTTATTCTTTATATCTATCTTTCCATTTTTATATATTCCATATTTTCTTTATGTTTTTTTTTTTTTTTCTCGTTATTTTTTCTTTTCTTTTCTTTTCTTTTCTTTTCTTTTCTTTTCGTTATTTCTTTCTTTTCTTTTCTTTTCTTTTCTTTTCTTTTCTTTTCTTTTTTGTTTTTGTTTTGTTTTTTGTTTTTGTTTTGTGTTTTGGGTTGTTTTTTGTTTGTTTGTTTTTGTTTTGTATTTTGTTTCTTTCTAATTTTTATATCATTATATATTTCAAACGTAGTTGTATGGCCCTCTTTGTCTCGCTGCCATATTATTGTGATAACTGTTATTTGGTCAGAATAAATTTAGACACGTCTGTTCGGAGTTATATCGGCAAAGTGAGAACTAGTGTTATTTCAATGCATTGGAATAGGAATTGAATTTGATTTGATTTAGGCCATTTTTCATTTCAATTCAGTGAAGTGAATCGAAATGGGTTTTTTTTTTCATTTGAATTCAATTAAATTCATTTCAATTCAATGTTTTTATTCTTTTTATTCTTTCATTTCAATTCAATGCATTGAATCGAAATGTATTTTTTGTTTATTTGAATTCAATTCATTGCATACAACATTAGGGCATTGCTATCTACTGAAGATAGCACATATTTGATTCTACCATTTCACCTGTATTGTCAGCTTATCAGTTACAATGAACTTTCTCCCTGGACTGCTTTTAGCCAAATGCCAGGTAAAATATATCAGTGATGGAAATAAGAATTGAATTTGAATATGAATTGAATTCAAATGCTGTGAATTGGAATTGAAATTGGTTAGCAGTAAATGTCTATATGCATTGAATTGGAATTGAGTCAAAATGATTTAAAGTAGAGAAGAATTGAATTGAAGTTGCATCAAAATGATTTTATACAATAAGAAAGAGACTCTGAATTGAATTGAAATTCATTTTCTGAATCGAAATAACACTAGTGAAAACTCAATACCAGTGGTTGAAATCTAAGATGTAATTAATAAAGGCCTACAATGCATTATGGAGGACGAATTGCTTTGATCAAAGCATGAAAATTAATGAACAAAGACGAATTATATTTGTGCAAGTACTGTCCATGCAGCAGGTGGGACGATTTCAATGCGCTCTAGGACGAAATCAAATGAACATTTTATGAATCTTTTTGATCAAAGTATGAATTTATTTGACCAAAGACGAAATTTAAGTTTACAAATAGACACTTCCAAATGTTATGGACGAATTCAAACTTAACGGGATATTAAATATAACGAAAAATGTGTTAAATTAACTGAGAAAACCTATATATAATAAGAAGAACATTTTTATACGACTGGATATTCATAAGTAGTGGTAGATAAGGTAATTATGGAGTTTAACTTCAATACTTCACCTTTTTAGCTCAAAATAAAAATATGATGCAGTCTAGGTAAAATGTTGTCATCGTTTAGTTGGCATTCATGTGATGTATCTAATGAAAAGTCTTGACCTTGGTGGGAAAAGTGCTATGTACATATTTATCTTATTTTATTATTTATTTTTTGCAAGAGCCTCAGGAGCCCATGGACAAGGAGCAGTGCCGGCCCTTTTAACATCTCCTTTTCAGCCCTATCTTTTTCTATTCCCCCTTATTTAATTTTCCCTTTTGCTCGGGGCTCCTGAACCCTCAGGGGACCTGGACTCCATCCACCATATTTAACCGCTTGCTACGCCCCTGGTAATATATCTTGGGTCTCCAGCCTTAGACAATACCAGAAGTCTTTGCGCATCCTTTTCTTGCGCACCCAGAACCAGGGAGGTAAATAAGGATAATTTACTGGGTGGGCAATTTAATTTATTTTTGCCCTCAAATGATGGAAAATAATTTACTGGGTGGGCAACGATAATTAATGGCATCTAGGCATTTGGATTATCGGCGGAAATATTACCTAATTTTGCGTACAATTTGGCATGATGTAAATAGTGAACATTACTCACCCCCTAAATGCATCTTCTGCCAATTATTAAACTATTAAATTATGCCAACTTTAAAGAAAAATTGTATACCATATTATATTTCACTTTGGGTATTTAGAAATCTTATACTAATTATCACTCACCATTACCCAGTTTGTTGTGGGCAAAATAATTTACTGGGTGGGCACTTTTGGGCAATGGGCAAGGTGAATTTACTGGGTGGGCAAAATAATTTACTGGGTGGGCAAATGCCCACCCAGTTAACATGTTATTTACCTCCCTGCCCAGAACCCGCACTATACATTGCCATTTCATCACACCGTTTATAATTTCTTGAAAGTAACTTTTACTCAAACCATTTACTGGCTTCAAAAACAATAAGACTGGAAAAAGAAAAGTTTGTAACTATGAAGGCGTTGTATAGGCACTTATCTTTCTTTAATGATTGGTAAGTTGGTTTTGTATCTCGCAGCGAAGGAATTATAAATAAATATGCCAACTTTAGTATCAAAGTAATTATAACTCGCACTACGATAGACGGAACTTGACTGGCGACAACAAATCTACGACTCATTCCTAGAACCCCACCATTTAAATACAAATAGCATGAATATATACATAGTTATTTTGGCTGCAGTTTTGTTTCCTGTTAATTTTACATATAATTTGAAAAAGAAGTCTCACCATTTATAATCTTCTCAATGTTCATTCAATCGCACCATATACTTCATAGCCTAACCGTAAGCTCTCTATATTCGATGCAACATGTTTGGCTTTTTTTACTTACTTGAAGTCTTAATAAACCTGGCATTATATAATATTAATAAGTGGTAGAAAAAGTGTAAACTCACCGTTAATTTTCAGTTGTTGTACAGACGGAAAATCGGAAATATAAACAGGCGGAAGTATTACTTGTGAAATACACTCAATAATACAATAAGGTCTGTGTCACAATTAAACAGGGGGGCTGCAAATGTTTAACAATATGCGTTTCCTCAGGCACATTTAATATCCTTTTCTCGAGTACCTGGCACCCGAATTAACCAAAGTTCAGATTTTGTGAGCCCACATATTTTGTTATTTTCCAAAATGTATTGTTGATAGCATTTAATAAGTGCTAAAGCGAGAAGCAAACCGATATACTGGTGTCAACCCATCAGCACTACATAATACTAGATAACTGCGGTTAATGCCTGGATTATCCTTAATGACAATTCTTAATAATAATAACAATAAAAATAAAATAAAACAGCCTGTATAAAAGATATAAGTTCAATCTAATTTTTTTTATAGCATACTGCAGTTACTGTCCGTTTTCCTATACACAATACACAGTGCTCTCACCATTGACGCGTGACCCCTACAAATGATGTATGTTGGGAGAATGGACACTTGCCTAGTTAACATCACTGTGTGAAAAATAACCAGCCAATATTTTATTTATTCTCCAAAACTTCTAGCAAATATATTTCTCTAACATGACCTAAAATTACAGCTAGGTTAGATGTTCAGAAATGGTCGTACTTTTGTAAAATATGAGGGCAAGGCATAGCTAGCCAACTCCCGTGTTATTTGAATGGAGATTTGACCGAAAATATTGGTATCGGACCGCTCACTTCTGAAGGATGCCACAAAAAACCGGTAAAAGCTACATTTAAATTATTCTAAATAGGTTCTAGAAAATAAAGTTTTGTAACATGTCCTAAATTTTTAGCTAATTTAGGTGTTTGGAGAGGGTCGTACTTTTGTGTTTTAGGAAGGACATGTAAACGACAGATAACACCAAAAATATGAAGAAATTATTTCTAAACCGTGTTAAGTCAAAAATCATTATGTTGCTCATTTTCAAGAATGCTGGTTTACAAAAAGCACGACATTGTCTGATTTCGTGAACAAAGCCACACATAACATTGTTTCCTTTCGTTTCCTTTATAATCGGTTACCCAACTGAAGCTATGAATACCAGCTTTATTGCGATATCGCACATGAAAACAGTCACTTGTGCACAACCAGAGAAGATCCGATTTAATCAGTTGAGCTGTTTCAATGAGTGTTATCTTGGTTTAATAGCTTTTAATGGGGTTAAGTCCTGCAAAGGTCGAGATGAATTCTACTGTAGACATGACTGCATCATGGTACCTTCCTTCGTATCTTATCTGCCTATACATTATTTCACCTTCTTGAAAAATACAATCAACGAGCGTTACAAAAATCTAAATGTCCATTGCTCAAAAAACAATATTTTGTCCGGTTCCTAAATGCACCAATAGGATATGGTTTGTATCACGTATAACGTATTTAGTATCGTAACCTTTATTCATTGTGCTGTATGCCACTTATTTTTCCTGTCTTGTCCAAAGTGTACAGAAAATAATGTTATGCACATCAATATAAATGCACCGTACATGTCTTTTTACACTAGAGCTGTTGGAAGCACCATGTACTCGAAAAACCTACATTGCTCCTGGAGCACAATGGTTAGGGTTAGTGCTCCAAGAGCACCGAGTGTTGCCACCGTGGTAACTCAAGTGCAACAATAACTGCGGTCTTTTCAAATTGCAGAGCACTGTGCATGGTCGATACTCGGTAACAGACAGTTGCAACTTTTCAAATCGCCCAAAATTTCGTATAATCGGTAAATTATGGAAGATTTCGAATTCATTTGACACAAGTTAGGTATCAAACTGGGTACCCCCACTTGAGGCAACTATATGAAGAAGCAGCAAGACCTAAGATTTTAAAAGAAAGGCAAGTCGCCACCAAAAATGACAAATATTGAAATTCCACCAGCCGCAGCTCTAACAACAACAGCTGAGGAACAACGGCAGTAATGTCAATGTCATGTACAACCTACGCACTGGCGTTTGACGCTCCAACGTAGCGAATGCGGCCCTGAGCGTAAAAAATGCAACACTTTACGTGTAATTTAACTTATCCTCTGCTATTTTCTCCCTTTTGACTTCTCTTTTTACTCATTTCTCCCTTACTCATCTTTTTTCTCACTCTCGTATCTTTTCCTCCTTCTCTTTACATATATTGTAAAAACCTGCCTCAATGTAGCACAGTGGCCTAGCTATTCGGGCTCCGACTCATAAACGGAGCATTGCGGGTTCGATCCCCGGCGGTGTATCTTGTTGGCCACTTAGACAAGGCCATTAAGTTAGCCTTTATTGTCTCTCTCCACCCAGGTGTATAAATGAGTACCGGCATAGTGCTGGGAAGGGAAACGGACTCGTTGTGCTGGAGGAGTGGCAAACCCCCTACAACATTATATTTTAGGGGAGTCTGGCCCAAACGCCGAGAAAAAACTTCGGCATGTGAGCACTGCTCCGGCATGACTTTACTTTCACCTTACCAATTCAGCGATGGATACACATAGACACCTGAATTCACCAATAAAATCCAAAGTTGATTTTCCTTCACTTTATGTGGCCACATTTGGTCACGGTGGCCTAGCGGAACGGGCACTGACTCATAATCGGAAGGTTGCGGGTTCGAGCCCCGGCGACGCCATCGTGTTGTGCACTTGAGTAAGGCACTTTTTCTCGATTACTCCTCTCCACCCAGGTGTTTAAGGGTTGACGAGGTATTGTTGGTCGAAGCAATCTAAAATTTTATTTTTATTATATAGATCAATGTATTATTGAAAATTAACACCTTGATGTTTTGCAAAAGTTCAGTCTACAAATCGTATACTTTGCAAACTTGCTTAATTTATTGTTGTTAATGAGTTATGTACGTTTTACAAAAGTGTTGTTGTTTCCGCCCTCTTCACAACGTAACTCAAGAACCGCAGCACCTATAAAAGTATATCTGTGATATTTTAACTCTCCTACACGCTCGCTATGAATTGAGCAATGCAGTTTTTGCCAAAGCTCACAATCATTCGTAAGATACTGTGAACTACCAAATCACAACAGTTTAAAATAATGAATAACCTTAAATGGGTACCTGCATTCTTAAATGCTGGGAAGGTAACAGACTCGCTGTAGAGGTGTAGCGATCCCCCTATAGCAACATTACATGGAGGAGTCTGGCCCAATCGCCAATGAAAGAGAGATGGGCACTCCGATCACTGTTTTATACAGGATCGTCTCCTTTATCTTTACCTTTGGTCAATAGTCAATAGACAGAACATCAGATGACCATCATAATTAAGTTAGATGGGAAAATCCCATCCACAGGGTAGTTTCTTTATTTTATAGTTTGATTCTAATAAAAAGTTGCAATTTTATTCAAAATGTAGTTTTGATTAGAATAAAAAACAACTTGATATGTTCAACTAATTGTTTGTCATGTGGTTTTAATCCAATATTTTATCCTGTTTGTAAGCAAAAGCTCATGTACATAGAGGAAAATATTATAGGAAAAAGTAGTTCCGATTGGAATAAAAACAACTTTAGACTAGGTTCGAGATCTTTCCACCGTTTGATTACCACATTAGGTTAGAATTAAAGTTAAAGAATGGGCTATTCCAGAAAATAGACGCACACCCCCTATAGAAGAGTTCGGATTTCCGGACTTTTTGTCCAGTCGTGACTGTTGGATATCCAGACTTTTAAAGTGTCCAAAGGCGAAAAAATCCAGCAGAAAAATAGTTCAAAATCAAAAATCCTCAATTTGAGAGCTCATTTTGGATATTTCCGTGATTTTTCCTTCATTTAATTGGATTTCCAGGCTTTTTCAAGTGACATTTGCAACTGGAATTCCAGTCACTTTCAGAAAGCAGACCTGGAAATCCAGACATTTCTTTGATTGAAAAGTTACTCCTCTATAGGGGGTGTGCACATATTTTCTGGAATAGCCCAATATGAGTTTAAATAATATATTGATAGACTAAACTCATTATAGTTTGTTAAATTTAAAATAATTATGTTATAATCTTGTATAGCTAACGAAATTCAAGTCAAATTATGAACAAACATTTCCCTTTCATCAAATTTGTAACGTTCGTCCTACTGAGCAATTTTTTGTAACACGAACTACGAAGGGGGAGTTGGTGTAATGTCATCGGCGTATAAAGATATGTGAGCTTTAACTAATAGTAGGCATATCACCTCAAAAATATTCGCAGCAGAAACACGTTATTTAATGTTCCTACATTATTAAGCTTTATTAAAGCATCAAAAATCAAAAAACAGAATTGAAATCGGTCAATGCATTGTGATGTAGTGTCAATTTAAAGATGCTCGTAGATGGAATGAAATCCTGCCACAAATGGCTGCAATGACAAAATTGGCACATTTCGAGATTTTGAAGGTTTATTTAGACGCTTGCTTGAAAAAGCAGCGTTAATTTAAATATCACATGTTAAATGCCTATCTTTCCTGACTTCGTTACAGAAAAAAAAATTTAAAAATCTGTCATTGAATAATTATAATAAATTAACCAAATATACTATTTTAGCAATTTCGGCCAATCTGCAGACAAATTAAATCTCAAAAAATGACTAAGTTCAGCTAATTAATATGCATAATTGATGCCAATAGAAAACCGTACATGATATAAAGGTGCGGTTTTTTTGCACACATATGTATACAAAGTTCTTTCAATTGATAACAAAAAATACACTAAAAGTAATTAATTACGCAAATTAGGTAATTACAGCTAATTATGTATTTATGATATTATTATGCAAATTAGGCATGAGTAATTTTGGTGTTTTTTTTTCAATATTTAATGAACGTCTGTTCATTCATCATAAATTTTTTAAGTATGATCCTGTTATGAGGTTGAATAAATGAACTGCAGTTAATTATTTAAAAACAATGCAAAAAAATAAAAAGTTTGACATTTTGACGGTGTCTGGAATATAATTTTCATTTTTACTTACATGGTATGTGTCACCATTACTCAAAGCCAAGTCCGAAAAGTAAAAATAAAAATTCAGTTGCAATGAGACTTTAAATTAACATTTTGTCATCTGGATTAACAAGGGAGGACAATCGGTAAAAGGAACACCCATTCTATTGCACCGCGTATACAAAAATAGTATGGCCTTGGACACACACAATGGCTATAGAGCTATTGTGGTTTGGAAAATTACTCCCTAAAAATATCATTGATTAATGTTTTGCTTCAACTAGTTTTAGGGAAGTGCTTCATTCGTTGTCGACGGAAATAATTTACATGCTAAGAAAGATTAGTATTTCAGCTAAATGGTGGTAGGTCCCTTTACTTCAATAGGCCTATATTTACTGATTTATGAGCGATCTTCAAAAATCCATAAAAACAGGCAGTAGCTCTTAAACAAAACAATTTTTTTGAGGACCCACTGTTAGCCTCGGAAAGGCTTCACACACCATATATTAAAAATTTAAACAATTTGGATAAATGAAGCATATGAGGAAATTCATTTATCGACATGGATGTTTTCTAAAATTGGCCAAATTTGAAGCGCGCCCTTTTCAATTCACTGTTATGCTTGCATGCACAGTGTAGCAGAATTATTGTGCAGCCACTGTGACATACCTAATAGAAAAACTAATAGACGTTTTCAAATCGTTAATTCGATTGGATTTCGTATGCGAAGCTCTCAATTACAATTATTATAAACAGAATGGCTGGTAGAGGATATCCTTCTCTAACACCCTTCTCTAAGGCTGAGTTTACATAGAAGTATACGGTATTCGCTATACGAAATACGCTCATTCGATCAGGCTGAGTTCATATAGGAGTATACTATGTGAACTCAGCCTGATCAATGAGCGTATTTCGTATTTCGTATAGCGAGTATGTCAGTTTACCCATTTTCTTCGTCTTATCAAATGCTTGTAACTTTACTTCTTGAGGTCACATTGCATTCAATGAGGTGTCATAATGTGCAGAATTAGATAGTGCATCTATTAAAAAATGAATTTACCCACATATGGTTTAGGTTTTTAAAATTAGGACGGTATACGCTGCACTAAAATCGAACACGCACGATTCCCACTATACTATAGTATACGCAGGTATACGGCCTTTTCGAATAGCTCTTATGTGACCCGGTACTATGAAATTACCTGGCTAGATTTAAGCTATACGCGTGCACCTGCAAAGCGTGCATCGTATACCCGAATAGTATACTTCTATGCGATCGTAGCCTTATGTGACCCGGTACTATGAAATTGCCTTGCTCGATTTGAGCTACGCGTGCACCTGCAAAACGTGCCCCGTATACCCGAATAGTATACTTCTATGTGATCGCAGCCTAATGGACATAATTTCATTTTGTATTATACAATTTAAGGGATCCAAAATGAGCGTTTATTGCGTTTTCGACAGTATTTTTGTGGGACATGAGAGCACCTCAGACCTATCGAATTGCATTCTGAATACGAAGCATGTCTTTCTGATATCAAATAATTTTCATTTTTGAAAATCACAATATAATACAAATTTTATGACAAATTATAAAAATTTGATATTTTTCAAATTTTTAATATATAACAGTCCTCGAAGTAAATTATATAAATCTAATGATATATTCTTAAAGTGTATGTAGCACGGAGGAAAAGCCGACGGTCAATTGAAAATTTTGACCTTTCATATTGAAGATATGGATTTTTTTCCAAAAGACCTAATTGTTTTTGGTGTTTTGGGAAAAAAAATCCATATCTTCAATACGAAAAAGGTCAAAATTTTCAATTGATCGTCGGCTTTTTCATCCCACCTACATACACTTAAAGTATAAATCATTAGATTTATAAAGTTTACTTCAAGTACTGTTAAAAATCAAAAATATCAATTTTTAATGATTTGCCATAAAATGTGTATTAAATTGTGAATTTCAAAAAATCAAAATTATTTGATATCAGAATGACATTCTTTGTATTCAGAATGCAATTTGATATGTCTGATGTGCTCTAATGTCCCACAATAAATACTGTCCAAACGTTCATACCCCAGCCCTTAATGTGCCCTTTAAAATAGTATTAAGCCGAGTCGGACGCCAGGAGCCGCATTTTGTCAGTTTCAGGTATTCAACTAAAAGACTGTAGTATAATTCTTACATTAATCTTATAGGAAATGAATGAAAAAGCCTCTAATCTTATCAAAAAAGGTCTTGCGGTTCTTGAGCTAAGGCCAATAATATATCAAAACAAAAGTTGTGAGCGCCCCCCCCGCCTGAGAAAAGTCATGAGCATGAGGTGGAAATGACACAATCAAGCCTTGTGATCACCTATATATAATCCATATCATTCCTCTTGTGTGTCCGCTTTATTTGTCTCAATATTGGTGTGTAAACGTCGCCAGGGCATGTTCCTGTCCGATCCGCCTTAATCCATTTTATAACATCACTTCCGAGCTTATGTTGTTTTACAAACTGAAACCAAATAACCTCTATTACCCTAGAACTACTAAGCCATATTTTGACGAACTACGAAGGGGGGGGGAGGGGTTGTTGCAACGCCCTAATTTTGGATTATAAACGTCATATACCGTTGTGTTATATTTGATACTAATGTATAGCTATGGATCTATCTCTTCTATCCAGAATAAGTACAAACATGCCCACATAATATCGATATGACGTCATAATGTGAGGGCGCCCTGCAAATTTGAGAAATTCTATCTATGTACAAAAGTATAGGCAAAATTGATTTTCGGCTAAAATTCTATAAAAATGCGATTTTCACCGAATGTAAATATAAAAGTGAAATGACTATTTTACCTAACTAACAAGTAAAAAGTCAGTAGCTCAATAGCTAATATTTCAAGAGCGAATGAATTGGGCCTCAATCCCCCCCCATCCTCTATGGTCATCTTTGATGGCTAGTCCTACCCCCAGGTAAGGTGCTGGGGTAAACACTTTATCACTAAAATGAGCACAAAGGATGGATCTACGATTAGTTTAGGTCATTTTATGACGGATAAAAAATCTTAGGGGTTGTACAACCCTTCCCTTTTGTAGTTCTAGGGTTAATACTGTCGAGAGCTTTGCTAAAGGCTAAACGTGGTATATAGCACCTGGAATAGTTCGCTTTTCAGTGAATCTTAATAATTATGTCCTCAATCATTCTAACATTCTAACATTGGGCTATTTCATTTGGAAGTCCCACACCCCAATGGAATATATGACCTTGATCTCTCACGCAGGGGGTGTAGATTTTTAATGAAGTTACTCATTTAGATAACCCCATTTGAAATTCACACTCCAGGTTGCGTGGAAGATGAATTAGAGAATAAACGATAGGAATTTTTATTTTGACTATCCTCTACCCTGTGATAGACGACATGCAGGTCCAATATTTTGAGTAGTGGATGCCTTTTTTCTTTTGTTGCGCGTACTGCTAGCCCGTGCGAGTATTCCGCACTGCGTCTACGCATACAACGCGATACATAGACGACACCCAAAATCATGCGATTGTCCAATCAGATTATGTGTCTACGTATAGACCACTGACTAAGAATGTCATGTCTTCCATAGGGGGGTGTATGGATTTCAACTGGAATAGCCCATTCTCACCTACTCCCTATGTAACCAAACTGATCAGGATCAATAACTGATGAAATAACCGTTTGTAGTCATTCGATAAAGTTATAGTACCATAATCTTTTATTTCAGTAATCAAAAATAAGCAAAATACATTGAAATCACACATCACAAATAAAATAATACAAAGACTTGGTGTGTAAAACAAAATACTAAAGCTATTTAATTTCACTAGTGCTTAATTTAGCTAATTGCCAAAGTCCACCATTTTTGTGGGTATTTAATTTCGCTAATCCAGCAATTCATGTTAACAATTCAATGTAAAACTGCTAAATCCAGCAATTCATGTTAACAATTCAATGTAAAACTGCCAAATTCGCGGGTATTTAGTTGAGCGATTCAGGCTTCAAGAGAAATGGGCGAAATAAAGAACCTAGCGATATTAAGTGGTTTTAATGATATCGTCAATAATTTTTCGATCTGTAAAAAAAGGTCTTAGGGGAAACTTTGAACTCGAGAACCCTTTATAATGCCAAGCTAGTTTCAAACTTGATTTATTCTCATTTGTATTGTTCTCACTTGATAAGTTTCCCATTTGTGACCATCAACCACAAACCAGCCGTAAAGTCGACAAATTATATTCTGAGCTACGGTGTAAAATGTGCATGAAGGTCGTATTCATAGGTACCTCAAGTTGGTGCTATAAATTGACAATAAGAGGACATTCCTGAACCTCGTTGACTTGGGGATGGTTTGAAATGACAGCCAATTATGACTGTTTGATATTTATTACCAGCAATGTGGAAAAAGAGACATATATAGCACCGAAAAAAGGTACCCTTTTGCTGAAGGAGTAAAGTTCAACAAACCATAACTCCGCTTCTGGATATCGTTTGAAGTCAAATGATATATCATATTACAATGTATGATAGATATTTTCTAAACACGAAATAAAACAAAATTGACCGGGCAGAACTTACGGCCGTTTTGTGGTGGACGGTCACATTTTGTTTGTCTTTGAACAATAGAAGATGGTATAACTTCGCATTTGAGGTTTAATTAAATCTTATAACAAAAACTGTTAAATACGTTATAATATTCTTCATAGCTTCTCATTGCTCTCTTTCTCTGCTCTTTTCTGAATCACCTATAATTAATTTAACAGCCAGACAATCAGTACATGGTGCTGTTAGAATTCTACATTGTTTACATTAATTTCTTCAATTGGATAAACCAGTAATCTAAATTTGGTAACATTTAGGAGCCTTTTAGGATTGTTTCTTTAAAACGTAAATCCTTTTTCCCGTGGATGTTTTGTTTTTTGTCTCATGCATAAAAAAGTCATAATTTCCTTGGAAATATTTTAGTAGAAGTTTGCATTTTTTACCGTCTAGATTTATATATTAATATCACCACCAATTATATTAATACCTCCAGAACCGTAGGAATATTCATTAATTACATTTTCAAAATATGATAAGAACACCTTTTCTTCAATATTTGGACCATAATGTTCCACAAATTATATTGTGTGCAATTATTCCTTTTAATTACATCTAGTACTTATACTTTACATTGAGGTGCAACAATAGTAATGATACTGTTACTGTTTATCGTATTACATACAGCATACAGGTCTCCAACCACTATTGTATTCATTAATCACTCTCAATTCACCTTTTCACTAAATCCCATAAGCCTTTGCGGGTAGACCTCTGATGTTGTCACGCCGATGCGCACATCGTTACTGCGCACTTCAAGGTTTTCAAATGCGCAGTAACGAGGTTCGTGAAACGATGTACACATCGCCGTGACGCCAAATGAGGATATCGCAGCACTACAAATATTACTGTATCCAAATGCTTGTTAAATTACTCGCGCATGCTCCAGCCGCTTGACCAATCACAGTCGACTCAGCGAGTTTCTGCCGATGTTTGCCGAATGACCAGCCGAACTTTTAATCTTCGTGTGTTCGGCACGGGGATTTTAGAAAGGTCTTTGAGGGTTGAATAATGTTTTGAATCTGACAACTTTCTACTCCCATTTAGACAAAATGGCAATCTACACGAAGTTTTTAAACCTTGAAAATCGGTGAAGAGATAAGGAAAATAATGACATGGGCACATGTTTTTGATCAACGGAATTTTTAGGCAAGTTGACAATTCTGAAACATTTTGATGTATAAATTTCATCGCAAGATTCACAATTTCTTGGATTTTTTCGATGAATACTTTGATTTTTTACATCATCGGAAAACTACACAGTATAACACTGTGCTAGTTTCAACGTGTTACATTTTCGATTTTTGTGTTACATTTAGGCCAAAGTTGGACCAAATTTGAGTAATATTTCGGATTTTCCCGTTTCTACTGCACGGAAGATCATAAGGCCGAATAAAAATAAAACATGTTTCTCGTCCCCTTCCGCTTCCTTTTTGAGGCCGCTTCAAATTTATTTTCAGTTTTTAAAATTCAGTCAAAACTTTGGAAGAAAGATGTCTTGGAAGTTGAGATGTTTTCTATAGCCTTGCTAATATGCAAGAAACAATTCTGGATGGTTCTGTGATCACTAGCGGGGGCGGACCTACCAGAACAATAAAATAAAAAAGGGCCTCAAGCCCCTCTTCCTCCTTTTTTAAACCCGGACGAGAAACATGTTTTTATTTTTACTCGGCCAAATCATCCTCCAGACACGCTCCAGATAATATGCAAATGCATGGAGTACAATACCAATCACCTGTTTAACTGGTATTGATCAAAGTAATTCTTTGTACTCCATGCATTAGCATATCTTATGGAGCGTGTCTGGAGGATGATTTGATTCACGGCGGGAAGTGCAGGGCAGCATGAGTGAACACGGGTCACTGAATTAGCATAAAGGTCACACAAAACAGCTTACTCGCAAGCGTGGTAACCTCACAGTGAAAAGTTTGACCTTACAAAGCTGTCGAGTATTTAGATACAGCAGTATAGTGTGTAAGTTCGTAGTGCGCAGGTCTACCCGCAAAGGCTTTCCTGTATAAAAAATCATTTTCTTGTTATTTTTTAAACCATTAATATTGATTCTGAGTAAATTAATAGTTTCCATATGATTCTTTGTATTAGATATCACAATATTATTGAAATATTATACAATAATAGGTGAATAAATGCCGGAGTGAAATTGCACAAAATATTAATGCACTTGTACTGAGATACTGAGTTGATGTTATCTAATACACGAGCCCCGTAGGGGGGGGGGGTGGTGCATTAGATGCATCAGCATCTCAGTATCAGTGCATTATTTTGTACCATTTCTCGAGCAACAAGTGCATGATACGTATTTATTAACCTATTTCATACAGGAGAAAATGATCTCGTAATTCTTGCTATTTTTACAACAAAATTGTCACTAAAATGTTGGAAAATACAAATACATGTAAATGCATCAACCCACAAGAAAAATGATCGCGTCCGACAGCACTGCGGTGACTGCTCCAGTTCCTACATTGGTGTAACGGGCCGTCCCTTTGGTATCCGACTCAAAGAGCACCAAAAAGAGCTGGAGAAATTTGAATCAAGACCATTTACGCGAGCAAATCGCAAATCTTCCGCCACAGACATTCACAAATCTGCCATCACTGATCACGTGGCCTCTACAAACCGTACCACTCTATCAATTGGGAGGACTTTAAAGTTATTGATCGTAAAGCCGACAAGACTACCAGGTGGCTGAAAGAAGCCATTTGGATCCGCAGAAAGGACGAGGTTGCCTACGCACTCAACAACATCTTTGACCAACTTATCACGCCCTCTACGGTGCACCCTGTTGCCTATAAAGGGAGGCAGTCAGATGTGATGAGTTGCCAGTCTGATAAAACCACTAGTGTAGTGGTGAAATGTCACTAAAACGTGAGTCAAGTTTTTAGTTGGAATTGTTCATAATGAACAAAATTCACAGTACGATTTCTGTACCAAGTATAAGTATATCACATTTCTGCTTTGTAACAGAACGGTTTCTTGTTATTTCTTAAACCACGAATATTGATCCTGAGTAAATTAAGAGATGACATTATGATTCATTGTATTAGATATCACAATATTACACAATATATTTATATTCACCTTTTATGTACACTAAAAATACAATCTAGATAATCTAGATAATATGCACGTATGCACGTCAAACAATAGATTTTAGATAACATTGCTCCGCAGTCTCAAAGCATGGAGCATTAAATCTGCCTTTAAATACTAGAACTACTACTTTCACACAACTTATAAATGTCTCCGTTCGATATGCATACCTGCTTATGTCGAGTGGTGTACTCGAACTGTGATACATATCATCAAAAAAGTAGGAATATACATTCTGTGGTGTTAAAATCCTGGTTTAATATGGTTTTGGCAGGCGCAGAATGGAAACCATCAAATAACAAGTTGTGTTCTATGGAGCCATTATTGTCATTGGATTTAAGAACTCAAGTAAATCAAACAAATGAAATTATGTCTACAATATACAAGAACACACAATTTTAGCACAGATATTTTTATCATGACCATTACATGCTTATACACACACTATACATAAGTATTGCAACATAGCGGTTTTCTTTTAACATGTTTAAAAAAATTAGTTAATTACCACTTATTCGGATCCTCTCGATTCTACATTTACGTAATTATGTCAATATTCCTTCCATGAGTTAATACTAGTGTCCTAGTCACACGACGAAATGGGGGTAACATACTCAAGTTACAAGAGCTTAAAATGGCGGAAGTCTAATTATTATCGCATAGAGGGTGATGCTTTTGGTACAGGGAATACCAAAAAAGCTTCAGTATTGGAGCTAAAGAGTTTACTTGTGCCTGAGTAAAGTGTCCAGGAAATGGTGATAAGAGAAAGTTGCACAAAAGTGATGATCAAGAGAAACCGACATGGAAAGAAGACAGAATATTGAAAGATTGCGAAACTGAAAGAGACAAAAAATCTTCGACTGCAATGATAGGTCACGTGAGTACTGACACTTTTATAAATCACGAGCATGGTCGTAGACTCGTAGTGTCCTTGACGTGGTTAAATGTGTTTTGCGATACTGAAATGTTGATGCGTCTAATATGCGAGTCCCGAAGGGGGAAGTGCATTATACGCATCAACATCTCAGAACCAGTGCATTATTTTGTACGATATCTCGAGTGCATGATGCGTATTTATTAACCTATTTCATACACGAGAAAAAGTATTGCAGTTGAAGATTTCCAGTCTTTTTCAGTCTTTGGGATACTTCTGTCTTCTTTCCATGTTGGTTTCTTCTAACCACCTCTCCTGTTCAACTTTCTAACGTCAACATTTTCTTGACACCTTATCGAAGCTAAATAAACTCTTCAAAGCCCATAAACTGAAGCCTTCTGGATATTCTATGGAAGAAAAGTCTCACCCTCTCTGTGTTAGACGATTTCTTGGTCTTTACCCATGTTAAGCTCTCGTAACCTAAGTATTTGACCACCAAATTAAACACCATCTCGTCATATGACTAGGCTAGTACCATTTCATGGAATGAATCTTGACATATAAATATATGAGAAGCCGATTGAGTGTTAACTCATTTTTAACAGAAAACCTTTATTTTGGAAATTTTGCAATACTTATGCGTAGAGTGTGCAGTATACTGTACAAATTCTAAGATTCAACTTGCACAAGTAGTTTTAAAGTCAAATTTACAGAACTGTAGGCTTATAATAAATTCCTGTTGATAATATAGAGTCTTTTCTCATTTCTCTGCATATAACGTGTATTGGTAAATGTTTACAATAATGATTAGTGATTATTTTGACTAATGCATTGTACCCAGTTCATTATCCTTATCATATGACATAATTTGATATAAATTTTACAAAATTAAATACTATACATAAAAACAACAACAACAGGTAGTAAGTTTTTAACATGTATAATATTTAGGCTTACAATTTGGAGCATCTTCAACGCCATTAACATGATTAACGCCAAAATCATCAATTTGTCGTTTGAAACTTGGATGCTGGATTTGTCCTCCGGAAGTCAAACCCTTCCCACAATACAATTATATTTAACTCCGAATTATATCATAGTATCCACGTATTCCTAGTCCTTTAGACATTGAGAAGTTACACAAAAATTGCGCCCTCAATTTTGGTCAAAGTCAAGTTTTAAACAGGCGGCGGATGACATGATCGAGCCGGCAACTCGTGAAACCGCCCGGCCGTATGGCATTTTCCATATACTCGGTTAGTTTTGTGGGGTTCATTATCGAACCCCAACGGTTTTAGCTTGTATTTATATTATTTATCAACATAGGCCTATTTGTTTGTGATATTTCAAGCGTTTTAAAATTTCAAAATAATCCCATTCAATTACACGGTTGACGATGAAAATTTACTGAATTTAGGGAATGCATGTCATACACCACCTGGTTTTAAACATGTATGCAATGTCTGTATATACACTAATTAGCATCTGAAATAGTTAGCTTAAAGCTTATCTTTCATGTAAAATTGCACGATTTTGTAATTAATGTCGAAGTTAAATGCAGCGCTCACAATATATCTCATAGACTTTGTCCGCTAACTTACTGCTTGGTAGGCTCTCTGAGTATTCAATCTATCAAAAATAAAGCAACGTTTTCTGATTTGATTTTCCCCAGAATTATCTCAGAGCGAATTTAAAGATTTCAGGTTGATCACCTTTTTTATTGAAAAGACAAAGAATATGAAAGCCTCGGTCGTCAAAAATAGATAGGGCATACAAATTTATTAATTATATTATGTCTCCATAACATGAAGATAGTTTGCTGAGTATATGAGGTGAGGGAGCCTTCTACAGAATGATCACGTGGCCCACTAACCGGGTTCACTAGTAATATGCAAGTGGTCTACAATGCTACTCACTTTCAAACAATTTTTTAAGACATGTTGTTAACTTCAATCGATCACTGTAATTCAATTGAAGATCTGTCTTCATTTCGGTCTGGAAGACATCAGGTGATCGCTTGTATTACTCGTACATTTCTTTCAAGTGATTCCCATCGCATGAGAAACCAAGTGAGGACGACAAAGCCGACAAACCGATATCCTGTAGCCAGGATTGTACCTCTTCTGCAGACCACGTGGAAGCCTTGCCGGTAGAACGGCACCGATTTGTTTCTTTGCCGACAGTCGGTGGAGCCATTGCGACCGTTGGGTCAGTATGAGCAGACACGGGTCCTATCAAAAGCAGTGGAAAGTATAGAACAGTTTAAGTCTTAAAAACTATTAATATGATACGACGACTGATGGTGGTGCTGGCGGTTAGATAGTCTCGGTACCAAACGGCTGTAAAGGTGACGACAAATGAATGTCAAGTACATGGTACCGATTGGGCGGAAACTAAGGTTAACTGAAAGGTCAGGGGTTATACCCCACTACACATAACGCTAATTATACAAGCTGCTTACCTCGAAAATTGTTTGCTTTTTACTTAAATAATTGGAACAACGTCCGCTTTTGAGGAAGTACAACGATTATAATTATGTTCATATTCCTTCCAAATGGGAAGATGTCAATTATGCTTACCATCCACATCGTCTACTGCTTCTGATGTTGCTGATGTCGCTGCTGATGTTGTTGCTGTTGCTGCTGTTGCCCGTCCACGATTACCAAGTTCCCTTAGGAGTCCCTCCATGTTTCGTGTCATCTCGATCATCAGAATAGAACTTATAGTATAGCTTTGTGCCCAACATTATTCCAAGCCAGCCATCTGGATCATAGTCGTTCTCCAGCAGCAACGGAATGACATCCTTCTTCTTTTTAGAGGCATATTTAGCTTCTGTGTACATAAGCAGTTTTTAGCCAGGGGAGAATTAAAGCAATAATGTTAGTTTTCACTATCACATATGTTTCCTTTTAATTTCGAGCCGACCAAATCAGGTAAAACAAAGAAAATCTTTATTTCACTCCAGCGCCTATATATAATTATCGTCAAAGCGTTTGTTAGCTCCCCGATTGTAACCGAGAGGAGCTTCACATAGTGATATACAGTAAGCAAAAGAATTAAGGTAGCAGTTGTGTTCACCCCCGTATATCCTAAATAAAGTCAAATGTGTCAAAATTAAAACAAACAGCCGATGCCTGTACTCTTTAGCTCTGATTTAAGACCTTATTTGTTGAAATTGGTTCAGAGTTAAAGAAACTGGAGTCCAAAACCTGATGAAGATACGAACTAAAAAGTTGCACTTTTGTGTTCTAATCAATGAAAGCATGACACTATTTTTTTCGTGCTAATCAATGAAAGTACAGCGCTAGTTATCCTGTTCACGAACGCTTTGTGTACAAATCAATAGGGCATTCAATGTGGCAAACTGCAACTTTTAAATTTGCATCTTCCTTGGGTTTTTGGATCGTTGTGTCTTTATTTCTTGAACAATGTCAACAAATGAGGTCTTAAATTCGAGCTAAAAGATGCAGCTATTGGCAGTTGGTTCCAATTATGACATATCTGTCGTTGTTTAGGATATACATGGGGTGAACGTAACTGGTACCTTAATTTTTTGGCTTACTGTATATACATGTATAAACTTCTGATATCTGTATATCTGAAAAAGTGAGGATTTCAAAAACTTATGGTTGAAATTTTGTTAAAATCGAATTCTTATGTTTTCTATTATTAAAGTGATGAAAAAGTGAGGATTTGAAAAATCATTGTTGAAATTTTGTCAAAATCGAATTCTTATGTTTTCTTTTATTGAAGTGAGGAAAAAGTGAGGATTTGAAAAATCATTGTTGCAATTTTGTCAAAATCGAATTCTTATTGTCAAAATCGAATTCTTATGTTTTCTATTATTCAAGTGATGATAAAGTGAGGATTTGAAAAATCATTGTTGAATTCGATTTAAAATAAAAGAAAACATAAGAATTCGATTTTAACAAAATTTCAACAATGATTTTTCGAATCCTCCATTTTTCATCATGGGGCGCCCTCATTAAGATATTCTTATGTATTATATTGTTTAAGTGATGAAAAAGTGAGGATTTGAAAAATCAATGTTGAATTCGATTTAAAATCAAAACATAAGAATTCGATTTTACAAAATTTCAACAATGATTTTTCAAATCCTCACTTTTTCATCACTGGGACGCGCTCATTAAGATATTCTTATGTATCCCTCATTAAGATATTCTTACGTATTATATTGTTTAAGTGATGAAAAAGTGAGGATTTCAAAAAATCATTGTTGAAATTTTGTTAAAATCGAATTCTTATGTTTTCTTTTATTTTAAATCGAATTCTTATGTATTATATTGTTTAAGTGATGAAAAAGTGAGGATTTTGAAAATCATTGTTAAAATTTTGTTAAAATCGAATTCTTATGCTTTCTATTATTCAATTGATGAAAAAGTGAGGATTTCAAAAATTTATGGTTGAAATTTTGTTAAAATCGAATTCTTATGTTTTCTATTATTAAAGTGATGAAAAAGTGAGGATTTGAAAAATCATTGTTGAAATTTTGTCAAAATCGAATTCTTATGTTTTCTATTATTGAAGTGAGGAAAAAGTGAGGATTTGAAAAATCATTGTTGAAATTTTGTCAAAATCGAATTCTTATGTTTTCTATTATTCAAGTGATGAAAAAGTGAGGATTTGAAAAATCATTGTTGAATTCGATTTAAAATAAAAGAAAACATAAGAATTCGATTTTAACAAAATTTCAACAATGATTTTTCAAATCCTCCATTTTTCATCACTGGGGCGCCCTCATTAAGATATTCTTATGTATTGTTAGAGTGATGAAAAAGTGAGGATTTGAAAAATCATTGTTGAATTCGATTTAAAATCAAAACATAAGAATTCGATTTTACAAAATTCCAACAATGATTTTTCAAATCCTCACTTTTTCATCACTGGGACGCCCTCATTAAGATATTCTTATGTATCCCTCATTAAGATATTCCTATGTATTATATTTTTTAAGTGATGAAAAAGTGAGGATTTCAAAAAAATTTAAATGATGAAAAACCGAGGATTTGGAAAATCATTGTTGAAATTTTGTTAAAATCGAATTCTTATGATTTCTATTCTTCAAGTGATGAAAAAGTGAGGATTTGAGATGGAGTAGCCCAATTCAACCATGGTAAAACAGAGGACAACGTAAATGCAAGAGGAGTGGGTTTCCTCATCCACCCCAATTTCAAAGATTATATAAAGGAAATTAAAAGCTATTCAAACAGGGTGGTAGCTTTGAATATTCAGCTTGCCAGAAAGGACCAGATGTGCGTAATACAGGTTTACGCCCCCACCACTGACTACGAAGACGTAGAAGTAGAGGAGTTCTATGAAGACATTGATAAAGCCATTAAAGACAACAAAGGCAAATACACCATTGTTATGGGTGATCTCAACGCCAAGGTTGGAGAATGTAAAAATGGAGAAGAATCAATCTTGGGCAAATTCGGAGTGGGAGAAAGGAATAGGCGAGGAGAAATGCTCCTTGAGTTTGCTGCAGAACAGAAACTCATAATAGCCAACACATTCTTCAAAAAAGACAAAAAGAGGTACTGGACATGGGAAAGTCCAAATGGAGTAACCAGGAACCAGATAGATTTTATATGTAACCGGCACTAGAATGGTTGGTCTTAATAATAAGGGTAGGGTTTGAAATGTTAGGACTAAAAGGTAATATCATTATTTACCATGTTTATTATTTTGTTTATTTTGATTATGTCATTCTTAATTAATGTAGGTTTTGGTTTCATATCAAATTATATTTCTATCTGTTGTGTAATTAATCGATCATAATCATCATCAAGTTAAGTTATTTTCCATCGTAATCATCATTGTCTTTAAAACTGTTTTTAATAGATCATGGTTTATCTTTAATTTGAAAAGGTCATTTACCTCATGAACACGCTGCATCCTTTGATTCTCAAGTTTATGATTACTTCAAATGTTTTATGTCTTCATTGTTTATTGTCCTCCATTCATAGAAGTTTTAAGAGCACTTTAGCAATTGATTCATTTTATATGAGTGTGTATTGTTATCCTAAAAACTTAAGTGTGGTGTAAATTATTGCCACTTATCTTTTGGCTTAAGATGGTAGGTGACCTACTTATGAATTATTCATGAGAAAGTTTTATCTCTTTAACGGGTTGTGTATTGTTAAGAGTAGTCATTAAGTAAATGCTTTGTTAGGGATATTATTTATGCTGTTGTAGAGATGGTACTTAAGTTGGTTTTTCAAGTGTTTTTCTGGTGAGCTTGCCCCTTAGATAATTTTACTTCACTTCCATCCGAGCATTCAACTGATTAACATCAAATATTCCATCTTAGCTTCCAACTTGTCAACATCAATTCAATCGTCATCATATTCATTAAATATATTTATATTGCATCCATCTTCATATTTCTGCGTATCATCAGATATTATTATATTAAAGCCGGAGCATAATAACAGCGTATATCTACAAGTCTTCCATCGTGTCTATTTATTTATTTTGTGTAACGGTATTGGACATTTGATATCGCCCGAATAAGTCCCTGGATCCACTGAAGTTGAACAAAAGGAAAATCACCCTAAACAAATTAAACCGTTACATTGGCGTCTTCAACGTGGGGCTAAAAATCGGCGATAAATTTTCTTCAACAAATTGGATCAGGGCATCCACGACCCTCGAAAGCATCATGATATCTAACATTATCTCGCGGCTTGAAGCCTTGGAAACTGAAGTGAACTATCTTCGTCATCTCCATCACATTAGACAGCGTTCAACTCCATCATATACAGGACCAACATATCTTGCCCATCATATATCAGGACATGTTAAGTGGTTCAACGTTAAGAACGGTTATGGATTCATCACCCGCGATGACACCAGAGAAGATGTGTTTGTGCATTGGCGAGGTATTACCAAGAACAATCCAGCAAAAGTTCAAGCGAGTGTAGGCGACGGTGAAGCAGTTGTATTTGACATCGTGCTTATTCCAGGACGCACTCCTGAAGCCATCCATGTCACCGGCCCTGGAGGCGTATGTGTTCTTGGAAGTAGCTATGCCATGGACAGACCATACTTCAACCATAGAGTCCAGCATCAATCTGTTACGCATACTGTTCCTTCTGATGAATGTCATGCAACTGAACCAGAAAGTGAACCTGATCATGTTGACACTGATGATGATATGTTTGAATATAATTCTGACGATTTCCCCTGTGACACTAGTGATCAAACATCTGAACACTCTATCCATGATGACATTCCTCCTGCAGATCTATCATCTGAACCATCTGAATCTGATACATGTTGTGACTCTGAGTCTGAACTGATCCAACCAACAGCTATTAACCATGCAGCAACTCTTGATAATCATCTGGTTACTGAACAGGACAAACATTCTATGTCTCAAGCTTGGGAGAAATTGAGTAATTTACAAACTGATAATTGTTGCGACCAGTTGCTAGACAGAAAGTTTAATTTTCTTATATTGTGTCAACTTGAGGACATTTCCCGTCGTGTTCCATCCCAAGATATCTTGAAAGTATTATTATGTTTATGTCAACACCTTCTAGACATTGACCACCATGGACATCTTCGTGATATTATACCACCATTTGTGACAGTACTTAGGAAGTACCATGCTTTTATTTCCTGTGGATATGTAGCCATCAACTCTCACCCCTCATATCGCAGCTTATATTCTGATGATTCTGCCATCCTTACATCATATTCGGACTCAGAAATTGCAAATGCAACTAGTACACATGCAAGTAAAATACTGTTGAACTTTCAAGGTAACAACCTAGAACAATATGGACATTTGCTGGATAAATTATGTCACCTATTTTACATTAGCAAGGAACAAGAACTCATCGCCACTACGTTATACAACTGCTATCGGAGATGGAAGATATATTACCAGCGAGCAGTAGAACAACAAAAGTAAACTGACTTTTGAAAAACACTTCAAATGACATTATCATACAACATTTAAATTTCAAAAATATTGTGTGATCTACATATTTTTGTCATCTGAATAATATCTTTCAAAGAGTGACTCTATCAAAATATCATGTTGCTAAAATCCACATCAAACAATATTTTCATCATATTTTAAAGTGTCATAATTATACACGTATAAATGTCGAGGACGCCATTTCCTCGCAGCAGAGTTGAAAGTAGCTGTCACCCCCATCACAACTTTATATTATGTTTGTCAAATAATGGTTCTTAAAATGCTTCATTTTATGATCATGATTAAGTTTGTTGTCTTCTTTGTGTACAACTACAACTTAAATTCTTAAATCATTATTTTAGAAGTGTTTATCATGTTTATATTTTTAGTTTTGCAAAGAGTAAGTTTGAAGACGTGCACTTATTCAAACCTAGTTCCTCTTTCAAATTAAGAGTTGCGTTCCTCTTTAGTGATTCTATTATTTTGCTCATAAAAATCGCGAGTATGTCGTGGCATTTTATTAATCATGTTATTGCTTTGAGTTTGAAGCCATTGTTTACTTCATTATTTTATTTCACACCATGTTTTATGTAGGCCAAAAGGAGTTGAGTTGAGCATTATACTGCTCACATCTAATTTTTCTTAAAAACAGAGTTTTTGATAATCTCCAGTTGTTTTACATGTTTATTGATTTTCATTATGCAAACTGATGTTTTATTAATTGATTTGAACAGGTTTTCAAACTAAACCTATTGTTGTGGTATTTTGTGTTTTGGCATATTTTAGATCATTACCAAAATTGATCCAATTTGCATGCAATTGTCAATCCAAAATTATCATCAAATCATCTGAATATTCGTTTGGCATCAGTTATTTAAAAAATGGCATTTTTCATTTCCATCATGATACCATCTTGAGTAATTTGCCAACAAATTTATCTCGTAATTTATTTTTCTTTAAACATGTCATTTGATATGAGCTAAGTTATGAACCTTAAAATTGTGTTCATAAAGATTATGGTTTGCTAGGATTGTTTATTTGATTCACTATTTTGTTTGAGTAGTGTAGGTTATAAAAATTAAACCTATATTTTATTAATTATGTTTTTGGCATGAAGATCACAGGAAAAAGATGATCTTAATTTGCGCAACATGTCATCACATTTTTTTCCAAAATAGCTGCTCACAAATGTTTTATTATTTTATGATATCATGTCTCATTCATCATCGTGATATTGATTTTATTGATTTGTCATCTACATGAAAGAGGTATTGTAGAACCACCAATCATGTTTTCTATTTTGTTCTGGATTTCATTGTCAGGAATATTAATGATTAGTTAATTATGTATCCTCCATCTTAACTTAAGTTCATTAAGTTCATAATTATCTTGTCATCTTATAACTTGTTTGTTTTCCATCGTATTCATGCACAATTTATTCATTTGTTTCTTTTTGATCTGTGTCATTTTCACATGACTAAATTAAAAGTAGAATCTCAAAAATGTATTCTACATTGATGTAGGCCTTTATTTTCAATCAAATTAGTTTGTTTTCATTGCATTCATGGCATTGTGAAGTTTGGTATCTTCCAAAGTGTTAATTGGTTTATCATGAAAAGTTTCTTTTGATTTCTAAGTCAGATTTGGATGTGGTCATGAAAGTCATGAAAGTGGAAGTGTGGTTATTGATTATGTTTTATTGTTTCGTATATCCTTTTGTATTATGGCAAAGTATACCTTTTGGATTTCACACCAAATTAGCAAGTCATAAATGCACTGTAAATTGGAAAGAGATAATTACATCACTTAAGTATGTACATGTATTTTATCATTATGTTTTTGCTGAAATTTGTAACATTCTTCAAATTATCATCTTCCAAATTTCAAGTAAAATGCCGTGGACGCCATTTTCTTTGCAGCAGGGGTGAATGTAACCGGCACTAGAATGGTTGGTCTTAATAATAAGGGTAGGGTTTGAAATGTTAGGACTAAAAGGTAATATCATTATTTACCATGTTTATTATTTTGTTTATTTTGATTATGTCATTCTTAATTAATGTAGGTTTTTGGTTTCATATCAAATTATATTTCTATCTGTTGTGTAATTAATCGATCATAATCATCATCAAGTTAAGTTATTTTCCATCGTAATCATCATTGTCTTTAAAACTGTTTTTAATAGATCATGGTTTATCTTTAATTTGAAAAGGTCATTTACCTCATGAACACGCTGCATCCTTTGATTCTCAAGTTTATGATTACTTCAAATGTTTTATGTCTTCATTGTTTATTGTCCTCCATTCATAGAAGTTTTAAGAGCACTTTAGCAATTGATTCATTTTATATGAGTGTGTATTGTTATCCTAAAAACTTAAGTGTGGTGTAAATTATTGCCACTTATCTTTTGGCTTAAGATGGTAGGTGACCTACTTATGAATTATTCATGAGAAAGTTTTATCTCTTTAACGGGTTGTGTATTGTTAAGAGTAGTCATTAAGTAAATGCTTTGTTAGGGATATTATTTATGCTGTTGTAGAGATGGTACTTAAGTTGGTTTTTCAAGTGTTTTTCTGGTGAGCTTGCCCCTTAGATAATTTTACTTCACTTCCATCCGAGCATTCAACTGATTAACATCAAATATTCCATCTTAGCTTCCAACTTGTCAACATCAATTCAATCGTCATCATATTCATTAAATATATTTATATTGCATCCATCTTCATATTTCTGCGTATCATCAGATATTATTATATTAAAGCCGGAGCATAATAACAGCGTATATCTACAAGTCTTCCATCGTGTCTATTTATTTATTTTGTGTAACGGTATTGGACATTTGATATCGCCCGAATAAGTCCCTGGATCCACTGAAGTTGAACAAAAGGAAAATCACCCTAAAAAAATTAAACCGTTACATATATTATGCAGCCAAAAAGGAATTGTGAATAACTGTGAAGTTATCACCAAGGTAGACATTGCTAGTGACCATAGAATGGTCAGGGCAACAATATGCATCAACACTAAGCTTGCAAGGCTTAAATTCATCAATAATAAAAAGAAGAAAAGAATTGACATTCTAAAGTTGAAAGAGAGGAAAGAGGAATTCCAACTGAAGTTGAAGAACCGCTTTGCGGGTCTGGAGATACAGGACATAGATATGGATACTAGATGCGACCACCTAACTACATCACTGTTAGAGGAAGCAGCAAGTATAGCACCATCAAAGAAAGAGGATGAAAGCAAATCTGAGGAGGATAAAGCAATAAGACCTCGATACAAGAAGGAAAGCTCTGAGAAAAACAACAATCAAATCAAGAGCTGAGAAGATCGAATATGCTGAAATTGTTAAAACAGTAAGGAAGAAGAGAAGACAACGAACAAGAAAGAGAAAACATGCAAGCATACTCAAGATTTTGCAAAGTGGAAAAGGCCCGAAAACTATCATAAAACAAGACCGAAAAAATCAAGAATTAATAAATTAAAGCACAAAGATGGAACTGCTACATCAGACAGGTCAGAAATTCTGCAAATATGTGCAGAGTTCTACCAAGACCTGTATACTTCAACAAAAACTCAAGAGAAAGGCAAACCAAAAGACACCAATACAAGCGTTGAAGCAACAGAGGTACCTCCAATTCTACACAATGAGGTAGAAGAGGCCTTAAGACAAATGAAGGACAACAAGGCACCAGGCATTGATGATGTTACAAGTGACATAATCAAAGCCGGAGGAGAAGAGGCAATACTACAGCTCACAAAACTTTACAATCAAATACTGGAAACAAAGAAGATACCAAAGAAATGGAAAGAAGCTAATATTATTTCACTTCACAAAAAGGAGGACAAGGCAGATATCAAAAACTACCGCCCAATCAGCCTTCTTTCTCATGTATACAAGATATTCACAAAAATCATCCAAATCAGATTAAAAGCTACATTAGACCAAAATCAACCCCGAGAGCAAGCCGGTTTTAGGGGAAGATTCTCAACCACAGATCACCTACAGGCGATAAATCAACTGATTGAAAAATCAAATGAATACCAGCTCGATTTATGTCTTGGTTTTATAGATTACCAGAAAGCATTTGACTCCATAAAGCATACGGATATGTTTGATGCACTGAGGAAGAGCGGAATAAACGAAAACTACATCTGCATCCTAGAAGATATATACACAGATGCTATCGCCAAAATACACATAGATAATGATGTTTCCAAGTAGGTGAGAATAGAGAGAGGAGTGAGACAGGGAGATACATTATTACCAAAGATTTTCACAGCAGCACTGGAAGAGGTTTTCAAAAAGTCTAACCTAGAGAGAAAAGGAATCAACATCGACGGGGAGATGTTAACAGATCTTAGATTTGCAGATGACGTTGCACTAACAACGACATCGGTGAAGGATATGGAAGACCAACTGAACAGCTTGTGCAAAGAAAGTATACATGTGGGACTACAAATGCACAAAGGAAAAACACAGTTTATGACAAACTTTGAGACAAATGAAACAATCACAATAGCAAATCACCAGATCAAGAAAGTTGACAGCTATAAGTACCTAGGACAGACCTTCAGAATGGATACCACTGTCACGGAGGCGAAGAGTTTATGACCAGTGTGTGCTAACAACTATGACCTATGGTGCAGAGACTTGGTCACCTCTCATTGCGTGATAGAGTCAGACATACAGAAAAGTCAAAGACATCTTGCAAAAGATTAAAGAAACAAAATGGAGATGGGCAGGTCACTTATCAAGAACTGACGATAACAGGTGGACGAAGAGACTTACAGAATGGCAGCCAAGGACTGGAAAGAGGAGAAGAGGAAGTCAAAAAAGACGATGGAGAGATGACATCACCACCTTCATGAGTACAACAGCTTGGGCATCAGCGGCTAGGAACAGAAGGAGATGGAAAATGCTGGAGGAGGGCTTCACACAGCAGTGGGTGAAACAGCCTGATGAGTGATGAGTGAGTATTACCTTCAACATATTTACAAAGAGAAACATATCCGAGAAAAAAGAGACACGTTTCCTAAACTTAACTGAATGATAACCATACAATAAACCTTACTTAAGCAATTCCTCAGTTGATGTACCAACATTTTTTGAACTAAATAATTAACGATTTTGTTATATAATACAACATATATTTCGCCAACTAAATCAATGAAGATTTCGTTTGCTGTCCAATAAACATTTAGATCTTATCAAATGACTAACCGACATATTTAGTCTATGTGACTAATCACCAGATTTTGTCCAGGTGACTAATCGACATATTAAGTCTAGGTGACTAATCAACAGATTTCGTCCAGGTGACTAATCGATAGATTTAGTCTAGGCGACTAATCAACATATTTAGTCTAGGTGACTAATCAACAGATTTCGTCTAGGTGACTAATCAACAGATTTTGTCTAGGTGGCTAATCAACAGATTTAGTCTAGGTGACTAATCAACAGATTTCGTTTGGGTGACTAATCGACATATTAAGTCTAGGTGACTAATCAACAGATTTCGTCCAGGTGACTAATCGATAGATTTAGTCTAGGCGACTAATCAACATATTTCGTCTAGGTGACTAATCAACATATTTCGTCTAGGTGACTAATCAACAGATTTTGTCTAGGTGGCTAATCAACAGATTTAGTCTAGGTGACTAATCAACAGATTTTGTCCAGGTGACTAATCGACATATTAAGTCTAGGTAACTAATCAACAGATTTCGTCTGGGTGACTAATCAACAGATTTTGTCTAGGTGGCTAATCAACAGATTTAGTCTAGGTGACTAATCAACAGATTTTGTCCAGGTGACTAATCGACATATTTAGTCTAGGTAACTAATCAACAGATTTTGTCCAGGTGACTAATCGACATATTAAGTCTAGGTAACTAATCAACAGATTTCGTCTGGGTGACTAATCGACATATTTAGTCTAGGTGACTAATCAACAGATGACTTATCGACAAAAATTCAATTCGCGTAGTTTTTTTTTGGAAAGATACACTTACGTTTGTTAGCATCTTTTGTTTTATTAGTAGGTCATGGAATATATTCAAACTTACGTATGTTGTGTACGTCCATCCATACTTTGTATCCAGCTTGAACCAAATTGTCTCTGATGGCGATAACACGATCTTGAGAATCCCATTGGTAGCTTATCATCACGTGACCAGATGGACCACTTTGCGCATGCGCCTCGACACTTTCTTGATAAGATGGTGGAGGATCATCGTCATTCGGGTGCTCAACTGCTCGCTGGTTGTCCTGAATTTCCCATACAGCATAGGAACTTGCTTCTCGAATCGGTTGGTTTTCAGAAGTTGTCAAAGAACGTAAAGCTACAATATTAGTAGAAAAAATAAGGATAAAATGATGTTTATTCATCTTGTGGAAATAACTTACAGACAAGCACAAACAAATAAAAACAAACATGAGAGTATTAACTGACCAGTAGATACCAGTTGTAGTCTTACTAAAGCATGGAGCAACAATTTGAAACGGATTCTTTTCAATTCTGTTTTTGAACCATACTATACATTATATAAAAAGCGACCAAACAGCGGCAATAATCGCAATACCGTTTTTTTTTATAACTTTTGTTTCGATTTGCGCTGGGGCGAATATAGACAGGTTGATAGAGGGATAGGAAGCATCTGATTCAAGAATATTTAGTTCTGATTTTACAAATTTGTTATGACCATTGTTATGAATCAGAAATCATTTTCATTTTTTTAAAGAACGTTACGGCGATGTCCATAAAACGTTATAGCAGGACGACACTTTATAATTTGTATTATTTTGTGTACATTATACATAATACACAAATGTAAAAATATTCTGCTTACTTGGAAGGGTTGCCTGGACTTCACTTGTGCGTTTGATGCTATCAAGGAATGACAGATTCCATAACGCTTGAGTCGCAACCACGTGTTCTTCTTCAGAAAAATCAGGCTGCAGCATTCTGATGATAGAATGTATCCCACCGTGCTTAGCGATTTCCGCTTTGTTTGCGTCATTTATTGCCAAATGATTAAGACCGTCCAAAAGTTCTATCGCTGAGCAAAAATATTCTTTTTCGGCGATGCCATAGTGATCGTCACGACTGACGGCTTCTGCTAGTAATTTAGTTAACATTCTAACACAATCTTCAGATTTAGCCAGCGTAACACTTTCTTCGTCGTTGACGATATAGGCAAGTATCAAGAGCACCATCATGTCAGTGGTGTCACCTTTCCTTAACTTGCTCAATATCTCTACAGCATTTGCTCTTCGGTATATGCTTCGATTCTCTGCACAATGCCGAATACAATTATGTAAAAGTGCCAAAGAACTTAAGATTGAGTCTTCCAGAATGTTGTTATCTTCACTTTTGAGACTTGCAAGCGTACCAACAATTTGCAGCACCGATTCAATACCATTGAACATTCCAAATTCTCGACAAAGAAGAAGACTTTGGTCGGAGAAATTTGCAAATATACTTAACAGCAAATATATAATGGTCATAGCTAAAGATCGTTCTTCAGTTTGTAGTACCTGATGCACTGATGTCATTATCTTTATAAAAGGCCTGACGAAGTTTTTCTGTTGAAAATATTCCGCGATTGAGCGAGTATGGGATACAAAAACTTCGCGTTTATCATCAGGAATGTCTTCGGCAAGCTTTCTGGGCAGTTCCCAAATACAGTATATTGCTTCATAAGCTTCATCCGTGCAGAAATCGTCGACGCCGCTTAAATACTGCAGCGATTCATCTATCCTTTTCTTAGCATCTTTCATGGATATTTTTTTTGACTTTTTCCACAATTTTCCAAAAACCGCGGGAAGTTTCTTCAAAAATGCGGGACGTCCGTGAAATTTAGGCATTTTCTGTTGAAACAAGACAAAACATACCACAACACATTTTATTGTCAATGCTTAATTGTCTTTGTTTTTGCTTTCCACACCTTAGATTCGAAAGGTAACGTATTTCATGCAATCCATAAATAAACATAACGCAACATGACTTATTACAAACATGACAAATGATAGAAAGGTCACATTGCACCAGATTACACTAACATAAGACAGCTTTGAAAATGCAGTCTTTTGTTCTTGTTTAGGCTTGGTTCTGACATTAACTTCTTATTTCTTTTGATTTTGAAGAGCATAATAAGGGACATTGATTCTTGTGATTATTACAGAGGTGGGAAATATCTTTCTTTAGCAAACTATATTAGTTTGAGACGCTAAAAAATGAATTCTGCAAAAAGCTCACGGGCGAACTAAAGGCCTATAAAAATCAAAAATATCACACTAAAAGACACAATTTGATGCTTAATTTTAACACCAGGATTTAAAAAAATGTTCATCCAAGCACTATGTTTTTATTTGACATTACTGAAGAAAAAAAAAATTTTGCTTTATATTTGACCGAGAAAATAAATTTCATAGCAAAAATGTGTATCTCGGAATTGTGCTGATTTTAACATGTATCGATCGACTTTTAGCGCGACTAAGCAGAACAAAAGAACGGTTGTCCTGCGTTTAGACTGTACGTACAACGTCCATGAATATTGTTTGCCGTGACGCAGTTGGTCAAATTCTTTAAATCAGTGTTGGAGGTTATTTTTTAAATAAAAATTTAAATTTGGTATGTTTCAAAAACTCGGCATCGAAGTTAATTGCATGTGTCTCCTACCAACGCCAATACTATTTTTATGTGTAATCTATTTTGTACGCCATAATCTGAACTATTTAATGATCGTCAGCTAATAATGACGCTTCAGTATGAGCTTTGTATTACATTGAATTTGGTATTTACCGCTTACCCCACGCTGTAACACACAAGGTCATAATTTTTGTTTCCTTTTTTGACATTCTCTAAAACGTGTAAAGAAATAATTATTTCAACAATTTCAATTTTTTAGTAATATTATTATGATAAGTGTAACTTTTATTCACACATCATAAATTAGAACATAAACTGAGCTCAAAAAGAAACTTATAATTTGTTACAACTTGTGAATCACAAGGTCATATCTTAAGATACTGAACCAAAATTACACACAGGATTACCTTAATACTCTACTCAAAACACATGTCAGTAACCAAGCAGTTGTCCAACTGACACAACAGCAAAATGCACTGTCATGGGACAGCTTCCTGGACTTCCTTCACTTTCACAGCCCAACATTTGGCACCCAGGACAAAAAATCTGTGAGAATGCACACAAGATCCTTGCACAGATGATAAAACGGTGCTGCTTTCTGCTTTTCATACACTTTTTTCATGAAACAGGGCTGGGCTGTGAATGTGGTCCAGGAAGCTGTCCCATGTCAGTGCATTTTGCTGTTGTGTCAGTTGGATAACTGCTTGGTTACTGACATGTGTTAAGAGTAGAGTATTGAAGTAAATCTGTGTGTAATTTTGGTTCAATTTGATGGACAGGATTTCAAGATATGACCTTGTGAAAAATTATAAGTTTCTTTTTGAGCTCAGTTCAGATAACAAAATTGTTGCTTCAGGTATAAAACGTTTTAGTGCGAATAATTATGTACTTTTTATAATAATAAGAACATTTGTACACTACATATGTAGTGTTTGAGGTTGATAGAATAATTATGGAGTTCCGAGTTTAACTTCAACACTTCATATCAAAATATGATTGATGCCCCGGGATTGATGCAGTCTGGGTAAAATGTCATATTCTAGCTTATCTAAAGAAGAGTATACTGTTTTGTCTTGATCTTGTCAGTGATGCCTACTAGATGTATAGGCCTATATCTTATCTCCGGCCTTACGATTCATCTCAGACAATATAAGACGAATCCAAATCCACGCATTCCTACACCTGACTAGCAGCCTTTAGTTGGGTCCCCGTCGGCTACAATACACCCAAAATGTGAAATGATTCGGCCTTGGCGGAAATTTTTAACTGCATTCCATCACCCGTGTTACACCTTCCCCGAAAACACAGGTAGACAAAAGAATGATTATACAACACAATACAATTCCCTTCGGCAAAACACACAGCTTGACATGGTCTATTCGCTGTTGAAGTGTCATATAATAATCGGATTAACTACACGCGGTATCTATGCATACACCATATCAAACGCTACAAATGGATGTACTTGCGAACAAAAGGACTATGTATGAATAGATGCGACGGGATTACCTGCGGAATTATCTCTATTGGGTCACTCCATATGAAATCAAGGAGTCGCCCCACCTGACCCCCTCTATATTTTAGTCATATGTTGTACCTGTAAAAATATTAAAAACCTGCAAATTTGAGGTCTGTATCTCTTACGGATTTTCTGTGGCAGCCATTTAAAGTTGGAGTAGGGGGTCTAAATTTGGACCCAAAAGTTGCCCTTTAAACAAATTTCATCTTTGGGAGGCTGTGCTAGCCCTACTAGTATAGGGCCTTTTGACTGTGGTGATCCAAAACCATGCATGCATAAAACCTGGCTATGTCCAGAGAGCTGCTGCCAGTGACTGCTAAATTCCCTTTTATCTCGGGGACAGCGGTTAGTGGGTTGTGAGCTGTCACTGGGTTTTTAGCAGTTCTCAGTATATAGCATGGTGTATATAATGTGTAATATAAAAAAAAAGGCCCTGTGGTAGGGCTAGGCTGTGCCTTCTTTATAAAAAGAGAGAGAGAGTTCTGAAACTTTGTGTACACACTAACTGCATGCCCAATTTGTCAAAAAATAAAAAATAAAAAATTTCTGTAATTGCGTGTTGTGTCACGGGGTCATTAAATATGCTTGAAAAAATGTAATGTTTTGTAAACTGGCAAGTTTAGCCCCCCTAAATTCACATTTTTTGTCAGATTAATAATCTTTTGTTGTCACTGATGCTATATATAGGATAAATACAATGCATATCCAAAAATTGAGGTCACAACTCATTTACATTTCGAACAGCGCCCTCACGAAGATGAAATTTATTGCAAATTCAACATTTTCAGGGGCCCAAAGTCGATGTGGTCCACCTTCAAAATTTATAAAACATCACTTTTATATAACTACTAGTCTTAAATTACAACTTTGCTAAGTCCCAGTAATTGTATAGGTTGACTTCATATAAAATGACAAGCCCAAAGTTGACCATTTTCTTATGATTGCATGTAGTGCAAATGTGCCGAATTCGGAAGGCTTGAAAGTCAAATTGGCCCCAATATTGAAAATAAAATGGAAATAAAAGTAAATAGGGCCAATAACTATGCATCTAGTCATTTATTTTCAATATTGTGGCCATTTTGACTTTTAAACCTT
Organism: Amphiura filiformis; assembly: GCF_039555335.1. Classification (NCBI taxonomy): domain Eukaryota; kingdom Metazoa; phylum Echinodermata; class Ophiuroidea; order Amphilepidida; family Amphiuridae; genus Amphiura; species Amphiura filiformis. The sequence continues at coordinate 57,773,572 of NC_092646.1, read as the reverse complement.
CCGAATTCGGCACATTTGCAGTACATGCAATCATAAGAAAATGGTCAATTTTGGGCTTGTCGTTTTATATGAAGTCAATCTATAAAATTACTTGGATTGAGCAAAGTTGTAATTTAAGACTAGTAGTCATATAAAAGTGATGTTTTATACATTTTGAAGGTTGACCACATCGACTTTCGGCCCCCTGAAAATGGTGAATTTGCATTAATTTTCATCTTCGCGAGGGCCCTGTTGGAAATGTAAATAAATGGTCACCTCAATGTCTTGGATATGCATTGTATTTGTCCTATATATCGCATCAGTGACAACAAAAAACAATTAATCTGACAAAAAATGTGAATTTAGGGGGGCTAAACTTGCCAGTATACAAAACATTACATTTTTTTTGCATATTTAATGACCCTGTGACACAACGAGCAATTACAGACATTAATTTTGTTTTACTTGTTGACAAATTGGACATGCAATTAGTGTGTATACAAAGTTTCAGACCTCTCTCTCTTTTTATTAGGAAGGTACAGGCTCCCAAAGATGAAATTTATTCAAAGGGCAACTTTTGGGTCCAAATTTAGATCCCCGTACTCCAACTGTAAATGGCTACCATAGAAAATCTGTATATATTGAAAATGAAATGGAAATAAAAGTAAATAGGGCCAATAACTACTCATCTAATCATTTATGTTTAATATTGTGGCCAATTTGACTTTCAAGCCTTCCGAATTCGGCACATTTGCACTACATGCAATCATAAGAAAATGGACAACTTTGGGCTTGTCATTTTATATGAAGTCAACCTATACAATTACTGGGACTTAGCAAAGTTGTAATTTAAGACTAGTAGTTATATAAAAGTGATGTTTTATAAATTTTGAAGGTGGACCACATCAACTTTGGGCCCCCTGAAAATGTTGAATTTGCAATAAATTTCATCTTCGTGAGGGCGCTGTTCGAAATGTAAATGAGTTGTGACCTCAATTTTTTGGATATGCATTGTATTTATCCTATATATAGCATCAGTGACAACAAAAAATAATTAATCTGACCAAAAATGTGAATTTAGGGGGGCTAAACTTGCCAGTTTACAAAATATTACATTTTTTCTTGCATATTTAATGACCCTGTGACACAACGCGCAATTACAGAATGTTTTTATTTTTTATTTTTTGACAAATTGCGCATGCAGTTAGTGTGTATAGAAAGTTTCAGACTTCTCTTTCTTTTTATAAAGAAGGCACAGACTCCCAAAGATGAAATTTATTTAAAGGGCAACTTTTGGGTCCAAATTTAGACCCCCCTACTCCAACTTTAAATGGCTGCCACAGAAAATCCGTAAGAGCTACAGACCTCAAATTTGCAGGTTTTTAATATTTTTACAGGTACAACATATGACTAAAATATAAAGCAAATCTGAGGGGGTCAGGTGGGGCGACTCCTTGATTTCATATGGAATGACCCTATTGCATATATTATTCTATTAACCCGCCTCATCCTTGCATCTTCTCTAGGTGTTAGGCGGCTTTTATTTGTACAATTGGGCACTCAAAACACCAGGTTGGTGCTAGCGGCTACCCAAAGATGTCCGACCAAATCCTGACCATGACTTGGCTCGTTGGATTCGTCTGTACCAGAGGTAAATTATTTGCCCATCATTTTCTTGTCCAAGCAGACCCCAGCCATTTCCATTCACATTTTAACACACCATTTGATTACTTAGGTGGCAGGTAATGTTTCTTTGCTTGGCATATTCCCCCGAGCATAATCCCTCGATAGTCATCCCGACTTTGACGTCACTTTAACTGATTGAGTCTTTAATGATTTTACCCTTCTCCCAGAAGCAGTTTATGTTACAGGGGACGTCCCTCGATCGTTGCACCACTTACACCATTCCCTCAGCTCTTTGACTCGGTCAAAGAATTACCTCGGCCTTGGTCAAAAACATTTACTGGCTTCAAAATGATTAAAACTCAAGATTAGCAATTCCACTTCCTCAGGGGTCCCATGTCTTTGGGAATTTGCTACATTATTTTACGAAATCTTGCATCATAAAAATGATTAAGACTGGACAAATAACTTTGTAACTATGAAGCAAGGCGTTGCATTGGCACTTATCTTTCGTTTGTGATCAGAGGATGATTTAAGGAAGCCCCATCATGCACTGCAAACGTGTTATCACCAGAGTTTCAACTGCCACTTGACTTTTCAAATCCCATTGAATTCTGTACAAAAGATGTTGTTTATTATTATTTGGTCGATTTCAGATCTAAAGTGATGTATGCATGAAGGATAATTCACACCTTCTGTAGGTAACATAAAATGTGAAATCGACCAGCATTGTGAATGCGTTTTTATTGTAAATATATCAGTCCAAATTCAAATTTAACCATGCCCGTCAATCCAATGTGCGAGCAGTAGTGTCATGTTCACTCACACAGCTGTGCTAACCGCAAGTCAACACAGTGGCGTGGTGGGAAGTGCTTAAATCATCCTCTGGTTTGTGATTGGCAAGTTAATTTTGTATCTCGCAGCGAGTTGTATCAATATATTTGTGAGCATGTTCCTATTAATTCATGCAAGATGTTTGAGCGATCAAAATGTAAGTCGACCTTCAAACACCCTCTATTTTGAAATCTATAATAGTGCTGGATTGTAGGACAATAATTCTATATACGGCTTTCTCAGTATAATCTCTAACCCATTTTAAATACACATTTACGTGGTTGTAGTTTTGTTTCCTGTTAATTTAACATAGAATCTGAGATTAAGTCATATTAAAACATAAGTTTCGACTACCAAACAAATCTATGACGCGTTCCGTTCATCGTCATCTCAAAACTCACCTTTTGCTGGATTAAATATAGTTATGTTGGTTGTAGATTAAATTGTTCCTGTTAATTTAACATAGAACCTGAAAAAGTATTCTCGCCATTAGGCCTACTCTTCTCAATGATCAACACAATCACACAATACCTAACCTGAAGGTCTCGATGCAACATATCTGGCCTTTTATTTACTTAATTAGAATCTTAAGGGGGCTACACCCCTCGATAAATTAGTGTCTATTTTTGCATTTTTCTCAAAAACTAATAACGCACTGGTAACAAAAGTTATGCATATTATAGGGGCAAGGAATCCAATTACTACACTGGAATTTTAGTGACCCAAGCCAAGCGGTTTGTTATTTATGATAAGAAATAAGGTACCGCTAGGATGTATATACCTCATTTCCTATATACTTCATATATACTGAACCGTTTGTCTTGAGTCACTGAAATTTCAGTGTAGTAATTGGATACCTTGCCCCAATAACATACATAACTTTTGTTACCAATGTGTTATTGTTTTTTGAGAAAATGCAAAAATAGTCACAATTTACCACAGGGTGTAGTACCCCTTAATAAAGCTGTAATTACATCTGTTAAATAGGCTATAAGTGGTAGAGAAAGTGTAAACTCACCGTAAATTTTCAGTTGCTGTAAAATGTGTACAGAGTCTAAATAGACGGAAGTATTACTTGTGAAATATATTTGACTCAATAATACGATAAGGCATGTGTCACAACTAAATGGGGGGGGGGGCATACAAATGATTTGACCAAAGTACAGATTTCCTAAAATTGTTCTAGCATTTCATTTAGTGCTCAAACCGAGCATCAAGCGAGAGTTAAACGCTTATCTTGGCGACAAACCCGTCAGCACAAGTGCCATCTAGACATTAAGTTGCTGTTAATGCCTTGATTATAATAATAGTAATAATAATAATAATAATAATAATAATAATAATAATAATAATAATAATAATAATAATAATAAAAATAATAACAAAAATAATAATAATGATGATGATAATAATAATAATAATAATAATAATAATAATAATAATAATAACACTAATACATGAATAATAATAATAACAACAATAATAAAAATAATAATAAAAATAATAATAATAATAATAATAATAATAATAATAATAATAATAATAATAATAATAATAATAATAATAATAATTATTATTATTATTATTCTCACAATAATAAAACAAAATAATAACAAAATAATAACCAAAAATACACTGTATTGGTATTTAATACCTTCCTTGTGTCTCGTTTGCCTATACATTACTTCACCTTCTTAAAAAAAATTAATACGATATGAGTGTTCCAAACAGTTAACATAATCCAGTGAAAATATTTTTTGTCCAGTTCCTAAATGTAAACCTCTGATATTGTTAGATATATCGTTATGAATACGGCAGACGGCCGAATCCAGATTCGACTTTTGGTAAATTCATTTTACACATGCATTACATTTGAATTCGAGAACAAGGGATCAATGCTATATCTATAGAGGGCAGCATATCGATTTTTTAACGGTTGCCGTCGGTGACCGTACTGTGATGCACCGTCAACTAACCTTGTATGCCGCCCTCTTTTGATTACTTATTTATGCTGTTATCATCTGGTCTCCGTTAAAAAAATGATATGCTGCCCTCTATCATGTACAGCATGGATCCCTTGTTCTCTAATTCAAATGTAATGCATTCGTAAAATAAATTTACCAAAAGACGAATCCGGATTCGGCCGTCTGCCATATTCATAACGATATAGTATACCGATCATAACCTTTATTGGTTGTGCAGAATGTCACTTATTCTTCCTGTCTCGTGAACCTTGTAAACTAACAAAATATTACGCACTTCAATACACCAATTCTGTACTGAAAATTTGAAATGCATGATAGGGCCCTTAGGTATATCTGAACTACAAAAGATCATAAACGAATAAACACGATTGTTTATTGAACTTAATAATACCGCTTACCTACACTGCAATACACAGGGGAAAGCACCCATTTATATATATTTGAAATAGAAAGTAACAAATAAATCATCAATGAAAATGTTGTATAGCAAATATATAAATATATAAATGGTAATAAGATAATTAATCCTCAGTATCATCATATTTACTGAAAACCAAGAAATCAACAGTAATCAACAGCTATAATCATTACATGATTCGGAACATTGGGATTACGTACAATCATGACAATTTTCAAAATCAACATAAAGAATTGAAAGATAAAAAGAATTAATCTACCAAGGACTTCAAATTGCCAAATATATGGGATTTTAGCAGCTATTTTGAGAAAAGCACCCTCCATGATGCAGTCATGCCTACAGTAGAATTCACCACGACCTTTGCAGGGCTTAAACCCCATTAAAAGCTATTAAACCAAGATAACACTCATTGAAAACAGCTCAACTATGTTACATCAGATTTTCTCGGGTTAAATCCACAATACAAATGTTTCTGTTTTACCTGTGCAATGAGCAATGAGCTGGTATTATAGTTTCAGTTGGGTGAACGATTATAAAGCGAACGCAAGGTAACAATACTGAGTGGGCCTTTGTTCACGAAATGAGACAATAGTGTGCATATTGTTAACCAGCATTCTTGAAAATGAGAAACATAATGGCTGTGGTCTGTAACACGGTTTGGAAATAATTTCTTATTTCGTATTTCCAAACAATTTCTTTAAGAATGCTGGACGTCCGGGAAATTTAGACATTTTCTGTTGAAAGATGACAAAAAATACCACATCTCATTAAGAAATTATTAATGCCTGACTGTCATATTTTGTTTTCCAGATCTTAGATTCACGAGATAAAATATTGCTGTAGGCGTCGATCTTTCATGCACTCCATATTCATAAATAAAAATAATAATAATAATATTAAAACCGTAATATGACTAATAACAAACACGAGTAATGACAAATGATACAATACCCGTGTTCTGGTTTGGTTCGTACATGACTGCTTATTTCTTTATTTGCTTTTGGTGAGCAGACAATAACACACATTCACTCTAATTCGGCGACTAAGAATCGCTAAACAATTGTAACCCCCCCCCCCTCCGTTTTGTCAACAATTGCTGCCCCTACTCTTTTGGCTGACCCCCAATTTTACCCTTCCCCAGGGCTCCTAATTATTGCACAATCCCTAACGGAGTGATGAAACTCGACAGAAAGCAATGTAATCACATCAATATTTTAGCGATGCCTGAACTCACCGTAATTCTGTGTAGTTGTTTTCGTCGAAAAAATATGATACCAGTTCTACTGCCGAATGGTGTGAGTGTGTCAGTCTTTAGGCAGTACTAACGCATTGCCAGAGATTGGAAAAAGATTATAACAATGGGTTAAGACATGTACCTCAATTATGCTGGGGGGGCACAATTAAGCCCGGTTTCGTGTCCCATATAACAAAAAAGACAAACACACCCAAAATTGTAATAAAATCTCAAAATCATAATAAATTGCTGATGCCTCAAATTCTGATTGAGCATGCACATATTTTGTTCTTTTCGAGAAATTTTCTTAGTGTATAGATTAGTCTCTTTGCCGATGCTGGCCCAAGATCTGAGAGCAGTGATATGTAAACTGTAGCTGAAAAAAAAAATGCATCCATTGATTTGGCATGATTGTGCACTTTTTCAAACCACAACTGGCCAAGAGGCGACCCAGAAGAGTTGCAAGCTCTGGAACATCCATTTGGAGCTGGACGGGATAACACCGAAGCCAGAAAATCTATTTTTTGTAAGTTGCAATGGCGTCCCCTTTAAGAGGGTGTGTAAGGGCAAGGCAGTTTTCAAGGGGGCCAACTTGGACGAGAATAGTCAAAAATTGACTAAAATCTTGATTGATGGAATCTGAATTTCCCTTGTGCTTTAATTCCCGATTAAAACAAATCTGCCATCTAAAAATTCTTTCAACGTATAGATTTATGCGACACTGTTCAATAATAACTATTGTTTTCATGCTCCCGGCAAATATTTTTGCCCAGTTCCTAAATGTAAAAAAAAACAGATATGGTTTGGATGTATGTTATCATACTCTTTGCTCGGTTGTGCAGACTTTAGTCTTCCTGTAGCATCGCATGATTATTATGATATATCTGAAGTACAAAGATCATCAGTGAATAAACATGATTGTTGTATTGCATTGAACTCGGTGAAGTTAGAAGTGCCGCTTACGCACGCGGGAACTTTCACGAGAAATTATTTATGTTAATATTCTTTAAACACAAATCAACAATTTCGTTGTCTATTGTCATCAAAATATCTATATATTATTGTAATTTGAAGTGGAACTTTTGTTACCGCATGATATAAATGATTAAAGCAAATTTCCTGATTAGATCTGGTACAAATTAACGTTCCCTCGCCACCAAAGGCGTTTATATCCAGACTATCATGTAGCTGTATTAATCTAGACCGAGATTAAATAACCTTTGAACAGAAAATAATTATTAATAGCTGCGTATTACTATTTGAGAGTGAAATCATAAAAAATAATACACGCGTACTGAGATGCTGATGCGTCTAATGCAGGAGCCCCACAGGGGATGTGCAGTAGATGCATTAACATCTTAGTACAAGTATATTATTTTCTACGGCAATGACCGGGAGGCAACAAGCAATACGCAGTTTTTAACCTATCTCACACATGAGGAAAACAAATCCCGAGATTTTTGCTAGTTTCATAACAAAATTGTCACTAAAAAGTTTTGAAAAATACGAGCAAACATAAATGCATAAACCCGCAAGGAAAATGAATAAATCCTACGCGACGTTAGACTTCTCCGTAGTCCACTTGGCAATTGTGCATACTCTGGCTATTACATTTAAGCTTAAAACTCTGATTTAATTAATGTGTGCACAATTGATAGACTTTCACAACTGATCTTTTCAGTCACCGTACGCCCTCTGTTTGTTAGCTTCCCAAGTGGACTACTGACTTTGGATTGCGGTTAACATTTTTAACACGGGACTCTAAAATTGGTCATGATGTAATGCATCTTAAAATGAATCTGGCTTGTGATTGGTCGCCCAGATCTCGTTATTGTTTAAATCCTCCCGACACCATGGTACACAACTACTCTAGAGAATGCGGCGTTTTTGTGCTGGCGCGAAAGTTGGTGGATGAACGTACGCATCTAGCGCGTATTGTACCACCATGCTTAGTCTTGTGGTTAGAGTTGATTGATAAACAAGTATGATTGACAGTGTGTTTTAGAGAACGAAGTCCCGGGGTAAAGTTCTGTTAAAAGTGAAAGTCCATAGTCGATTTTTAACTCGGATAATACACTGGCAGATTCTAAAATTAGAATTGTTCAGTATTGAAGTGCCATTATAATTATGCCATTATGAAATGTTGCATTCAATAATATAAGCCTACGTATACTTTACATTTACTGTCACAAATATAATTATATAAACTTTTTCATAACCATTTTATACTAGTATTTTGATGGAATAAATATCAGTATAATTTCTAGTTCAACTGAATGCGTTCATCATGATTAATAACATTTTATCAAAAATCGACTATGGCATAGTCTAACGCGACGCGAAAGCGTCCAAAAGCACTGTGTGTAGTACGCGGAGTGCGCGCCCCTGCAATTATACACAATCAACGTTTTAAGATTATTAAACTCCAGATATGAAAGTCTTGTGCTTGAATTTTGCGGATTCCGGAGGAGTATTCGGAACTTGCGAGCTTGTTCATCCAAGAGTACGTGGGGGGGGGGGGGATGTATGCATGAACGAGTTTCATTGATAAAATTGAGGTCATGATCGTTGTTTATGCTTTTGGCTCTGCCTCAGGCATAATTATGCATTGAAGCAGATACTTAAAGGGCTCCTAAACCTTTTTGAACCTGACCCCTTTTATTGAGAGTCATATCAATTTGTAAGCGCTCTTTTAGCAAATTCACAGTTCATTGAATTTACAACCGTATGACTTTTACAACCTACATTTTAGTCAAAAAATGTGCTTGGATAGGTAGTTTTCAACAAATTTTCCACATTCGCCTTGCTATTACATTGAATTGCGTTATCTGTTGACCTAGTGACGAAAAGTGTTTTTAGGGGGAAGTGTTAGCTTTCGGTTGATATAAAAAAATTCTGATTGGATGAAAAGAACACTTGAGGTTATGATGTTCTATGATACTTGTTACTAACTTCTAAAGATCAATGGAACGTGTGGTTTGAGAGAGATCAAAATATAAAGACAGTAAAAAGTACTTGTCATCATGATGGTTTTAAGGGATGTTCATAATCATCACAATTATTTACATAATCATATACTGAGTAGCTAATTTCGAGAAAGTAGAGTCGTCGGCCGTTGCAGACCGGCCCTAAAATAGCGTCGCCCAAGACGTAATTTGGGAACGAACAAACAAGGTCTATTTGAAACGATACATATAAAAAGTTTTGCCAAAGTTTTGCCAAAGTTTAAAAAATAACGGTTAGTTAATGAAAAAGAAGAAGTGAAATTTAGCAACGCGACGAGGTTTATTTACTCGAAATAGTGTTCTATTGAATCCGCTATTGTATCCGCTATTGTATTCTATTACTAAAGAAACTAATGCAGGAATCGTGGGAATCCACGAAATACACATTTATCAATTGTCTCTACCGCCGGCGTTTCGCAGTTATTAACATTGAAAATGATCCGATACTCGACTCTTACAATTATAGACTTATAAGTGCTTTTTATATAATATTAACAAATTGCAATTATGACTAGTGGCAAATGGTGGTCATAGACCACAAACCTAGCTGGGGCATGTTGGTGTTGTGGAGGTATCTGACCCCTACAAAATGTTCCAAAAATGCTCCCCTGGTCATGGGGTTTGTTTTCACCGAGTTTGAGTCCCGTACTCCTAACAGATGTCCAAAAAATTCAATTCTAAGATTTGACCCCAGATGACCTTTGACCTGACCTATGCATGATGTTCCATAATGTTCCCCTGGTCTTGAGGTTTGTTGTCACCATGTTTGAGCCCCGTACCTCTTACAGATATCCAGAAAATGAAATTCTACGATTTGACCCCAGATGACCTTTGACATGACCCTTGCACAGTGTTCCAAAATGTTCCCCAGGTCAGTAAGTTTGTTGTTGTGGAGTTTGAGCCCCGTACCCCTAACAGATGTCCAGAAAATGCATTTAGAACATTTGACTTCTACATGACCTTTGACCTGACCCTGCAAAATGTTCCCCTGGTCATGAGATTTGTTGTCACTGAGTTTGAGCCCCATACCCCTTGCAGATATCCAGAAAATGAAGTTATAAAGATTTGACCCCAGATAACCTTTGACCTGACCCTGCAAAGTGTTCCAACATGTTCCCCTGATCATTAAGTTTGTTGTCACCAAGTTTGAGCCCCGTACCCCTTACAGATGTCCAGGAAATGCGTTTCTAAAATTTGACCTCTGCATGACCTTTGACCTGACCCCCGCAAAATGTTCCCTGGTCATGAGATTTATTGTATCGAGTTTGAGCCCCATACTCCTTACAGATGTCCAGATAATGCAATTGTAAGATTTTACCCCTTAATGACCTTTGACCCCAATTCTGTGTGCAAGGTATGGGCACTGGGTAAAGCCGATGCACATGTGTAAGTGACGTCATTGTGCTATGTAATATGTGGCAGAAGAAGCATTTTGAAGATATTTGGTTATATACCAAAATGCCCCTTTAATGACCTTTGATCCCAATTCTGTTTGCACCATATGGGCACTGGATATAGGCGGTACATATGTGCAAGTTACGTAATTGTAGGGTGTAACATGTAGGAGGAGAAGCATTTCGAAGTTTGTTGCCAGAAGAAGAAGAAGAAAGAACTAGAAGGCTATATATTTGTACACAAATACGGCTATACCCGCATGTTATCGGTGTACCCAAACTTACAGTCTTTATTTGTCTTTAAAAGTCGCCCAATTGGGCGGAAATGTGTAAAAAGTAAAAGTCCAAGTGACAAGCTTTAATTTAATGTAGGTTGCACTCTCGTAGCACTTTAAAATAAAGAAATTGTAAAAAATCCCCTCCTAGGGGGGGGGGGCGTCTCTCTTACTCTCCACAGGTTGCTGTTGTCAGTCTCTCTTATTCACAGTGAGGCTATGCAATATGATTAGGGGAAACTATTAGGGGTAAACTATTTAAATGGAACAGCTATTTCAAAGGGAGTATGTAAATTAAACGGAACAGCCTATTTTGGGGCCATTTCAGAGGGAGTATGTAAATTAAATGGAACATCCAATGGATATGTAATTTAACTGGCACAGCCTTAACGCTTCACGCTGGTATTTCCAATTATTATATTATAATACGGATCTGTCTGTTTAGTCCTACGTGTGTGTGGTGGGATGTGTGGGTGTTAGTAACAATATAATTCTCAGGTGCTATCTGTGTACAAATTCGGAGCCCGGAAGCTGTTTTATTTGATGAGAAACTGCCGGCCCTTTGTTTTAACATTTGGGGCCCTGGGGCCCATTATATTTGACTTATGAGGTCCATGTACATATGTTGACGTATAATTCTCTAGTGCTATCAGGCGACTCAAGCTGGGCACTGTAGCTGCTTTATTTACTGAGTAACGGCCGGCCCTATGTTTTAGCGTTTGGGGCCCTGGGCCCATATTATGTGATATATGGGGCTCATATGTACATATAATGTAATTCTCAGGTGCAATCTGTGTACAAACTCTGAGCCCTAAAGCTGCTTTATATGATGAGAAACGGCTGGCCCTTTGTTTTAACATTTGGGGCCCTGGGGCCCATTGTATTTGACTTATGAGGCTCATGTACATATGTTGAAGTATAATTCTCTAGTTCTATCAGTAGACTAAAGCTGGGTATTGTAGCTCCTTTATTTACTGAGTAACGGCCGGCCCTATGTTTTAGGGTTTGGAGCCCTGACCCAGCAAACACATCATCATTCGCAAAAGGTTATAAAAGGTTGTCAAAAAACGTTTAAATGTCGGGTTATATAAAGGGTATATTAAGAGTATAAAACGTTTTTATAACCTTAAAAAACATTTTTTGATAATCTACTGCTCAGCAAACGAAAATGTTTTACAGAAAACGTTTAAATGTCGGGTTATATAAATGGTGTAAAAACGTTTTAATAACATTCCAAAAACATTCTTGAAAACTTGATACAAAACATTCTAAACAGAATGTTATTTTGGGGTTGAAAAAATATTTTGCGAAAAATGTTTGCCCAAAATATTTTCAATAACGTTTTAAAAACGTTTTCATGACCTTTATATAACCCGACATTTAAATGTTATTAAAAGGTTTTGAAAAAAACATTTTAAGAACATTTCTGTGTTTCCTGGGTTCAAATATTTTAACATAATGTTATTTAAGTATTGACACAATGTTTTGCAAAAATGTTTGCAAAAATAGTTTACAATAACATTTTTTGAAAACATTTAAAAATATTGTTGCAGTGTGTTTTCATACAAAACGTTTTAAAAACGTTATCATAACCTTTATATAACCCGACATTTTAATGTTATTAAAACGTTTTTACCTAAACCAAAAGCCAAAATATAACTTATTTAAAACGTTTTTAAAACGTTTTTGTGTTTGCTGGGAGGCCCATATTGTGTGACACATGGGGCTCATATACACATATAACAATATAATGCTGAAGACCGTTTAGTGTACCAAATCTGAACCCTGTAGCTGCTTTATTTACTGAGTAACGGCCGGCCCTATGATTTAGCGTTTGGGGCCCTGGGGCCCATATAATGTGATATATGGGGCATACATGTACATATAACAATATAATTTTCAGGTGCAATCTGTGTACAAACTCCGAGCCCTAAAGCTGCTTTATTGGATGAGAAACGGCCGGCCCTTTGTTTTAACCAGAAGTGCCCAATTATATCCAATGGAAGTTCATACTAGCACCTATGGGCATCTGCAGACTTATAACAATGTTAACCTTTCGTTCATGCTTCACACCTAACTCGTTTATTTACACACTCCACATAAGAAGCATATTGGAAAGGCTAGTATCGACCGACAAGATTTTACACAATTTGACATAACCTTAGAAAATATTGGAATAGGCTATCTTGATAATTTTTCGGCATTTTGAAGGGCAATTTAAGTAAATATTAATGTAAAAATTATGACCCGTTCTTCATGTTATTACGACTTTACTAAATGGGACCAAGTTTTAAAAAGGGTGAAAAGCCACACAGGAAAGATTTTTTAAACTTTGGCCCCTTTATTACTTTTTGAAACGTTTTTGGTAGATATTGTTCTCAAATAACACTAGCGAACTCCACGGTACCACTTGGATGACTTCCTGAGTAAGAGGCTGTGCAATAAATATCTACCGCGCGGGCAAAAGCAGTGCGGGGTTATTGTTAGCAGGATAAAGGGGGGGGGGGCAGTTTTGGGCAGGTCGAAGGGGAGGGAAGATTTTTGGCAAGTCAAAAGAGGAGGCAAGATATTGTTGGCACACATTCATTGGGTACCTGATAAAATTTTTTGTTAATAAATGGCATGCCACGTATAATCTTTATTTTACCGTATGGGTTCTGGGGGCTTTTCAATGGAGAATGCATGTATTTAGTGGTCTGCGCCCTTAACACGCAAATATTCAATTGGTCACGATCAATGGCATGACCTTTAACAATATTCAATGTTCAACAGTTTATAACAGTTGCTCAAGGTACAATACGTGTTATGTACTGTGCTAGTACTGAGCCACGCAGATATCTTGCTGTTTATTAGTTTTGTATATAATACATAAATATCTTGGTGTTGTGATTGGTATTGCTTCCTGTAAGTATGGTAAAAATACTTTAAATACTTTAATAAGTTTATTTTAAGCGTAGTTTCAAGCTTAACAACTTAGGCTACGTATGCGTACAATAATGCGATATGCATTATAAATAGTTATCCGGAATATAATAATAAAAAAATTCCCTACTAAGAAAACGCCCTCTGTAATCGATTATGTCAAACTTTAAGATCCCTTCTTTTCATTGGGAACACGCACCGCACAGTTTCTACACGCCCTCTCTATTTTTATCAATGAAATTTGCCAATTAAAAGCCCTCTCTATTTATAATTGAAAATCCCTTCTTTTCATTGGCAGCACCACATAAAATAATTGTCTGTGCGGTTTTGAAGAAATTGCTAACCGCACAAGATGGCGGCGCCCAGTGCAAATAAAACGCCGCTCTATTCTTTTTAATGAAACTTGCCAATTAAAAGGCTCTCTCTATTTATAATTTTCATTGCAGCACCACAGTTATAAAATATTATCTGTGCGGTTTTGAAGAAATCGCAAACCGCACAAGATGGCGGCGCCCAGTGCAAACAAAACGCCCTCTCTATTCTTGCCAATTAAAAGGCCCTCTTTATTTGTTTTTATGTGAAAATCCCTTTTTTTCATTAGCAGCACCGCAGTTATAAAATAATTGTGTGTTGGGCAGTTTTGGGCAGGTCGAAGGGGAGGGGGAGATTTTTGGCAAGTCAAAAGAGGAGGCAAGATATTGTTGGCACACATTCATTGGGTACCTGATAAAAATTTTTATTTTACCGTATGGGTTCCGGGGGCTTTTCAATGGAGAATGCATGTATTTAGTGGTCTGCGCCCTTAACACGCAAATATTCAATTCTCGCTATTCACAATAAGGGCGCCGCCAGCGGTTTGCGATCTAATCGTGATGTATCATGGGAAAAGGTCGACATCAAGTCCGCACAATACGAATATTACCATGCTATTACATAGGAACACGTGACAATATTTTTAGTTTGTCAAAATAAAGGTGTTACACGCGAATCGATACTCAATAATACTTAATAATGTGATTTGAAATGTGCACAATTAATTTGTTTCCCTATCGATTTGCGTGATACATACCGTTATATTGACAAACTAAAATGATGTCTGCTGGCGGCGCCCTTATTGTGAATAGCGAGAATTGGTCACGATCAATGGCATGACCTTTAACAATGTTCAATGTTCAACAGTTTATAACAGTTGCTCAAGGTACAATACGTGTTATACATGTACTGTGCTAGTACTGAGCCACGCAGAAATCTTGCTGTTTATTAGTTTTGTATATAAATATCTTGGTATTGTGATTGGTATTGCTTCCTGTAAGTATGGTAAAAATACTTTAGACTATTAAGCAGTATTTTAAGCGTAGTTTCAAGCTTAACAACTTACATATTATTATAGGCTACGTATGCGTACAATAATGCGATATGCATTATAAATAGTTATCCGGAATATAATAATAAAAAATTCCTTTAAAAAAGGATTTGTGGAGGCAACTGTGATGTGCTCCAGTTGCACGAGTGTACACATGTGGTACCACGGTGATTCCTGTGCGGTTTTCTACCCAACAAAATCACACAAAATGGGGACGCCCAGTACAAAGAAAACGCCCTCTCTAATATATTATATCAAACTTTACAATAACGTAGATTCCCTCCTTTACAGTAGCTCCTTTACAGTAGCAGCGCCACAAATTAAAAATCCCTTCTTTTCATCGGGAGCACCGCACAGTTTCTACACGCAATTTCTATTCTTATTACTTTTCTACCCAACAAAATCGCACAAAATGGAGACCCCTACGAAGAAAACGCCCTCTGTAATTGATTATGTCAAACTTTAAGATCCCTTCTTTTCATTGGGAACACGCACCGCACAGTTTCTACACGCCCTCTCTATTTTTATTAATGAAATTTGCCAATTAAAAGCCCTCTCTATTTATAATTGAAAATCCCTTCTTTTCATTGGCAGCACCACATAAAATAATTGTCTGTGCGGTTTTGAAGAAATTGCTAACCGCACAAGATGGCGGCGCCCAATGCAAATAAAACGCCGCTCTATTCTTTTTAATGAAACTTGCCAATTAAAAGGCTCTCTCTATTTATAATTTTCATTGCAGCACCACAGTTATAAAATATTATCTGTGCGGTTTTGAAGAAATCGCAAACCGCACAAGATGGCGGCGCCCAGTGCAAACAAAACGCCCTCTCTATTCTTGCCAATTAAAAGGCCCTCTTTATTTGTTTTTATGTGAAAATCCCTTTTTTTCATTAGCAGCACCGCAGTTATAAAATAATTGTGTGTGCTATTTGAAGAAATCGCAAACTGCACAAAATGGCGGCGCCCAGTGCAAACAAAACGCCCTCTCTATTCTTAGTACTCAAGCTTGCCCATGAGAAGGCCCTCTCTATTTATGATTGAAAATCCCTTCCTTCATTGGCAGCACCACAGTTATAAAATAATTGTTTGTGCGGTTTTGAAGAAATCGCAAACCGCACAAGATGGCGGCGCCCAGTGCAAATAAACCGCCCTCTCTATTCTTAGTACTCAAACGTGTTCATGAAAAGGCTCGCTCTATTTATAATTGAAAATCTCTTCTTTTCATTGGCAGTACCACAGTTATAAAATAATATTGTCAGTGCTTAATATTGTAAGAAATCGCAAACCGCACAAGATGAAGGCGCCCAGTGCAAACAAAACGCCCTCTCTATTTTAGTATACTCAAACTTGCCCATGAGAAGGGCCGTCTCTATTTGTTATTGAAACTAATGTAATGATGCTATGTGACTTTTTGAAAATATCGCACACCGTACAAAGAAGCAAAGTACAAAGAAGCGCAATAATTTTAAAAATCGCAAACCGCACAATAATCAACTGTTACTAAATCGTTTTATTGTCGTTTGGTACATTCACAAATCACAATGTATTCCTATATATATCTTTGAATTCAGTTTAACTTTTACAAATTATGACAACGATTATAGGATATTCATCCAACAGTGGCCCGCTGCAATATGCTGGCGTACATACAGAGACTATACAGCTGACAAAATGACCTGCGCACTTTTCCACAGCGTGTTTATAACACTATTACCAGATGTTAATATGTTAAGAGTTGACTCCACTATATTTTGATTTCATGCTTGCTTGTGTGAAGTTTGTTTGCCCAGGCACGACCGACCCAAAAAATCAAAAACCATCAAACACTTTTTTTAAAACAATAATATGAAAATAAAGAAAATTATGTTTTTACCCTATAAAAATGCCCAATGACACTTTAATATTCCTGGCAATCACACTCACAGCTTTCATTGTTCCCATTTTAGCTCTCCCCAACAATATTTTACCATCAAACAAAATTGATATAGAGAACCAAGCATGGTCTAGGGTTTTGTACTACAGGCTTCCAGCCCGTCACCCTGCAACAAGCTTGAATTTATACTGAATCTTTATCCAGATTTTGTTGCCAATATGGTATTAGGTTGAAATACATTAAAGTTTGACACAAGTACAAAATGTTAGGCTGAATGTCGTATATTTTCTTTTGCCCCACTTGCTGCAATACATGAACAGACCTAACACACACAAAAAAAAAAAAAGAAAAAAAATGAAGAAAAAGGAAATCGACCAACCGACCCACTCCTTCCCACCCCATGTCTGGGCAAACAAACACTTTTTTGGCCTAATAAGGCAGTGTTTCTTTTTCTTGTTTGTTTCAGCTAATGACAACAACAGGATGGAAACTGAAAAACATGTTGAGTTGAATCGCGTTTATATCTGGACTAACAGAAGATCTATGGGAACGGTATTTCTAAAGTGTCTCAGTCAGATCCCAGATTCCCAAATTGTCAACGGTCTTTTCGCGTCTTGTTTCTTGTATGGATAAGATCCAACATCAGAAATGCCCCAAAGCACCAAAGACAGGCGCAACAGAGAAGCAAGTAGTCATGATTTCTCAGACTTCCCATATGTATACGAGGGTGAATCTTGTACGTATTCCTGGGCGAAAAGCCAAATAGAGGGGGACTACCCGGGAAAGGAACCCTAATCTGCAAAGACCTTCCAATCACTTTGAGCGGAAAACATGAGTTCATTCCTAAAGGATTTCGTCATACATTCTTAATTCGCCATCCCTATCGAATGTTTCAATCCTTGGAAAAATCTTCTATTTGTAGCTATTATCCGACGTCCAACCTTTACGATACAATAAATACTTACTACAAAAAGCAATTTGAATTTAAAGAACAGTATCTTGTTTTGAAATATCTTCAAAACCATCCGGAATTGGGAGATCCAAACCCAGTAGTGATTGACGCCGATGATCTTCAAAACCATCCTGCATCGATCTTGTCTCAGTATTGTGAAGCGGTTGGTCTTCCCTATACGGATGATCTTCTACAATGGATACCAGGTAATGATGTAGTTAAACAATGGAAGATATCACGACAGTTGGCTACAGCAGGCCTATATGGTAGAGATGGATCAGGATTGTATGAAGCGGCAATGCAGAGCTCGCAGTTCCTACCAACAAAGAAATTACCCGAGAGATCTGAACTTAGTAATGCTGTCTTGGCATGTGTTGATATGGGGATGCCATACTATGAGAAACTATACAGTATGCGCACAATTCGACCATGACATGTAATTTGAATCTAGTGTTTTCACAAAATTAGGGACCGTTCACAAACAATTTTAACGGGGGACCTAGCCTATTCGCTGGTCTTTTAACATGTTTTTTTTTTAAAAAAAGCTTTTATATTTATATTTGTGAAAATTTTGATGTGCAATAATTATATATACATGTACCAGTGATAAAGTCTAATAAATAAATAAATAAATAAATAAATATTAACGTATCATCTGTTTTGGTACTGATCAGGAATGACTAGGTAGATAAGTCGGTACAGGTATTTGGTCGGCAACATCCGTAGATTAAATTCAGTCTATCATTATTGTATTTGTAGTCTATTAATAAAAGCATTGATGGTCAAGACCAAATTACAGCAATTGTTACAATTATTAGTGATTTAAAATCATTAAACGAGGATGTTTTGGGGTACCCTTTTCATCGATTTTGCTATATCGAAGGGTGGGTTTTCATTAAAGGGTGATGCGGGGACTTTACCTGTTTGCGATTAGTCTGTATCTATTTAGTTTACGGATCCAGTTCATGTGCAGATGATGAAATCGGATTATCCTCCTTAAGCATTCATCCTTGGCATCAGCAAATGGGTTCCAGGTTTTTGAAGGGGGGGGGACTCGCTCATTAATGTATTGGTCATATGGGGTCGAGTGCTCCCCCAGTCGGAAAATTGCACAAATATGGTCAAAATCACATATTTCCACCGTATATGAAAAGGTTTTCTACGTACAGAGCAATTACATCTTTTCCACCTTTTTCATGAGGGAGATGGATCCGCCTCTGCACGTCAGAGGGCCAGGGAAAGGTAGTTCAAGCGATTTTAACAGACCATTTCAGAAAATCTCCACGTTTGATTAAAAGCATTATCATAACACGTTTGTGAAGATTATCATTCATCCGGTAAAAGGTGACCTGTGATACTACAACATCCATTTCACAGGTCAATGAACTTTTACCGCCAGATGATCAGTAGGGCTGATGATGCGTTCAGGATTGGACGTGAAAATTTCCCAATCAAAAATAGTAAGTCCGGTTGACTAGATTATAGTTCAATATTAATATCATTATCATAACACAAAATTAAGACAATAGAGTGGTATAATTTAACAAATAGCATGAAACTTTAATTCACAATAATACAGTCAAATTCAACAAACAAGTTCGCAAACACGCGTTATAGATTACTAGTATCACGATTTGAGATAGAACATATCCAAGTATAAATACAACTGTAAAGTTAAAGCCATGTACGGTCTTAGGGACCGGTCACTATCTACGCCAGGGGAATTGGGGATTCGAAATTTGTTGATGAAAAATTTCGTTTTTCCCCTTCGCTTCCTTTCATTTTATGCAATTTCTGCATAACAAATTTCATTCCCCCTCTTGCTAGAAAAAACAAAAAAAATAAAACAAATAGCATTCCCCTCTAAAATTCCTCATTCTCCCGGCGTAAATAAAGACTGCTCCCTTATAATAGGTATGTCACAGTGGTGGCTGCTCAATTATTCTGCCAAGCATAACAGTAAATTGACAATCGCGCGCATCAAAGTTGTTTAATTTCGGCACACATCCATCAGGGGGGGGGGGGGCGGGCGGCCAAGATTGACTGAATTTTGACGTCGTCATTGGTTTTACACGTTAACACAAAAATGTCTCAAATAATTCCAACAGTGTATATGCATGTTATCAAGCACTATTTTATCGTGCTAAATACGTCGAGGTTCGCCAGTGAACCTCAATTTAAGTACTGTTTATTTGAATTTTTGGTATGAATAACGCACGATATGTTACGATATATACTAAAAATTCCCCCACGTGTGAACAATGCGACTACGTGGTGTAATGGTTAAGAGTCTCGCCACCCACGTAGAGGGTCCCGAGATCGATTCCCACCTCCGGCAATAAATGAAAAATTTTCTTCTTCTTTTTTCTTTGATTCTAAAATTACTTATTTTCATGTGAAAATGTATACATTGCACTGAGAAATATATTCTGTGCATTTTTTTTCTGTAATGGGGCCAATAGAGCTAAAAACGCATCTTGGCTCGGGAAAAAATAAATGCGTCCATCCAACAGGCTCCAACGTGCAGGCAGTGTTGCCGTCATATTGTCTGTTTTGTTTACGCTTTTGGCTGTTACCACATTGAATAAAATCGTCCACCGTCGTCTGACAACACAAATGAAATCAATGAGGAGACATACGTAAACAAAGAACATAACACTTTAATTCACAAATTACAGGAATCACATCCGACATTGTAGTTTTCAAACCGAGTAACCCATTCAAGTAACTCCCTACACTCACACTCTCTGTGTGGAAGATTAAGGCCATATCGTCTATAGGGGGTACTCGTATAGGGGGTGTGTTGTGTGAATTTTAATTAGAAAGTTATTTTGAGGACAGTAAATGGTTCGTTTGAAAGATTATTTTCAAACATTAGAGTGTTATTGACCAGTCTCAAATCTACTTATTTTTTAGCTAGAACTAGGAACGCTTTATTATTCTAAACAATTTACTTCATCCAGTCTTCAAATTATGCCATATTGATAAGCAATTGTACATTTGCTAATTATTATTATCATTGCTTGAACATGGTATATCTTCATTTTCAGGAAAAGTAGATTTACAAACCGCTCAACAACACCAACATTTTTCAAATCAAAATACGAGGGTCATTCAAAAAGTTCTACCTCCATCATCACATTTCTAGCATCGTACGTGTCATGATATTGAAATTACCAATGGTTATACTCTCAAGTCGTGGCTAAAAAATAAAAGTTATTTGATTAAAATGTGATTTTTGCTCGTATAGATATGTAAGCGAATACAGATTTGGTACGTCGGAACTGTTAAAAACTGAAGTCAAAAGTTAAGGAAGCATCATATTGTACCTTTTGATAATCTCCATACAAATGTTTTTAAGATGCGATTGTCCAACTGCATACTCAGGATAACTATTTTGTTCCTTTTTCAGCTCCCTAAGATGCCTTGGACTTCAAAACAAAATAAAACATGTTTGATATGAGAAGAAAACACTGAAAGGTTCAACAGACACATAAACGTAAGTAAAATTTGCCAGATTTCGACTAGACCACGTTTAAAGGTAGTTCGTAATTACGTCCTTATTTTAAACAATGGATGCAGTTTGACGTGGAAATAAGATAAACAGTTTGTTAATAACCTTGTATACACTTACAATATACAAAAAATGTGCATAAAAATTATGACTTAAAGGAGTGTTTCGTGATCCTAGCATCCTCTTTTTATGACATATGTTCAGTACATATCCACGAAAAAAGCCTATTCCCAAAATTTCAGTTGATTCCGATTTTGCGTTTGCGAGTTACGCATGATTATGTGTATTACACTGCTCCATAGACAATGCGTTGTAATTTCGTTCTGGTGCACCAGAACGAAATTCAAATTTCACGATATCTTTGCAAAACGAATTGATCTGCAAGAAATATATTGTACATAAACATTATGTAGCCAGAGGTTTCCAGTGATATAAAAATCTCAACTTTTTTGAGAAAAGTGGGGGATGAGGCTGTGGATCACGAAATGCCCTTTAATTGATTTTAACTTATAAACCAATCAATACAGTGTGTTCTAGTCATTGGCAAAGGACCATGCTAACCACATTATTTCCAATCTAGAAAACATTTGACATGGTCGATATCCATGATATCATATATATTTTATAATGTATGATGTCATTGATATCGACCATGTTAAAACATGACGCTATTTAAACCGCACCAAATGTCATTCATTTATTATTATTTCATCACGTATAAATCTCAGTCTTCATTGCATTATTTTCTTATACTTTAGAATACATATAATACACAGAGGTTAATGCTATGGTATCTATCGTATGGTATTAAAGCCAAAATGTGTGATTTGCTCCACAGCGACGCCCTCAATTTCTCTCGAATTTCTATACTAAAATACCACGTGAAAGACTAAGCCTGAAGTGCCTTAATTGCAGTAAAATTTAAATTTTCATACTAAAACCGGAGATCCCCGCTTTTATCCCGAGTTCACCGATCGAGTGATGGCTAAACACATCGCATACATGTGTATCATTGAATCATTAAATCAGTGACGTATAAACAGTGTGCATATCGCTATTCGTCTTACGTCTTGATCCCTATTCACGTCTTGACGTATAAACTGTGTGCATACCGCTATTCGTCTTACGTCTTGTTTGTACATCCCAGCTGCGTGACGCTCCGCCAATAATCATGATAATAATACGATCGGAGAGCTAATACACGCATGACAACTTGCTTCGTTTTACCTCATTTGTTTGGCTCAAAATAAAAAAGGGGACAGTGTGATCAATAGCTATCAGCAAAAACTAATATTTAAATAGGAATTTATGCAAATCACACATTATGGCTTTGATTTACACAGAGTGTACAATTACAAAGTTTACGGCTGACATAATGATTGTGATTATATTAATTAAGTAAAACCTCAAAAATATACTCAAAAGTGGTCCAAGAGACCATCTCCTACCCAAACCTCCCATATAATTGTTTCTCTAACTCTTACTTTAAAAGTCTCCACCTCATACCTCTCCAATGTCGAAGTGCATCACAAGTAACACGGTAAACATAACTACCTTAAAGTTTATAACTATGAAAATTATGTAGAATTTGTTAATATTGTTTTGTACTCGTGGATGCAAAAACTATTCTCAGTTTTAAAATGATATCTCAGGGATATGAGAAATCACTTTATTTATAAGATACTTTAAAAGAAATAACATGACTTCATTTATAGATTTTAAAGAAATATCATATTATTATTAAGTTAATGTTACTTATATGACGAAACACCACTTATAATTCTTTTGTGTCAGTTCTTAGATGTTTAATGCATATCTACGCCCCGGGATCTACGCGGTTCAAAATTGATATGCGCAAACATGGCAAAAGTGGCCCAACATGTTTTCTGGATGATTTAATTAATCGGACATAACTTTTGAACCCAAGCTAGTAAAGTAACCAACTAAACGTCTTCTTTTAGCCAAGATATTATTAATTGTATTGCATATAACATTTGTGACATAACTCTTTTAGTTGCTTTCTGAGAAGTATAAATTTTATTGTTACACCCTGTAGAGGGTGTAATTTACTTAAATACATATATTACACAAATATTACAAGAAAAAAAAATGCAATACCATTATAAAGAAATTACAAGAATCCTGAAAAAAAACCTATATAAAAGTGAAAATCAATGAACAGTGTGGTTTGGGAGAGCTCTTGATTTAAATTCACTTAGGCTCAAGGAATTACAATTAGTGCGAGTGTCAACATCAACAGAACTATTCCACAGATTTGCTGCTCTCGTCTGAAACAATCTCTTACCAGAGTTATTGTTAAATTGAGGAACAACAAGTGAATTGGAGGAAGTACCTCTTGTGTCATGATCATGTGTGGATTTGAAATGAAAATTTGGAACAAAGATAATCAGGAGCTTTGCCAGTAAGGCATTTAAATAACATAATAAGTATTATTCCACCCTTTATCTAGTTCGAGCCACTTGAGAGAAGACATCATTGAATCAATAGTAGTTCTGATATCAGCAGAAAGCATAATTCTGGCAAGGTTGTTCAAGAGAATTGGTAACTTACTTCTCAGAGTAAGTGAACAGCTGGACCAAACATGACTGCAATAATCAAAATGTGGCATGACAAGAGAATCCGCAAGATTTTGAGAATATAATTTGGAAGATAATATTTCACACAACGAATAACACCACAACGTTTAGAGACATTGGAAGCAATTAAATCTACATGATGTGACCAAGTTATGTGACTATCAAAGATAATTCCAAGATATTTGAAGTTCGCAACTCTCTCAATAGTCTCACCCTCATAAATTAAAGAAATATTTTGGTACTTACTAAAAGCATCAATAATTTAGGTTTGCTGATATTCAAAGTGAGGTGCTTCTTTTTAAAGCAGCTGGCAATTTTACACATGTTAAAATTGAGACTGTTTTGAAGACACAAAGAATCTGTGAGCTGACAAGCAATGAAGTATAATCAGCATACATTACTGTTTTACATACAACACTATCAGGCAGATCATTTAAAAAACATAATAATAATAAAGGACCCAATATAGACCCTTGTGGAATTCCAATGTTAATTGGTTTTAAATCTGAAAAGGAACTACCTACTTTTACCGATTGCATTCTATTTTTGAGATAAGATTTGAACCAGTGAGTTCAATGTCCCTGATGCCAAATTTCTTGAGCTTATTAATAAGAAGAAGACTGTGATTGACAGTGTCAAAAGCTTTCTTAAGGTCAAGAAATATGGCACCAGTTACTTATTATATACCTGATAGTTTGATTGTGTAATATTGCACACTTTTAATTAGCTATTGTACCCTTACATACAATTATATATACAAAACAAAAATATTACAATCATTAAATTGAAATAAAGTATAGCAATAAATGATAGTCAAATGAAACGAAAATGTTTTTCTTAGCTGCTATTATTACAAATAATTGAAAATCACATTAACATACTCGTACAATATATTTATAATGATACATTCTGAAGTATTGCACTCTGGATTATTTGCACCCGTAGAAAATACCCGTAGACTAGACTATGGACGGTTGTATACTTATATACAAAAATATATACACAGCAAAACATTACAATCTTTATGTACACTATTTTTATTATTCAATATCCCCTGCAGATTACCTTTTCGACTTGAAAAGGTAATCTGCAGGGGATATTGAATAATTCGAACAACCTATAATTAGGACCACATTTACAATACGATCCGGTAACACGCATACCCATACCCTGTCTTGAGCCTTAATAAAAATGTATTATAAAACACGCAAATGACCCCAGCTCATGGTTGACGTTCCTCATACACAACCTATACTTTGATCAGCTCGTAATTGGCGGAAATTGTTAGGGTTTTACCGGGGGGTTTTACCACTACGGCGAAAAGTAGACCGACATTAAGAGTAACATAGTTGACCTATATAGTACGAGGGGCGGTCAATAAGTTCGTAGAACAAGGTACTAATTGAAAATGTACTTGCCAAATTCTTTCTATCTCACTCTTGAACAATGGTCATTGCATACCTTAACGCACCCGTCGCAATTTTTCTTGAAACCTTTTATGTCAACAAAATGGAAGTCTTCCGATTGCTCCATGAGCCACTCTTCAATGTAGGCTCACCAGCATTGATCACCAGCAAACCTGATATTATGAATGTAGGACTTAAAATTCTAAAATAGGTTTCACTAAACTGGAGGCCATGCCTGAACCACAATATGGTTGCCTCTGTTGTGAATGGCACCTTGACAAACTGAGAATAGGGTATAGAACACAATCCGAGAACAGTCCCATGCTTACCTCCAACTTTTAATATTCACTTGATGGCTTGCCTCAATTTTGCTATCAAAATTGTATGACATATGCCTAAGATTGTACTTTAATTTGGCAAATGACCTGTCATCATCAAGACTCTCCCTGAATCTCAGAAAACAGCGATGAAGACCTTCCACTATGGTGACCGAGTGATGATCTTCTTAGGGGTAGCAGATCCAGGTGTTCCACGGAATGGACTCATAATTCCAGTGATTAATGTGTGCCTCATCACCTTTAGCCAAAAAGAGATAAAACTAGTCTCGAAACTGAACTCGAAGGTAGCTTGTGATACAACAACATCCGCTTCACAGGTCAATGAACTTTTACCGCCAGAAGATGCAATAGGGCTGATGATGCGTTCAGGATCGAACGTGAAAGTCCAGTTGCCTATATTGTAGTTCAAATATTATTATTGTTTACTACCTGGATGTCATAATTTACAAAACGGAGTCCAGATTGAGCAAGACGGGAACAAAATAATGCCATACATTTGGTATGAATGACAATTGAATTTTAATATGTAACTGCTGTTACAACAAATAACGCACTGATGGACTGTTTTTAAATGACAATTTAATTGCTGATTTCCCATTTAACTCAATCAGATTAAGCCTGAGATCAAGATATTGCAGTAGTTTAGTTTTTTGAAATGAACGAGCTAGTGCTGATGCCCCACCTGAACTAATGTTATTATCAGCCAGGTTAAGATGTTGTAGCACTGGCGTATATTGTAATGACAGAGCTAGCGCTGCTGCCCCATCTGAACCAATGTTATTACAATGTAGGTCATGATGTTGCAGTGCTGGAGTGTATTGGAAAGACTGAGCTAATGCTAATGCCCCATCTAAATAAATGCTATTGCTATCTAGATCAAGATGCTGTAGCGCTAGAGTGTTTTGGAAAGACAGAGCTAGTGCTAATGTCCCATCTACACCAATGCTATTACCACACAGGTTAAGATGCTGTATTGCTGGAGTGTGTAGTAATGACTGGGCTAGGGCTGATGCCCCATCTGAACCAATACTGTTACCACACAGATTAAGGTATTGCAGGGTTTGAGTGTGTTGGAATGACTGAGCTAGTGCTGATGCTCCTTCTGAACTAATTATATTACCATGCAGGTTAAGATGCTGCAGTATCGGAGTGTGATGGAATGACTGAGCTAGTGCTGATGCCCCGTCTGGGCCAATTTTATTACTACACAGATTAAGATGCCGCAATGTTGGTGTGTGTTTGAATGACTGAGCTAGTGATGATGCCCCATCTGAACCAATGCTATTACCATATAGGTTAAGATGCTTCAGTGTCGGAAGGTATTGGAATGAGTGGGCTAGTGCTGATGCCTCATCTGAACCAATTAAGTTATAATATAGGTTAAGATGCTGCAGTGCTGAAATGTGTTGAAATGACTGGGCTAGTGCTGATGTCCCATCTGAACCAATGTAATTCCAAGACAGATCAAGATGCTGCAGTGCCGGGGTATATTGAAATGACTTAGCTATTTCTGATGCCCCATCTGAACGAATGTTATTAGAATACAGGTTAAGATGGTGCAGTGATGGTGTGTGTTTTAATGACTGAGCAAGTGCTGATGCCCCATCTGCTCCAATAATATTTCCAGCCAAGTCAAGATGCTGCAGTACTGGAGTGTGTTGGAATGACTGAGCTAGTGCTGATGCCCCATAAGGTCCAATCACATTTTCAGCCAGGTCAAGACGCTGCAGTCCTGGAGTGTGTTGGAATGACTCGGCCAGTGCCGATGCTCCATCTGCACCAATCACATTCCCAGCCATGTTAAGATGCTGCAGTATTGTAGTATGTTTGAATGACTGAGCTATTGCTGATGCTCCATCTCGTCCAATCTTATTGCTAGCCAGGTCAAGATGCTGCAGTATTGTAGTATGTTTGAATGACTGAGCTAGTGCTGATGCCCCAACTGGTCCAATCCCATTCCCACCCAGGTCCAAATGCTGCAATGCCGGAGTATGCTGGAATGACCGGACTAGTGCTGATGCCCCATCTGGTCCAATTATATTTTTAGAAAGGTCTAGATGCTGCAATGCTGGAATGGACCTGAATGACTGAGCTAGTGCTGATGCCCCATCTAGACCAATCACATTATCGGCTAGGTCAAGATGCTGCAGTAATGGAATGTGTTGGAATGACTGAGCTAATGCTGGTGCTCCATCTGAACCAATCCTATTGCCAGCCAGGATAAGATGATGCAGTGCTCGAATGTGTTGGAATGATTGAACTAGTGCTAATGCCCCATCTGCACCAATCATATTGCCAGCCAAGTCAAGATGCTGCAGTGCTGGAGTGTGTTGGAGTGACTGAGCTACTGCTGATGCCCCATCTGATCCAATTACATTTTTAGCCAAGTCAAGATGCTGCAATGCTGGAGTGAACCGGAATGACTGTACTAGTGCTGATGCCCCATCTGAGCTAATGATATTACTCGCTAGGTTAAGATGCCGCAGTACTGGAGTGTGTTGGAATGACTGAGCTAGTGCTGATGCCCCATCAGGTCCAATCACATTATCAGCCAGGTCAAGACGCTGCAGTACTGGAGTGTGTTGGAATGACTTGGCTAGTGCCGATGCTCCATCTGCACCAATCACATTCCCAGCCATGTTAAGATGCTGCAATATTGTAGTATGTTTGAATGACTGAGCTAGCGCTGATGCCCCATCAGGTCCAATCACATTATCAGCCAGGTCAAGACGCTGCAGTCCTGGAGTGTGTTGGAATGACTTGGCTAGTGCCGATGCTCCATCTGCACCAATCACATTCCCAGCCATGTTAAGATGCTGCAGTATTGTAGTATGTTTGAATGACTGAGCTAGTGCTGATGCCCCATCTGGTCCAATCACATTATCAGCCAGGTCAAGACGCTGCAGTCCTGGAGTGTGTTGGAATGACTTGGCTAGTGCCGAAGCTCCATCTGCACCAATCACATTCCCAGCCATGTTAAGATGCTGCAGTATTGTAGTATGTTTGAATGACTGAGCTAGCGCTGATGCCCCATCATGTCCAATCACATTATCAGCCAGGTCAAGACGCTGCAGTCCTGGAGTGTGTTGGAATGACTTGGCTAGTGCCGATGCTCCATCTGCACCAATCACATTCCCAGCCATGTTAAGATGCTGCAGTATTGTAGTATGTTTGAATGACTGAGCTAATGCTGATGCCCCATCTGGACCAATCACATTGTCAGCCAGGTCAAAATGCTGTAGTAATGGGATGTGTTGGAGTGACTGAGCTAATGCTGATGCCCCATCTGATCCAATTACATTTTTAGGCAGGTCAAGATGCTGCAATTTTGGAGTGAACTGGAATGACTGTGAAAGTGCTGATGCCCCACATGAGCCAATGATATTACTCGCAAGGTTAAGATGCCGCAGTACCGGAGTGTGTTCGAATGACAGCGCCAGAACGGACCCTTACGAAAATGGCACGCAGTTTTTGAACGCATGCAGCATGCAAGCAGCACGCGTGCCGCACCGCATGCAGCACGCATGCAGTTGGTAGCGTGCGGATGCGTATATTTGGAACGAGGCACGCATGCAGGGAAGCGTGCAGATGCTTGCTGCATGCGTGCAGGTCATTAGCGTGTGCAGTTTGCATGCAGCATGCAAATCCATTAGCGTGCACTGCATGCGTGCAGCACGTACTGGTCATATATATGCGAGACAAAATCATGAAAAAAAAAATCAAAAAAAATGGTTAACAGTGTATACTGTCCTTACAATTAGTCTTACATAACCTGGCTATCCATTTCACAATGAACTAAAATTACCTAGCTTAAATTTATACAAGTCACTTATCTAACTTAACCTACCTGATTTTGAACCTGGGACCTTCTGCATGGGAGTCTGATGCTTTACCATTTGAGCTATTGGGGTATACACATTTGATGAAGTGTTTTAAATTAATATAAGCAATATTTTGATGACTAAACCGGCCAAAGTGCATCATTTTATGAATATTGGTCAAATTTACTGTGAATATTGATAACATTCACTATAAAAATGTTTAATTTTGTTTTGATTTTTTGCAGTGCCAATTAACTGTTGATTCATGAATGGCATACTAACATTGGCCCAATATTGCAATGCCAACTATCGAAAAAAATGGCATTCCAACATTGGGCCAATGCTGCAATGCCTACTATTGAAACAGGAATGGAATTCCAACATTGGCCCAATGTTGCAATGTCAAATTTCGAAACAGGAATGACATCCAAATATCGGCCTAATGTTGCAATGCCAATTTATCGAAACAGGAATGGCATTCCAACATTGGCCCCCGCATTGGCCCAGTGTTTTAATGCCAACTATCAAAACAGGAATGGCATTCCAACATTGGCCCAAAGTTGAAATGCCAACTATCGAAACAGGAATTTGCTTGCCCTCCCCTCTAGACCTGCCAAAAATGCTTGCCCCCCTCCCCTGTTGGCCTGCCAAAAATTGCTTCCCCCCCTCCCTCTTGGTCTGCCAAAAATTTTGGTCCAAAGGCTAACTTATTTATTCATTGTAAACATTTAAATATTTTCACTTCTAGATCATTGCCAAATTGTGACTTGATGTCAGTTGTGTAACAGTGAATTAGTCATTGAAAATCCTGCATGCATGCAGCATTTTACCTTTACTGCTTCTGGAAACCCTGTATGCGTGCAGCATTCTAACTTTGTGATCTGAAACCCTGCATGCGTGCAGCAATATGCGTGCTGCATGCAAGATGCGTGCAATTTGCATGCAGTCCTACAGTCCGCACACAAGTGTAGTCTGCACGTAATTTGCGTACAGATTGGTAGTCTGCGCGCAGGTTCTGCAAGCAAATTGTGTGCGCGGTGGATATTTGTGTGCGGTGCCTGCATGCACACAGCTGGTTCGCACACATGAACACGCTACCAGCAGGCCTTGCTTGCATGCTGCACACATCTGCACATGTGCTGCACACTGCCGCACGCGTGCTGCATGCTGTCGCACACATTTGTCATTGCTTGCATTTTCGTAAGGGGATGCTCCATCTGAACCAATGCAATTCCTAGCCAGGTCAAGATCGTGCAGTGTTAGAGTGTGCTGCAATGTGTGACATAATATCTTCAGGCCGTCATCAGTAAGCCCGTTCAGTGACATATCCAACTTAATGAAAATAGATTGCGGCTTTCCTTGACAGACAACTGATTGGGCAATGTAGCATTTTGCATGTGTTAAAGTAGTAACTGAAGTTCGGCTGTCGTGAGGTAGATACAATAAAACTGCATTCACAATATTGATTACGGTGTTTGAGGATAAAACGTCAAGCAAAAGTGCAAATGACTGTGTACTTAATCTGCAGTTAGCTAGATTTATGTTAGCTGCATCATGCAACAGTTCCTTTTCTGGACTTTCTAGACGTGTTGAACATGGTGACGATGTCAGTGTGAAATTGTCAAGAGTGAAAACTGACAGTTTACTGAAAGATTTGCGAAGTTGCACAACTACGGTATCACGTAATGTACATTCTTGGTTATCGTGACCAGATATACTCAATTCATTCAAGAAACAATTAAGTACCGGTTGGAAATCAGGCAATTCCTTTTCGATACTGAGACAGGAAAGGAATACACGTGAAAGTGATGGCATTTTAGCAAGACATTCGAGAAGGTTTCGAAACGACACTTTGGCAACACCTATCTGTTTGGTGTCATTTATGACGTGTTTTGGTTCAGAATCACCTGTTAGATTAATATTTCTTAGATTGATCCGTGTGAGTGCTGGTATGCTTCGTAGAAAGCGAACTAACGGGTCAGTGCTGGTAAAGTAACAATCAGAGTTTAGTACGATAACCGACTTCAATTCCTCCGAAATATCAAACGATTCGTCTAAGTAGCTCGACCAACAGGGGCCAGTTGCATTGAGTACTGTACGCTCTTTATTTGTAAAGCAATGTGGAACGATAAAGCCTTCTGCCGATCTTACAAGCTGAGGTTTTACCGAGTTCTGCTCGATACCCTTGTTGTTTTGTAACGACTGAGTTTGGCAGTATACCCAGAATGAATTTGCATTTCCAGTAAAATTAATCTCGCCTTCAATTTGATCAACTGACACATTTTTGAGCTGCAAAGAAGCAAATGGAGGCAAAATACCGAGAAAAAACACAAATGCAGATTTTCTAAAGTGACAATGTGCTATGTGGATTTGAGTGATTGACTTGGAGACAGGGAAGACGTCGTTATACATCTCGGTGTTCCTAGACATATCAGGAAAGGCAACTACCACGTTGATCAGGGATAGAGTCACAAGGTTGTTCTGACAACAAAGCACTTTGTTCAATGACTTGTAACCTACAATACAACCCGCACATGTCAAATTGGTTATAGTCCTGTTGATACTAGGAAGGCTAGCTAAATGGCTGAATTGCTTTGTCCAGTTAGGCAATGTTGTTGTGCGTAACTTAGTAACACGTTCTGGCTGCCAATCATGTGTCGCTGCTAACCGAAACCAGTTGGAATTGTATGGATCAGTCTCTCTTTCTCTTTTGTCATGTTTGTGCTGGGTGATTTCCCCAAAACACGGCAGCTCTTCGTATCCTCCAAACTCCTCCTGCCCTGCATCGCGGTTCCTAGGTCGGATGGTTCTAGTACTTTTACCCGTACCAGGGGTAACTACACCGGGATTATTCATGTGCATTTCTCGAAACCGAAGTGGATTATAACCTGCTTCTATACCAAACGGACCAGAATTATCTACAGCTGCTTTAGTAATCCTGAATTGCATGTGATAGTAATATTCACTCTGGTTCTTTTCCTCCGAAGACATGTTTTGACTACACGTTATTGACAGTTTTATTGGCGAGGTGACCATTTCCAGTAAAGCAATTCCACTATGTTCACTGTCGGCGTTGTGAATGATCCTTAGATCACTGACAGAGGTTATATATCTTTTTGGTATGTTCGTTTGTTTCTTTAGTTTGATATTGTGGAGTGCAAGAATCAATGATTCTTTTTGATGCGACAGAAATGTACCTAACACATTCAAACTAACATCGCAGTGTGAAATGGCAAGCCTCTGCAGCTTCTTGCAGCCCACACCTTCTGGCTTTCTATCAGCAAAAACGAAATCACAATTCAAATGTTGCTTTGGGCTAAATGACATGATAGTCAAGTTTTGTAAGTTAATCAAACATTGTAACAAGTTGGTCTGTTTCTTAACGTCAACACCTTTGAGCTCTACAGCGCTTTCGAGAATAACGGTAGCTTCCTTTACATACAAAAGCCAAGAGTGATCACTTACAGTTTTCAGGAAGTATTCCAGAACGGGGACTATTTCACTATCTAAAGGCCAATTTTTGCACTTCATTTGAATCGAACGAACAAGTGGCTCACAACGTCTATGCAAATGAATCAAGTTCGTTCTTTGTTCTCCCACCAGACTTATGTCAGATTCAAAAAGTAATATGAGTGAGATTTTCCACGGATTGATGTTATCGGGTCCAGAACCGAGAAAGCAAATTCGAGAAGCACAATTTTGAACGAATTTATCATAATCTGTTTTTGATGCGTTGACAACATCTTCTAGAATCACTAAAGCTGTGTGATAATCTAGTCCACAACAAAACCTTAAAACATTTTCCATACCACCTGCCATTTCACGAATAAGCTTTTCTTTACCTGGTGTGTTCAACCTGACAAGGTAATGGGCAGCAAAGAACTCTTGAAAGGTTCGATGCAAGGAAAAGTTGATAAACTCTTCTGGTTTGAAACAGTCATCTATTACCGTGTATACTGAACATATACCTAACTTCAAGGCAAAGTTTTGTTCGAGGTTTTTAGTGTTATACCTTTGTTTTTGCCCACATAAATCTGCCAATGCAAGCTCACCTACAACTGACATAACGTCTTCTAAACAGGGATCTTTATTCGATGTACTGCCAGTTTTATTTTCATTACTATCATTGTCATTTTGTCCAACGTCACGTTCAGTGTGTGCTATCAAATACCTGACAACCTTCATATATAAGGATGCAACGCAAGAGGGTAGATTTTCTTTAAAGTTGTTCCAGAGAAAACACAGCATAGATAGAGTAAGGGGATTAGTTGTTAACCACGAAGACCAACTTGGATAAGCTTGAATCGCTGATTGAAATGACACAAGACTTTCCTTATTAATTACCTTTTCAACGAACTGATTCATTGCGTGATTCGAGAATCCACACGAATCTACGATTGTGTAATTTTGGTAGTTGGTGCAGAATACTTCCAATGCATTTGGCCTAGTTGTTATGATCACATGGCAACCCTGTAGCCATTTCCCGTGCAAAACACTTGACAAACCTTTCGATTTCCCTTCCCAATCTTTAGAAGCTTCGTTCAAACCATCCAGAAGGAAAACAATAGATTTGGCATTTGCTTTAATCAATTGTTCAAGCTTATCCCTTGGTTCGTCATGAAGTAATTGATCACTAATGATATCAACTACTTCTGAATGTGGTCTTATGTTATGCATATCTATAACAAATAACAAACTTACATCGTCATGCTTTCTACCCCATGCCCAATCGTATGCCAACCTATTATGCATAATGGTCGACTTTCCACTTCCTGCAGAACCGACTAGAATCACACGTTTTCTAACTGTGTTTGATTGTTTTAAAGATAATAGCTCATCGCAAGAATTCAGCTTTATTTGGTTACTACGGTTACCAAATGTTGACCCATGAACCAAATCTGGCTCTACAAATATATCATCTGTATTTCGTTCACCTTTAACAACAGAAGGTAGAAATCGTATTTTACCATACGCCTCTTTGTAATAAAATGACAGCTTTTCTCTAACATCTTCCATATAGGCTCTTTTCCCTGTAAAGAAATAAATGTAATAAAAAAGTATTTATAGGCTGGTGATTTCCATTAAATAAAGTACTCAGCTTTTATTGTGTTCAGAAATGACATGACGCGCTTAATATGTTTGTTTCTTCTCCAACAAGAGGGTATTAATTTTTAAGAATCTATCACCAACGCAAATCAAATAGGACCAAACAGTTAAATGACATGCTTAGTGGCTGCCTCCTTTACGTTTTTCTTTCTTCTCTTCAAGTACAAATTAATGCTCTCCATCATTTATTCATACGTGTTAACATCAAATAGAACTGCTACAAATACGATGTAGAACCATCTGTATCTATAATATGAGAGGCTATGGGATTATTATGTCTTGACTCTTTAACAGTGATTTACCTTGATTATCGTTTATCCAAGAGTGACCGTCTCCGACATCTGACTTTGGGGGAGCTAAAAACAAAGGTTATATTATAAAAAGAAGTTTAAGAGTAACCGATGATCAAGGGAAGTATGTCTTTACAACAATAAACTCTTTATTTTTCAATATATATAGCAAATCTAAATCAAAGAGACTGGTTTCTGAGGGGTTTATTCAAGTGACCTGAAGTCGAAACTTACATGTATGTAGGGTTCTATGCAATAGTTGAGCCCAAGGAACCGAGGAAAGGAAAAATAATTATTTTGGCATACCAAAAACTGGGGGCAAGCAGGCGGGAAAGCGAATTTTGGTACACATTTATTGTTCAAACATGTCAAAAGAGGTTTAGAAAAACAGTACGGAAACGCATATACATATATAATTTCATGCTCGCTACGTTTGCATTATATATCTACACCATTACGGTTTAAAAATTTGGGTTCCAAAATATTTGGTATGAGCAAGGGGGGGGGTTAGTAGGAGGGAGGCAAGCACACTGTTTGAGAACTATACACATCACCGGTAAGGTAGCAATAGTCAGCAGAACATCGGCAGGTCCGCACGAAGTGTACATTTAATTCAAGTGACCTGAAGTCGAAACTTACATGTATGTAGGGTTCTATGCAATTGTTGAGCCCAAGGAACCGAGGAAAGGAAAATAATTATTTTGGCATACCAAAAACTGGGGGCAAGCAGGCGGGAAAGCGAATTTTGGTACACATTTATTGTTCAAACATGTCAAAAGAGGTTTAGGAAAACAGTACGGAAACGCATATATATATATAATTTCATGCTCGCTACGTTTGCAATATCTACACCATTACGGTTTAAAAATTTCGGTTCCAAAATATTTGGTATGAGCAAGGGGGGGGTTAGTAGGAGGAGGCAAGCACACTGTTTGAGAACTATACACATCACCGGTAAGGTAGCAATAGTCAGCAGAACATCGGCAGGTCCGCACGAAGTGTACATTTAATAGTCGTGACGGACACGGGTCTGTAATGGCCGTGATATATGCATGACCGACAACGTCAAAACACTCCTAAAATTGGACGTGCAAGTATTTCGCATTAGATTTAAATCAACGAACCACAGGACCGTGGTTGGACTTCCAAGGTAAGGCGTAAATATCCAGGAATATTTTTGAGATTTTTTGAGCCGCAGAGGTGTAGCTATAATATACTTTCCTACCTTGGGTATTTTCCTGTGTGGCACTCTGTCGTTGGGTTCTCACATCCCCGTGTCCTGAAACATTTTTGAATGTTGTAAAAAGTGACTTTAATAAGAAAACAAAATAAAATATTTTCATATACTGCTCATTTGTAACATGACTTACATGACTTGTGAATACTTGAATATATTTTGATCTATTAAAGCCATATATATATTAGCATTTATATGGGGGCGGCACTACATCGAAACACCCTATGAGGTCAATCATATGACGTCATCAGTATAGGATATCCCGATTGTAGACAAGATATCATCACAGCATCACCATCTGCTGAAGACGCTAGTCGAACTACATGTAGTGAAAACGTTCCAGGTGAGCAAAAATAGTGTAGTGTTGAAGTTAAACTCTTCTATTAGATTCGCATTTCTTTGCCATAAAATGTTAGATTTTACTGTCAGATATATCCCCTTTTATTTTTAGAGCCGAACAAATAAGGCAAAGCAAAGATGTCGCCAATACGTATCGCTCCTACTGTCGTGTTATGGTACGATCCTTTGTTGTGTAGATCACCGTCCCGCACGCCGTGTACGTACTGTGTTATGAACATACACGTATGCGTTCGACAAATAATTCCATCGTAATAATAAACGACGGTTCCTGCGTTTTATTCAAAATCTCGGATTTTGACATCTCGGGTATGTTGGTTTAAATAAGGTACAATATATATATATTCAGGTATATTTATTAAAACACTCAAATAGCAGCCAAAATGGCTGAATTGCATGGTGAATTACAATAATTACAATCAAATTTATATAAAGAAATGCAAATAATAATAAAATACATAAAAAAACCCTTGAATTATTGCACAATACATACTCAATGAAAATTTTAAAAGGTACAATCAAAGAATTAATAAATAGCTGTAGCTCATACTCAACCGAACTCACCCCAACACCATATCTCAAACACACCTCTGCACACCCCCCCCCCCACACACACACCCACACCCTCCCATACCCATACACACCCACCAACATCCACTGATGCACACCCACACTTACCATTGCACAAAACACATCCTAATAGAATATCAATGTGACGGCATAATAAAAGATATGATAATATGACAGGAGAGGGAATTGCACTTAAGGGCTTGGACTACCAAATCACACCAGCCCCTCCCATCCATCCATTTGCACAAAAAATGATTCAAACCAAATCACTAGATGGACAGGAGAACACTAAGCATGATTCAGGAGTTCAGACATGTATG
Source organism: Amphiura filiformis (assembly GCF_039555335.1). Classification (NCBI taxonomy): domain Eukaryota; kingdom Metazoa; phylum Echinodermata; class Ophiuroidea; order Amphilepidida; family Amphiuridae; genus Amphiura; species Amphiura filiformis. Next base: position 57,736,156 of record NC_092646.1, on the reverse strand, counting down.
GAACTGGGCTTTCCTTGAATCTTTTGGTTTTCCACCTGTAACTCTTGACTTTAGGGGGCTTTCTTAGGGTCATTGAGGATGAATAGTCAGTGGCAGGGAACCATCTGGAGAATTTTTCAGATGCATGTGCTTTGGAGGCAAACTCCTTCCAAATCTGCAGTCTACGGGAGTGTAGAGGCTCAAGATCCAGAGTGGCAAGGGAGTCGGAGTAAGATTTATACTCCTTTCCAAGGAGCAGCTTACATATACGTTTCTGAATTCTCTCCAAACAGTCCTCCTGGCTCTGAGCGAGACCTCCATGCCATAAGGGGGCTGCATACTCTAACACTGGTCTCATATAACCTTTGTAGACAGAGAGTATTTCACCTGCGTTGAGACCTGCTTCTTTAAGTTTGCGTAACATGAACATTTTTCCTTTAGCTTTGGAATGCATATTGTCTACCTGGCCTTGCCATTTCAAATCATTTTGGATGATAACTCCCAGCAACTTGACTTTCTGGACTACTGCCAGGGAGTGCTCAGAGATGCGTAGATCAACATCCAGGGGATTGTTTTTACCAAAGTACACACTCATGGCTTGGCATTTACTTGGATTCAACTTAAGTTTGTTACTGACAGACCAATCATGGAGAGATTCTAAGCACTGCTGTACCTCAGTGACATCATCAATGGCTCTATTTTCACCTATTGTAAGGTCGTCAACATACTTCCAAACCTTCAATCTGTTGTCATCAAACTCAGTGAGCGCATCATTGATCATGCCTAAAAAGGCAATAGGGCCAATGATAGTGCCCTGAGGTACACCACCATGTACTTCAACCCAATCAGAGTAAGTGTTTTTGTACTTAACTCTTTGTTTCCTACCAGAAAGGAAGTCCACCACCCACTGCACAAGGGAAGGAGAAACACCAAGCTTGAGAAGCTTTGTGACTGTGATCTTATGGTCAATTAAATCGAAAGCCTTTGAAAAATCTGTTAGCACAAGTGTGCCAACATTTTTTGATTTCTCGGCCCCTGACATCAAGTGGTGGGTGGTAGACAATCCCTTCTGGTTTCCAAACTGTCTTTGGTCTACATGGGGCTGAATGGCATCCACAATCCATTTGCAAACTCTTCCTTCAGCGACTTTCGCAAGGCACGAAGTTAGAGAAATTGGACGCAACTTGTCGATTGAGAGCGGAGCTTGCTTGGGGATTGGGATGACATTGGCTTCCTTCCACTGGGTAGGAACAATACTTTGCTTAAGGGATGCATTGATTATATTTGCTACCGGGTAATCGTGTAAAAAACAGAATTTTGAAAAATATGGAGGGCGTCCTCCTCAGCAAATGTTATAATCAGGGTGGTTATAATATGACTTTAAGATTGGTCTTAACCCTGAATTATGGACATTTCCGGGTCAACTGCTAATTGTTGGTCTAAAGTATATAAACGTATACATATTTAGAATGGCAAAGACTTGATAAATTCACCAGTGAGGTCAAATGGGCGCCAAATATTTTAAAAACTAAATAAAAATATCTAAGAACCATTTTTTTTATTTTGACCAACTTTGAGAAATTTGCACCAAAAATGGTCAAAAAATTATTAATTTTCAAATAAAATCATAAAAACCCCGATTTTCGCCCAAATTTAAAATATTTTTGGTGAAGTTGGTCAAGTTTTTTAAAAATGTTGCTGCAGTGGTTTTATTTTTCATGTAAACGGTTTTAAAAACGTGTTCACGACCTTTATATAACCCGACATTTAAATGTTATTATAAAGTTTTGACAAAAACCAAAACAGATGTTTTAAAATATTTTTGTGTTTTGGAACATGGTTATATTGTCTTTTAAATGACTTCAATAATTTGCCCTAACCTGGTCCTATACGTAAAATGTTTCACAACGTAGGGAACCACTTAAAACAAAGGAAAAGCAAACAAACCTACCTTGTGTTTCCAGTTGCTCTCTTTGTATCGCTGGAAGACCCGAAATTGAACTGTGACCTTAATACAAGAAAAAAATTAAGAACACGTGTATCACTAATACAAAGGCAAATAATTTTGACCATGAAGCATACATATCATGAAGCAGGACACACACCTAACAGTGCAATCGAATACTGCCCTAGCCAGCTAAAATATAGTAAAATATTATGCCAAAACACGGATAATTGCGAAGTAGTTTGAAGTACTGGGTTCGAATCCTGTGCGACGTTTCGTGCACTTGGACAAGGTGCTTTGTCTCACTGTCCACGAAACCAACACTTTTATTAACGTCTCCACTTGAGGATAAACTCTCAATTGGAAAAGAAAAAGGTTGCAATAAAATCAGACCGTTTTTCACTGAAAGTTCTGTCGTAGCTCAGTGTCATCGGAATAAATATTGTGTTGGTGGCAAGATGACATTAATGGGGGCGAAAACTGTCAAACAAGGCTCACAAATCTCAACTATCGCAGCGGCCCGTATCCCACAGGAAGACAAGAAGTTATTGCAACGTACTTGATTGACTATTTCAACGAGAATGAATCAAGCAATTGAACATATACTTACCAGGTGGTAAAGCCCTCGTTTGATTAAACTGGTCTCCTTGTTCGATAGTTGGCGTTTGATTGAAATGGTCTCCTTGTATGATAGTTTGGCGATCACTGCTGTAAATATTCCCGTAAACATTAAGCGTTTGTGTATTGATTGCTGGTGTACCAGTGTTAGAGCTACGCAAAAATAAGCTCGAGTCTCTTGAAACTACTTCATCGTTAGTTGGTTGCAGTGACGAGTTGATCTCAAAATCTGCAAGAAAATATTGCATTTTTAATAGTTTAATATGTCTAATCTCCAAAAACGAGCAGATGCTGTGACATTTTATTTTATTAAAGCCTTAATGTACGATGCCGTAGCGAAAACACTGCAGCAAAAGTTACGCTGCTGTTATCGCAACAGCAAAACCCAATGTAAGACGTCCGACTATTATATTATACTAGGCGGTTACCCGTATTTCGCGGTTCTCGGCTGTCATAGTTATTGGCTTTTGCAGATCTCAAACCTGGGCTTCCTTGGCCAAAGTTACACCCACCGACCAAGTTTGAGCTCCATGAGCAATTTGAAATCTTTGTTTTTGACCTATGACCTCTCAACCGTAGGTCTGACAAAAAGGTCACAATGGAACTTTTGTTTGTTAGTCCAATTTCCACATACCCACCAAGTTTGAGTTCCAGCGGGGCAATTTGAAATTTTGACCTTTCTTGACCTATGACCTCTTAACTGTAGGTCGGACGAAAAGATCACCGTGGAAACTTTTGTTTGTTGGTCCAAGGTCCACCCACCCACCAAGTTTGAGCTTAATGGGAGCAATTTGAAATTGTTACCTTTCTTGACCTATGACCTCTTAACCGTAGGTATGACGAAAAGGTCACTGTGGAAACTTTTGCATGTTAGTCCAAGGTCCACCCACCCACCAAGTTTGAGCTCCATAGTGAGCAATTTGAATTTTTACCTTTCTTGACCTTTGACCTCTAACCGTTGGTCTGACGAAAAGGTCACCGTGGAAACTTTTGTTTGATAGTCCAAGGTCAACACAATGGCATGGCTAGATTTGCCATTTAAAGTATTTGAAATTAGACTTCAATTGAACTTGACCCCGTCCTTGACCTTTGACCTTAAAAAAATATAAACTCGTTCTTCCTCATGCCAAGCTGCACCCACCCACCAAGTTTGAGCCCCGTATGACCTACGGTGGCCTCACATTAGCAGTCACAGACAGACAGACAGACAGATCTACAGACAGAGAGACAGAGAATAGCGTATTATTATATAGATTCTGACTACGCTGCGTAGTGCGTTGTCAGTTATTCAAATAATAAATAAGAAGAATGAAGATGGTGCCATGCCAGATGGTTGTAGAACCATTATATCAGGACTCCTATCAGATGCTGCCCCTGCTAAATACAGGGTGCCCTGTGGATTGGGAATCTTAACTTAAAATGTCGGCAGTAAAATTAAAACCTTTGTAATTATTCAAAAACCATAACGTCTAAGTGCATTACAACGTTGGCGCATGCTGTTTACGAAAGTCCGGATCCGTTGCTGGTTTCAGCCAGATTTACTATTGACATCTTCTGACGAACAGACGTGACACGTCAGCAAGGGGCTCTCGGCTGATTTTTCACTTCTCCTGTCACCTGAAATTTTGTTTTCAATTTTCAAATTGCATTAGGCACACCTCCAATACGACGAGCAATTTCTTTCACTGGTACATTTTTATCCAGCAAACATATTGCTCGACCGCGAAGGAAATCGGGCAAACGTGGCATGATTAAGATGTGACTTTTCACATGTGATGAACTGGCGATGTATGGTCTTTTCTCAGTGCAGTACATATCCTGCCCAATTCAGCCATTTATCATTAAAAAAGAAAAGATTTAAACACCTGCTTTGCTTTTGAAAATGAAGAATACCAAAGATTGAGTTTTTCTTTAACAAACACATATGAATATTCCTATGGAGAGTTGACTCCTATGGACTCAGATGCAACTTTAAACACTGTTAAAAACGATCACTTCATAATAACCCATTGTGCCTGAACGCAATGACGTGCGACGCTATTTGGTCCGTATGTGTAAAACAAATAAAGCTACCCATACCTTTTTACACATTTGCATTTCGTCAAGTATTGTTCGAATTATTCTACAAAGTATGTAGGGGGATATTAGAAGTTGTGGACCCTATAGTTTATAATGGACAAAAAGAAATGAAGTTGCTGGATGGGTACGAATTAAGAAATTAACCAATCAATTAATCTCTCAAAGAATGTTTTTCACACCTTTCTGTTTGCGTTAACAATATGTGAAAATATATCTTCTAAAAATATTGTTCAAAGCAACAACAGGGCCAAGCGGTCACTTGAGTTTCATATGCGTGACCAGAAAAGCACGAAAAAGGGTTCTTTTCCAAGAATGAATCTCACGAATGTCATTTCGTGGCCAAAAAAACGCTGTTGATGCGCGACTAATGATTTTCAAAACATAGCCCTTTTGAGCAAAAACATCCTTATAAAGGACGTTAGCGCATTTTAACAACAAATAAGCAGGATTTTTATCTGAAAGGTAGCACCAATACAGGATTCAAAAAGAATACAGCCTTAAATGTTTTCTTTATTATTTATTATCAATATTTATAATATTTGAGTGATGGTCCTGGTACAAATCAGTCGAAGAAACACGCTTTGCGAATTAGCTGGATCACTAAATGACTCTTAAACGCATCAGAACTAGCGAAATGCGATTCGCGCGATTCATTCTCTGAAAAAAAGACCCGTTTTTCTGCTCACACATGAGTACACTGTTGTCCGGGGTTGTTGCTTGAGAAATGTATGAACTATAATATTTTTAATAGGTATGTTTTAACATATTTTAACCCAAAGAGAAAGGTGTGAAAAACATTCTTTGAGATTAATTGATCATGGTTGATTTTTTCAACTCGTACCCGGCAAGACGGAGAGTTTACTTCATTTCTTTCTTCATTCTAAACTACAATGCAACACGATATGTGTATTACCCCATTGGAACGTTCCAAAAATGGGTCTATTTGTACAATCCCGATTATCTCAGTAACGCTTTGATGTGATGCTTTATAGAAGAAACATATTTACTGCCGACATTTTAAGTTACGTCCCCTAATCTACAGGGCCTATTTTAATTGAGACACCCTGTATACTTATTATATGAAAATATTTGAAAGTAATTAATACATTAAACCGATTAATACCTTTCCCGATTGTTCCCAATGGCCGTTGTAATATACAACGCAGTTGGTCATGATTGCCATGTGATGAACTCTCGATGGCCGATTGCAACTCAGATGTCATCTCCACTGAACTAGATTGTATCTGTAAAGAGACGTTTGAGAATAATTAGTTAAAGTCATATTTTTTTAAACTAGTTTTTTGTTTGTTTTTTGTTTCAACTCCTATAGGGGAAGGCATTTTACAGGCCTTTTTGGCCTTCCAGCCTTCTCCTCCACAACGTGTCTTGTTAATTATTGTCATTAAGTTATTTTTATTGATTTTGATGTATTTGGATATTTTATTATTGTCTGATTTTGATGTATGTAATTATATATTTATTTGATATGGAAATAAAATAAATGATGAAATGATAAATGATGATAATATACAGGTTGTAACAAAAAATATACAATTTAGGAAATAGTAGCAAACAAATACTTATTGATTGTATTATCTTAATCGTCAAGGTAATTTCTTAACCTGCTACATAAGCGTTGTTCCAATAAAATCGGTGATCTACAAGCGAAGACATGGCCAACTGTGTAAGTAGTCCTAAAACAGCTTGAGCTACTTTCGTGTCTTTGTGTAGCAAAAGTGAATGAATATCGTTTGTACCTGAACCCAAGAAAGCCTCTATTGAAGCTTATTTCCATTGGGGTCCATTTGAACACCGGGACGGGTTGGGAACAGTCAAGGGTTAAAACCCTACTCTTTCGAAACTGACTGCGAGGTACATGTACAGGTATAGCTCTCTGTACACGGGGCCGACGGCTTAACGTCCCCTCCGAAGGACGGAGTACTTGCGTGATTCATTTACCCAATTCTAAATGAATCATGGGGAGAGCGGATGTCTGAATTTAATCTACAGATGTTGCCAACTTATTTCAGATTTTTTTCCCTTCCAAGTTAATATACGTTTGGAAATCGCAATATCTCTATTATTAATCATGCAATACCGTAAATAAAACAAAATGTGGCTTTTTTTTAGGAATAAGTTGAGTCCCACGCCTAGTAAAAGGGTAAAAATCCCAGCTACGACACTGGGGAAAACAAATATAACCAGATTAAAAAAGAAGCGTTAACAGAAGAGAAAATTTAAAAGACAGGGATATATGAAGGGATGAGAGGTGGGGATACGGATAAAGATCGAAAATGGGAAAATAACTATAAGTGACCTTCATACCTGTGTCAGTTTTGCATTCATCTCATCTACGTCTTGTTGAGACACGTGTTGCAGGTCTTGAAGACATCGAATAAATGCTTTCAAGTCTGCAAAGTAAAGCTTTGTGTGTAGGTCATCTATGTGAAGTCTTCCATCAGATGAGAGGCACATATCTGACAAGGTGTTCCACATTTCTGCAACCTGTTTTGTAAACAAGAATATCTGAAATTAAACCTCCACTTCTTGAAACAGATAAAGGGGAGTTAGTGTAACATTATGCAGGAAAGGATAATGACATGTACATAGAAATTTGTGCATGTAGATAGCTTACATTTGTTGGGGTAGGTTTAAAAGCCGGCAACATAATTACATTTTTATCCCCTTGTCACACCACCAATTTACTTTGCCAAACACTTCCCAGAAATCGGCCCGAGTACAGCGGGGTAGCGTGAATCATCCTATTGGGAGGGGGGTACTGACCATGATTAGGGACACATGGCTTGACGGGGTGGGAACACGGGCCGTTTTTCGGCAATTTTCCTATGGGATTTTCTAAGTTTTCAAATCAAAGGGGGCGATCACGTCCCTACATTATTTGAGAATTGATGCTCAACATGTACATACAGTTTTGTTGGTGGCAGGTATACAGCGCATAATTTCTATAATTTGCGCGACCATAGTGACGGGACAATCTGCGCCCAAAGAGTTTTGATCACAGTTTCTCCATAGAAAACTGTTGAGCAGCGAAAGTGTTAGTGTTTCAGATAGGAGGCGTGGCTTAGGGATGTCGGATTGCTTTCTTGATTTCAATTTGCACGGTTTATTTCAAATTTATATTATTTGGTTGAAAAAAAAACCACCCAAATTTGAATGTTGACAAAGTTTTGTGTGATCTGTTTTCGTCAAATTGTTGATTGCCTTATGCTCTTTAACCCAGTCTTAAGCCATGTAAACAAAGAATAGGTTTTATAATTACATGTTTTATAACTCTGAATGAGTCTCGATTCCGGGTCCTGATATTGTAGGCATGGTATTCTCCAAAGTGAAGCATCAGTTGCAGAATTCTGGCTATGTCATAGTCTTGCAATTGCCTTGATCTTTGCCCAGACGGTAAGGGAGATACAAAGGCGTTACCGACTTCCATGTGATCGTCATATATACGTGTGAGATTGACATTGTCCCATTCAATATCTGTGCGCTGATTACCCTCTGGGGTGTATAGAGCATTTTGTAATGCTTTAGTCCAGGTTTTACAATTATGACAAGCATACTTTTCTTTTGAAACAAGAGCTTTCAATTTCGAGATATGTTTCGGTTTTTCCATGCAAGGGCATACATTTGGTTGGGAACAACGTTTTAGACCAGTTCTATGAATTTGGTTGTTATGCCATATCGTAATGCAATTGTCTACACTTGGAAGGGTTTTCCACGTGATATGTTGTACAGCTTGCAAGACTTTGACAAAGTTGTCTGGTGATGTCTGTGGTGCAGCAGTGGCCATCTTTATGAACGATGTGGTTCGTCAGGTGTATCTTCAAATGGCGTCTGAAAGAACAAGATATGGTATAATTCATTACTAAAAGTTGATATGTCGAATGAGAGTAACATTGTGCAAAGAAACATTTTAAAACGGTATATTTATACCAATACATGTACAATGTACTTCCTGCACAAATGGGGGCACGGTGGCGCAGCGGTACGGGATCTACCTGGCAATCGGAGGGTTGCGAGTTCGAGCCCCGGCGGTGCCATCGTGTTGTGCACTTGGGCAAGGCACTTTACCTCACTTGCCTCTCTCTACCCAGGGGTTAAATGGGGAGCTGTTAGGGATATTGTCCATTGAGCGCCGCCCAAAGGTATGAGGATGCCTTGGGCATTGTATGGCAGCTGACATATTCTAACGACGGCGGAATAAATGTAAAGCGCTTTGATACATGTGAAAGGCGCTATATAAATGTTAACATTTATTTTAATCAATTTCATATACCAACACCCACTGCATGTATTTGATCTGTAAGATTCTTTCTACTCTTTCATCCAGAACTCGCATTTCACAATAGATGATTGTCTGACAGGGAAAATATTAGGGACTTTTTTCGTTATTAAATATAGCTCAAGTTATGGTCCATTGGCGAATTATAATAATTGCTAGTATCGCCTGTTGAACTTGAACAACTTCAAACGATAGGTATAATGTAAAACTCTCGGGAAAAGAGACGGAAAATAACGACAGACGAAAAACTTTTATTAAAGTATTTTAGTTATAGTAATCTCGCCCTTTCAATTAATTAAGCTCCCACCTTACGTTAGGTCCGCCAAGCGAGTATTGGGGGGGGGGGGGCATTGGGAGCGGCCAAAACGAAGGGGCGGCGGAAGTAGAAGGGGTGGCAAAAATAATTAGTAAAGAAAAAAGGGCGGCAAAAATGTGAAAAAGTATGAAAAAATGGTACTATACATCAAAATGTGTTGCTTTTAGGGTGCTAACGCCTATAAATCCTTATAAATATAATAACTACAGGGTAGTCCGATGTATACACCATTCACAAAATATCCAATTTTCTGAATCTACGTTCAGAGGAGTCTCTACATATCAAGGTGGTCATCATGCTCATGTATGCTTACAAAATGCACTAAATACTCCAAACCAGTATTTCCCCTCTTTGAAAAAATTATTTTGCTGTTTTCCTACCCTAAGAAAGTATAATGATCTTCACATGATATTTTTTAATATTTATAATAATACTAAAATTTGAATTGTGCATGCCCTGAAAATATGATAAGGATAATTCACTGAGCAGAGTGCATTAGTCAAGATAATCGCACGAGACCGTAGGGTTATTGCATTTAGCTCGAGAGCCGTTAGGCTCAAGAGCTAAATGCAATAACTCTGCGGTCAAGTGCGATTATCTTGACGAATGCACTTCTGCGAAGTAATTATCCTCATACACTTCAAGGGCATCACTTATAATAAAAGAAACACATTAAAATATGATTAATATTAATTTTTTTAGTCTAAAAAATATTAAAACATGTATTAAAAACACTGGTCAATGACCTGTCTCCACTATCTGTTTATTTTCTCGTCATAGTCAGTTTGATGGCTGCTTATATAACTGTTAATAATGGTGTTACATTGAGCGTGTTTAGAGTGGCTGTATACGGAAAGATTATCCTTATCATTGCAATTGATTTCGCAGTACTTTTACGCTTATATATACGCTAAATAATAGCTAAGCTGGTTAACTATAAACACGCTCATTGCGTACCCAAGAATCTACTCCCCTAAAACAAATTGATCAATTGCTGATTGATACCGTAATAATAACAATGATTTTACAAGTGCGATTGGAAATACATTGACTCATCTTTATGTCAAATTTCTATAGAATTACGATCCAGGTGTTTAGTTCAAATCATCTTCTAGATGATACATGGAGTAATACAATTACCTTTTGAATTATAAAGACACGTAATTTAAATATCAAAGCAGTGGTAATTTGGCAGAATGCGCTCCTCACTGGCTCCTCATTCAACTACTTGTGCCCCGAGAGGAAACATCTTCAACACAAACCTTTGCATGTTTACACTATGGAAGTTACCAATGATTTAGGCCTATCACTGTCTTCGATGTACAAAGTAAATTATAGTACCAATTGTTTCCGACATATCTGGACATATATGATATGACTAGATAATATCAGCGAGCATGGTGGTTGAGGAAGGAAATACAACAAGAAGGAAAACAGAAGTAACGAACAATGTCCCGTGATCAAGATCGCTCGACGAAAAGGTAAGAATCACGTTATTAAAGTTTTTAAAAACATTAGGCCTAGCAATTCATTAAAGCCATGCCGTGATACTGAAAACGGACGAATTTCATGGAATCGGAGGTAGAAAACGGAAAACAGAGTTTCATAAATAAAATTGAAATAATTGACAAAAGTGAATAAAATATTAAGAAAAATATCAAAAAATGTGTCTGTTGTTGTTTTCAATCAAACAAACGTGTAAAAAGTGCGTATAACTTCTTAAAACGACAAAACATGGTAAAACGGACAAAACACGATAAGTCATAAGAAAACGGCAAAAACGTGGAAAGTGACATAGACAAACCGGAATTTCGAAAGTAGAACACATCAAACTTCAAGGTTTATATTCAATACATGCATGTATTTCGGCTGATCACACAACAAAATTTAGGATTTAAAGATGTAGGCTTATACGTGTAATATAAACTGGGATATTAATATCAGCAAAAAGCTCTGTTTTTTCTCATTACTATGATTACCCGGGTAGGCCTATTAACATATAACGGTCTCGACGTGTTTCGTTTCATAAGTAGGCCTATAATGTCCAAAAGAATTGATCAAAAGTGGTAACCACCAGTGCCGTACTATTACGCTGACTTTCGTATTCGGCGAGGAGGACGATTTCGACCTCCTGGTTTGTTTACAAACAGAGAGGTAGACAAAAAACCGTTCCGCTTGTCCAAACACTCAAGTATCAGAAGGATGGTCCACAATAGCGTGATTCACGTAACCTGAATAGGGATTAAAAAGCTGTCACGTAGAACCATGTGCTTCTATTGTCCAATTTGCCATCAAGATTTCATATGGAAACAGTTCAGACCCAGTACACGATCATGTCAGAAATTAATATTTTGTTCTGGGTCTGATTATTCGGACTAGTAACCACCACCACCACCACCTAAAGTAATATCCTCCAATTGGGTAAAACTAAAGCAATACACCTCAAAAATGGGAACAGAGTAATTTAATTGTAAGCCTAAAAGTAAGAGAAAAGAAAAGTAAAAAAAACGAAAGTAAACGGAATAATGACACAATCTTACCACCCAAATTCGAACAAATATTGTATCAATAATTATGATACTAAGACACAATTAACTTTTTACAAAGACACCCAATTTTAATTGGTCAGTTGAAAACGTGATCAAAGACATGACAGAACAGTCTTGTTATAGGCCTATCGTTGGACCTAGGGCTTCTAAAATACAACTTCTTTCTCGCTGTTGTGTCGATGAATCTCTTTTAACTGTTTGGACTAAAATTCGGTGAAATTGAACAACACATAATTTAATAGAATTGACGCTAACAAAAAGTGTTGAAATGTGAAAGCATGTTAGCTCATAAGATGTAGACACAATTTTCTTTCATGACATTTTAAACATGTTTAAAGAATAATAACACTCCAAGATTAATAACATCAGTTTGAAAAAGGCTTATCGACCGCAAGCCGAAAGGTCATGTAAGTGATCAATTTTTGTTGCGAGAAATAGTCAAAAATTCATCAATAAAACATTTAACATGCATGTCAAACAAATTGAGCGTAGAAAGCAAGGTCCAAATAATTTAAAGTATAGGCTTATAAAATGAAGTCTAAATAAGCATTAATTTCCAAAGTGAGGGTATACACACATCTTGCATTTAAGGGATCTGGAATGAGCGTTTTGAGCGTTTCGACACTATTTTTTTGGGACATGAGAGCACATCAGACATATCGAATTGCATTCTGAATACGAAGAATGTCTTTCTGATATCAATAATTTTCATTTTTTGAAATTCACGATATGGTACAAATTTTATGACAAATTATTAAAATTTTATATTTTTCACATTTTTGATATAACAGTCCTCGAAGTAAATTATGAAAATCTAATGATATATTCTAGTGTATGTAGCTGGGAGGAAAAGGCGACGATCAATTGAAAATTTTGACCTTTCATATCGAAGATATGGATTTTTTCCCCCAAAAGACCATTTTTTTTTGCTGTTTTGGGAAAAAATCCATATCTTCAATACGAAAGGTCAACATTTTTAATTGATCGTCGGCTTTTCATCCCACCTACATACACTTTAAGTATAAATCATCAGATTTATAAAGTTTACTTCGAGTACTGTTAAATATCAAAAATATCAATTTTTAATCATTTGCCATAAAATGTGCATTACATTGCGAATTTCAAAAAATCTAAATTATTTGATATCAGAAGGACATTCTTCGTATTCAGAATGCAATTCGATAGGCCTATGTGCTCTAATGTCACACAATAAATACTGTCCAAAGGTTCATACCCCACCCCTTAAGTACAACTTACAATAATATCTGAAGGTTATTGACCTCATAATTCGATAATATGTATGTTTACTTCGAGTGATGTATTCATCTGTTGTTGGCAATTGATTTTCTTCAAGTAGTTTAATCTATTGTTTATTATCTATTGTTGTTCTGTGTATTGTATTTTACTTATCAATCTCTTGGTGTTTCTAGAGGTTTGCTTGAGGTTATAAAAGGTCAGCGTGCACGTATTATCTAGATTCTTTTGTTTAGCGTGCACGTTATCTAGATTCTTTTGTTTAGCGTGCAGGTTTATATAATTTGTGCACGCTGACTTCAGATAACCTCGCTGAAGAGTGATTCGTAAAATATAATGCACTGGACAACAATGGATAATAAACAATAGAGTGATGCACTAGAAGTGTATATGCTGATAACAAACTACAATGTATACTTTTTTCCTCTTTATATTTTTTTAGTTAAAATATACACATTCCTTTGGAAAACTATACATTTTTCGTTTTTTATGCCCTAAACAAGTACATTGCCTAACGCTGATAAACTAGCAACAATCATATGACATTATTCCACCATCATTGTCAAATCGGGATTTAATATAACATAAAAACATGGAAAATATGTTCCTATTTTCCAGCAGGGAACCAAAGGATGGATCCAAAAGGATACAACAGTGTCACACTAGCAATGGATAAGATTAAAATCAGGGAAATATGACACAACATCCAATACGGGAATAACACAAAATGTATGACAAAGATAAAAATAAAACCCAACGTTTCGAAAAGACAACCCTTCCCCTTTTCAAGGAATAAACTTAGAGACCAGCTCTCAATGTACAAATAGTAGAGACTAGCTCTTATCAGCTCTGTATAGTCTCTACAAGTTGTACATTGAGACCTGGTCTCTAAGTTTATTCCTTGAAAAAGAAAAGATTTGTCTTTTCAAAACGTCGGATTTTTAACTTTGTTATACCTTTTAATGTTACCCCCCACCCACCTTGGTCTTTGATAGCAGGCTAGTGTTTGGGCTATTTTGTGCTGTTGCAAATTCTTTCTGATGCTAGATAAAGCAGTGGGTCTAAATTATAATAGTCAATAATTATTGACAATAATAAATTATGATCCATGTAGCATTTCAAAGTTATTTTTTCACTCTAACTTTCAAAGTAGTTTATCGCCATAAATCAACTCAAATCCTCTGAATGTCCCTTTAATGTAAACAATTGTTTGATAGGAAAGTTTCGGGAATTCCCCTCCGGTACGGGTCAATTGAACACAATAAAACCATGTCAACTGGAAGTGATGCCCGCCCAATCAACTGTAGCAGAATTCTGGATATGGTTTTGTTCGAATGGCGCAAAGATGCAAATTATGCCAGATTTTAACATTTTTTTGGTACACGGGGGGTGGATTTAACAAAATGGCGCGCCTAGAGTAGGATATTACTACTCCCTATTCCAGAAAAATACAGAAATAATTTTTTGGATTAAAAAAATATTATCCTGTTTTGCCAAATGAAACTTAGCTAAATCCTAATCCTTTAGTTAGAAAAGTCAAATTCTAAAATTTGGTCTATTTTTGGAAATAAGGGCCCAAAACATGTGTTTTTAGGGCGTTTTTCGTATGCTGTGACAATCAAACCCAAAGACTTGTATTAAGACTAATTTCAGTTTAGGCAGTGTAATTTTTGGAAAAGACATGTTTTATTCTTATAACCAATCATTTAATTATAGTAACACAAAAAAGTGAAAATTAGAGCTAAATTTCGGCATATACTCAAGATTTTGAATGCTTGGACTTGTTCCAATTAGTCTTTGAATTTTGTGACTCGATTGTCAGAAAATATGCCAAAAATGCATGTTTTTGGCTCTTTTTTCAAGAGATTGGTAAAATAGTGAACTTTTACTTTTATCTTCAGTTAGGACTAAATGAATGATTAGGATTGAGCTATGTTTCATTTGGCAAAACTTGATAATATTTATTTAATCCCAAATTTTTTTTCTGGAATGGGGAGTAGGGCATGTTGAATGAATATTAGAACATAAGGGGACAGATTTAAAAATTAAAGAACACAAATTATGTAAAATAAAAGTCACTGAAACGAGTTCTTTTCGGCTGGTATGATTTTTATAATCTTTTCGTGGATATCATATCTACTGAAAAATCTCATAAAATAGGGAATGCTAGGATCACAAAATACTCCTTTGTGTTCGTGTCTAATATTTCTTGACCGATTTCAACGAATGAAGTCTTAAATCCAAGCTAAAAATGCAGCTATTGGCCATGTTGGCTGGTGGTTCTAATTTTGACATATTTGTCTTTGTGTAGGATATACAGGGGTTAAAATAACTCATGATGCAGTCATGTCTACAGTAGAATTCACCTCGACCTTTGCAGGACTTAAACCCCATTAAAAGCTATTAAACCAAGATAACACTCATTGAAACAGCTCAACTGATTAAATCGGATCTTCTCTGGCTGTGCACATGTGTCTGTTTTATATGTGCGATATAGCAATGAACTGCTATAATACAGCTTCAGTTGGGTAACCGATTATAAAGGAAACGCAAGAAAACAATGGTAGTGGACCTTTGTTCACGAAATGAGACAATGGCCTGCTTTTTGTTAACCAGCATTCTTGAAAATGAGCAACATAATGATTGTTGACTTAACACGGTTTGGAAATAATTTCTTCATATTTTTGGTGTTATCTGTCGTTTACATATCCTTCCTAAAACACAAAAGTGCGACCCTTTGTCAATCACCTACAGTACCCAATTTCGGCATACTATATAAGAAACTCATCATGATGATTGCCAGAGAATAGTTTAAATGTAGCTTGTACCGTTTTTTTGTGGCATCCTTCAGAAGTGAGCAGTCCTATACCAATATTTTCGGTCAAATCTTCATTCAATTAACACGGGGAGTTGGCTAGCTATGCCTTGCCCTCACTCATATTTTACAAAAGTGCGACTATTTCTGAACATCTAACCTAGCTGTAATTTTAGGTCAGGTTAGAGAAATATATTTGCTAGAAGTTTGGAGAATAAGTTAAATATTGGCTGGTTATTTTTCACACAGTGATGTTAACTAGGCAAGTGCCCATTCTTCCAACATACATCATTTGTAGAGGTCACGCGTCAATGGTGAGAGCACTGTGTATTGTGTATAGGAAAACGGACAGTAACTGCAGTATGTGGTACCTTAATTCATTTACTGTCTGTATGCTTTGAAAATCGCAACGAAGGAAAACCCTCGGTAATACGAAGACGAGTCTGATTAGTTTAGACTGTCCTGATACCCTAGCCTATCATATCCGGCCATTGCTGTCGTCAGAGTAAGGGTCTGTGACAGTCAACTTTGGCCTGCAGGCAGTGGCGTAGCGTCATCAGGGCCGGATTTACCATAGGGCCAGATGGGCCCGGGCCCAGGGCCCCAAATTTGTGGGGCCCCCAAAATTGCCTTGTGCAGTGTGCATCTTCCATTTAAGCCGAAAAAACACCATGTTTTGGACAAAATAGAGTACACAAATTACAAAATTGTTCGCGCTTCACGCGCTCTGACCTCTTTTTAAAGCTTCAATTTGAGCTAAAATAGTCTAAGATTGATTTTTTTTCGCGCGCTTCACGCGCAAATGTCTTAGTAAAATCTAAAACTTTACCGCTTGAGTACACATGCCTTACTCACAGTGCGTTTGGGGGCCTCCAAATTTTGGCCTGACCCAGGGCCCCCCCAAAAGGTAAATCCCAGGTGGTGGCCGCATTGCATTCCCTAAATTCAGTAAATTTTCATCGTCAACCGTGTAATTGAATGGGATTATTTTGAAATTTTAAAACGCTTGAAATATCACAAACAAATAGGCCTATGTTGATAAATAATATAAATACAAGCTAAAACCGTTGGGGTCGATAATGAACCCCACAAAACGAACCGACTATATTGGAAAATGCCATACGGCTGGGCAGTTTCACAAGTTGCCGGCTCGATCATGTCATCCGCCGCCTGGTAAATCCGGCCCTGAGCGTCATAGTGGCACGGGGGTAGGGGGGCACGTGCCCCCAATCGATCTAAAATTTGAGAAAATCCCAAGGAAAATTTCCGAAAAACGGCTTGTGCCCCCCCAATCTTGAACAGCAGTTTGTAGAGAGGGTTTGAATATCGCGATAATGATGTGAGAAATCTATAGATCAAGACTAGGTGTGTCATCTTGTGGTGGCTCACAGAATGTGTTTCTATGAAGGGTAAGCAGGTGCATGAGTTCGCAGCAATCTTCTTTTGGAACAAGTATCTTGCTACTCTGTCATTGTAAGACGGGGTTAATTTAATTCCCTACAACTATGGACAATGGACGCACCAAACTTAATTTCTCTCTAATACTCTTACAAATTTAAACCATACATGTACCCAACAAACACAATACGTTTTTAAATGTTGCCAAAATGTTATTTGTAAAATAATTGTTGCAAACATTCTTGGCAACTATTTTGTCAACACTTAAATAGCATTAAGTTAGAATATTTTGCAGTACGTTTTCAAAAAAATATGAAGACGTTTCAGCTGACGTTTTCTGCCATTTTATACCCTTTATATAATCGACACTAAAACGTTTTCTAGCAACCTTTTCTAACATTTTGCAAACAATGTCAAAAATGTTTCGTGTTTGCTAGGTAGTTGTCACTGAACAGGTATTTGGGAAATCTATGTTTAAAGAAATGTTAGAAAGTAACTTACCGTAAGTCCAGAAGTCAAATCAGAGAAAGTGACAATAGAACAGTAAGCTTCAAGTCCTTAAAGGTTATCCAAAATCAAAGTCATAAAGGAAACAGAATACATTTAACAAAATCATGACGATTGTCTTCAAAAGGCAGGAAGGCTTCAATACGTTGCGGCTGCCACACCTTATGTGCTAACCGAAAAAGAGCGATAGACTAAAAGGCCCAGGTCCCGGGCCCAGGTTTACTGTAAAGTTAAGTTATACAGCTGAGACACGCTTGGTTAAGTGTTGCTTGCATAGCATTGTCAAATGCACAGCGAACAATGATTTTCAGTTATGCAAATAATTTTAGAGAATGCTTGGTGAAACTGAATGGTCTTTGGGCGTGAAAACTGTGTATTTGGCAAGAGTGCCTTTATGGGTCACCAACTTTATGCTTTTCCTCTGGAAAATATCTCATTTTGTAATTCAATGCATTTGGCAAGACTGCCTTTTATGGGTCATTAATTTCACGTTTTTCTTACACTAATTGATTGTGTATATACACAGACCCTAAAAAATATGCCCATTTTGCAGTTCAATCCGGGAGTTCAATACTTCCATGATTTGTTACATTCTCATGTTCAAGTTATACTAAGCTGTCAAGTTCAAACCTGAACTTATAATATCCTACTTGAGCAGTTCACGAGAAGAATAATTTTAATTTTCTTAACCTCTTTTTTCAGGGGAGAAAAGACCAGTTCACAAGACGGCATTGGCACAAACTTTGAAAATCAAATCAAACTTAATGCAACGTTAGTTGTCTATTCAATAAGGTTATGACGTCATCAAGGTCACCTGGGAATTTTGAGAATCTTTTTATAGCACTAGGATCCACAACATGCTCATCTATCAGGGCAGCGTTCTTTAACCCCAATACATTTGTACATTCTTTGACAGAATGACCTTTGACAATTTGGGTACAACAACTCATACTCTGTAACATGAGGTCAAATGTTGCATTCTGATTTGTCGATTGAGGTTACTGAACTATACTATTGGGATGAGGCTAATCTAAAGGTGATACGATAGTATAAATTTTAAACGAAATCACCGGTCAAGTGGAATATAATGCTTAATTTGACTTGACTTACCATGCTTACGTTGACTTAAAGCTTTCCTCCCATGACACAGGTAGGTCCTGGAGATAGCTGCCTAGCCACTATGCTTCGCCACTCAGCTCTGTTATTAACCATCCGACCGGCTTCTACTACGGATTGGATTCCCACTGCACTGCAATTTGCTTTGATGTTTTCCATTCAGTGCATCGGGGCATTCCTTTAGGTCGTTTAAAGGCATACTTTTCACATGGCCATAGTAGGACAGCTGCTTGCACGGATCTTGTTCATTACAGTGCACTGGTAATCAAGGGTCTCTCTGATTGTGGTGTTTCTAATCCTGTCTCTTCTAGTAACACCCAGGATTTTTCTGAGACAAGCCATATCAAATACCAGAAGTCGCTGCCCATCACGTTTTTTGATTGTCCAAGCCTTAGAGGCATAGGTTGCTATAGAAAGCACACCCCTGGCAGAAATTTGATATAGTTTTGATAGTATCAAAATTGTATCAAAATTGTATCAAAAAGTACTGTATCGAAAGTGTATCAAATTGGGACGTTTTTGATATATATCAAAAATGTATCAAAATATATCAAATTGTATCAAAATATATCAAATTGTATCAAAATATATCAAATTGTATCAAAACATATCAAAAAGTATCAAATTGTATCAAATCATATCAACTTTGATACAATTTGATACACTTTCAAGATTTTGATACAGTTTGATACTTGCAAAAATTTGATACGATTTGATACACTTGAAAGATTTTGATACAATTTGATACACTTGAAAGATTTTGATACGATTTGATACACTTGCAAAATTTTGATACGATTTGATACACTTGAAATAATTTGATACAATTTGATACACTTGAAAGATTTTGATACAATTTGATACACTGGAAAGATTTTGATACGATTTGATACACTTGCACAATTTTGATACGATTTGATACACTTGAAAGAATTTGATACAATTTGATACACTTGAAAGATTTTGATACGATTTGATACACTTGATTGTTCAACAGCCAGGTTTTTTTGATACACTATATTTTGATACTAGCTGATATCATATGATAACAGGATGTATTCCAAGTGTATCAAAAACTAATGCATCTATTTATACTTTCTTGAAGCAGCGTAACCCCATCAATGAAACGCTGATCTTCCTTGGGGCCCTATCAAAATCTGTATCAAAATTATATAAAAAATAGATTGTGATTACGGCAATAACATCATATATTATACCCTGCTGCACTTACAGAATTGAATAAATTAAATACGGTACTGCAAACATAAATTACGTATCAGCTCTCTGTAATATACATGACATCTTGGTTTATTCAAATTAACCATTTAAATAAAATCTTTCTGAATATAAGTTGCATGACTGGGGCTGGAGTCTGACCCCTCATATCTGACAAAACTCATTTAAAACCAATGTCAGTGATACAGTGTTCAGTCTACACATCTTAAAATGCATTTGCGATTTAAACAGCATTGACAATAGGTAGTCCAGAACACTCTTACATATGTATTTATGTCGGAGTTTCTTAATTATTTTATTTACATTTTCATGTTTTTTAACTCGACATTGTGGCCCCAAACTTCATGATATACATGTACCCTTATTTTCAAAAAAAAAAAAAAAATAGTCTTAAAGTTTGTCACTCATATTCCTTATTAAAAAAGCGGCATCCCTAATGAAAAGTTCTGAATCTGATGAATCCATTTTCCACAATTAAGACTGTGAGAAAAACAGTCTTTAAATTTATGTTTTTCATGTTTTGTCATCAATTGGAGGCATTTATTTTTTGCATATCTATCTTCGTCACTGTTTTGCAGGGCTGGTAAATGTATTCTATCATCATGTCCCATTGTAGTTTGCAGAGCTTGGGTCCCATTTCAGCAGCAACTGAAAGAAAATTGTACATAAAATTACGAATTAGTTTAACTTAAAAATTAACAAAATTAATATTTTATTGCCACTTACACATCTGGCCGTTTTCCAAAACAACTGAAAAATTTTTTTGTGTCAGCGAGAAAATCATAATCATCAAGGGTCTATGGTTAGCCAGGTATTTCCACATCACTTTTTTAGAGTCCGCCAGAGAAGGATACAAACATACATGTAGAGTACTGTCTTAACTTAACCCCTCCCCCTTTTTTCCCCTTAATTTTTATATAAAAACTGAGATTTTTGGTATTGGCATAAAGCTCATATTTTACTTAAAATAAAAGAATTTTCTTCAGATTCAAAATTTTGATAAAGCGGTTTTAAATACCGTACCTTTGGTAATCCTCCAGACTACAGTATAGTGATTTATATGTTGGTGTTTGGTGTTGCGACAGGTATGGAACTTCATGGTTGCATATCACAGAACAGAACCTGTATGAAAAAAAAAAATTAAAATTAAAATGGTATTTGACAATCTAGTCTCTTATCTACATGGATCGAATCCATGGGTTCCTACAGTCACCCATGGAAAACAGGGTACTTAAAACCAGTACACAATGTTCATATGGGCCATGAGTTAGTTTGTTTACATTGCAGTAATTCCTTCAGAATAGTCAATACAGATTCCAAACAGATAAAACTTACCTCACATCAGTTTTAGTTGCCCTTAATAACTCCAAATTTACATGACATTGAATTCTATTTGCTCAATTTCATACCAAAATCAAGGAAAACATGGTTTTGTTATTGCAAAATAACATAGAAATCATGCAGGGTTATAGCTGGTCACTCCACTAGGCCACTTGAAGTAATCAATATTGGCACTTGAATGGCGTGACTCAGTAACTTTCTATCCATTGTAAGACTGATGTGTTGTAAACTTGATTGCATAACATTAAGATTGCCAACTGATGTCCTTTGTATTTGAGTTTTCAATTATGGGAGTACTTCTGTCATTGATGTAAACATTGACAAAAAATGTCAACAAAACATGCTACTGCACAACTCTATGCCTGTGTGTGTGTGTCTGAGGGCCGATCTGAGGGCTGATGACACACATTCGATGGGTGTATCTCTTATCATAAGTGTTGGCCTTTTGGTTCGTGGAGAGACAGTCATTACTGGGTCAGTCCCTCTCAAATCACCAAATGGGTTGGCTGGTCACCATCTCAGATTTTGTTTAAAATCACTAATACCATAGCCCTATGTGCCCAATGAACACATTTCAAACGGTAGGTCTCTACTCCTTGTCGTTTCCGAGAACTGGCCTATTAAAAATTGGGTCAGACCCCCCCCCCCCCTTTTTGCACATGCGCGTAGAGACCTACCATTTGAAATGTGTTCATTTGGCACGTATACATGTAGGGCTATGATATAAGTGATTTTAAACAAAATCTGAGAGGGTGACCAGCGAACCTTTTGTGAAAACTAGGTGATTTGAGATGGACTGACCCTACTCATTATTCTAAAAAGAGCATCTCAATTGCAGACCATGCACATAGCATTTTTTTGCCTTTATTATTGTTAAAGCAATTATTATTATTAAAGCCATTTAATCATAAATGCAGGGCTGTCACGCATTGGGTCACTTTCTCAGGGCCTCACTCCATACAACCCCCCCCCCCCTTACATATTCTAGGGCTGCTGTGGCTCAAATAATCACTGGTCAAAATGAACATTGTAGGCCTAGTCGGCAAATCCTGGTACGGCTGTCTCACGCCAAGCAATTCCAAAAAGTTGACAGCCCTGTTTAATGTGTGATTTGCTCCACAGTGACATCAATATTTCTTGAATTTATACTTTTTTGCATGATTTTAACGCATGAACGCCCAGTGGTACATCCTAGCCCCTTTTATATCACATGAAAGACAAAGTCAAGACAAAGCACATTTGTGTGCTTATCATGTTAATCAATTCCCGGTTTTATAGAGTAATAATATGATGATTCTCATAACATATCTGTTGCGAGAATCAGCTTCTCATGCAGTAAAGTCTGATTCTGAAGCGACTTGTATGTTTTTGATTCTCGCAAATTGGCATGAAATTGAGGCCCTGCTTAAAGCTCCAGAAGAGCTATTCAATGCTCTCCTGCAAAAGACAGTCCCTGTCCCTGAATTTTTATAATTTAAATATATGTAAATATTAAATTATCATTATTTAAAATTACCGTAATCAAAATGTTGATCAACACTGTGCCGCGACTGCTGACCTTGATGAGCAGAAGTGTAGTATCGTAGCACCACTGCAATGTGACTGCATTGTACGTCTGTGTGATGACTGTACAGTAGCTTTATGCACATGTTCATGTTTTAAGCTTACATCTTACATCGATTCGATGTTGATAGCTCGATCTTCCTTCCAAGTTCCAATAACAGCTCTCAGTTGTCATGGTTGTTTGAGAATAAATGCACAATGGCCATAGAAACTAACACAGTGACTTTTGATGTGGAAATTACCTCCATAACAATTATTATTTTCGAAAAGTTTTGCAGAGCTCTATTAAACCGTTTATTTCATACTGGCTGCCATTTTAAAACTGTACAAAAAATTCCTTTAAAAGGGATGGTTAGCTACATCAGAGTTTTCTGGTCATATGGGAAGGAATACTTGTAGAGTAATCAGCAATGTCAGAGAAAAAAGATTCTCAGGGGCTGCAAGATGGGATAATTCAATATTAGTAAGCACCTCCCCCCAAAAAAAAAAAGGGGGGAGGGGCAATATAAAAATAAAAAAAATTGCATTAAAAACCTTTGAATAAAAAAGAAGAGCTTTTAAAACCAAAAAATAATAACAATATAAATAAATAGTTGCATTTTTTAAATTTATTTATATTTTTTTTATTATTATTTTTTGTGTATTAAAAAAAGTGTGTGGGGGTGGGGAGCAATTCTGTTCAAAAAAATCAGAATAAAAATGATTTTGCATTAATTTTTTTTAGAAATAAAAAGAATTCGAATAAAAGAGCATTAAACATAAACAAAAAAAAAAAGAATAAATAAATAAATGAAAATAAACAAAAAAAAAATGAAATTTATGATAACAGAAGGAAAAAAAAATACTGAAGAAATTATTTTGTATAAAGAGAAACAAAAGAATTCCAAACCAAAAAAAGAGCGCATTAAACAACAAAAAATATCATAAAATAAAATAAATAATAAAAATAGTAAATAAATAAAATGAAACAAAAATAGAGTAAAATAAAATTAATTAGACCTTTTTGTATTAAAAAAAATGGGGGTTGGGGGGGTGGTAGGTTGAAAAAATCCAGAAGAAAAAAAATAAAAAATGAAGACATTTGTTTGGCATAGATAGAAATAAAAGAATTAATTCTGAACAACAAAAAAAGATAGCTGTTCAGTGTTTACCAATCAAATCCTTTATAATTATGTTCATGCATGTATATATATTCCTTGTTTTTTTTTTTTGTGTTTTATTTTATTATTTTTTTGGCAAAATTGCATCAAAAATGGAAAGTTTTGTAATTTCAGGGTTTTACTGGGGGAACAGTAGGGGAAGAGTTCAACTGGGGGGAATTTCCCCCATGCCTGTGTGGGACGATAAACACACTTCCATGCTTTAATGTTTATAATTTAATGTCAAAATCTCTGTGCATGCTCATCAATGTTTAATGTAAAAAAACTAGTTTGATAGCCATTTCAGTAACACAATTTTCAAAGTTCAATTTGATACATTTTGATTCATTTCTATAGCAAAATTTTCAAAGTCCAATTTGATACAATTTTGATATAGCAATTTATGTAACAAAATGTTCTAAGTCCAATTTGATATGATTTTGATACAGAAATTTTTTTCAAAGTCCAATTTGATATGATTTTGATACAGAAATTTTTTTCAAAGTCCAATTTGATATGATTTTGATACAGACATTTTTATCAAAGTCCAATTTGATACAATTTGATATGATTTTGATACAGAAAAATTTGTCAAAGTCCAATTTGATACAATTTGATATGATTTTGATACAAAAAATTTTTCAAAGTCCAATTTGATACACTTTGATATAGATTTGATACTATCAAATTCATATCAAAAACGATTTGATACAGTTTTGATATACTGAAACTATATCAAAACTGTATCAAATCAGGATTTGATACAGTTTTGATACATATTTGATATGAATTTGATATAGTTATTTCTGCAAGGGACGTACTTTGCACAATTCCAATTTTGTTTGGGTTGATATTTCTTTGGATTTCCAGATGGGGTTGAGTTTTTGCATGATGCCCATGGCCAAGCCAATTCTCCTTTTGATGTCCTTCTCGCTGCTTGCCTTTTCAGTGATCACTCCACCCAGATAGATGAATGATTCCACCTACTCAAATTTCCAATGGATATGGTGGCTTTTGCTGTTTCTTTACCGATCACCTGGACTTCGGTTTTAGCAATGTTTATGGTCAGACCAAACTTCTTGCTTTCATTGTGTACTTTGTCGACTAGAGTTTGGAGGTTAATTTCAGAGTCGGCCAGTAAAACAATATCATCAGCAAATCTCAGGTTGTTGATGAGCTGTCCTTGAATTGTAATTCCAATACTGACGTCATCAATAGCTAGGCGGAGGACCAGTTCCAGCAAGATGTTAAACAGCTGGGGAGAGAATACATCCCTGTCTGACTCCTGTTTGTGTGGTGAACCAGTTTGTCAGCTCTTCGTTCACTCTTACTGCACTTTTAGAGGTGTTGTATAAGGCTTGGTAGCCAAGGTGGTCCATAGCCTTCCAAAGACCTTCTTGCCAAACAGTATCAAAGGCTTTTTGATAGTCGATGTAGCAGCAGTGGTTTCCCTATCTCCGTGCATTTTTCAGCCATTTGTCTTAAGGAAAACAATTGGTCTACTGTACTCCTGCCTGCTCTAAATCCTGCCTGAGATTCTGAAAGGATCTCTTCAGTTTTCTTCTGAATTCTAGATTGGATGATCGAGCAATATACTTTCCCTGCCAAGCTCAGGAGGCTGATACCTCTGTAAATTTCCACAGTCCATTTTATCCTTTTTCTTAAATATGGAATTACTTCAGACTCCCATATTTTATTACAGAGCTGCCTTGATTTCTTCCGCTGATATACCATCTTCTCCTGCTGCTTTATTTCCTTTGAGGCGTTTGATGGCCAGTTCCACTTCAGATTTGAGAATGTGGGGCCCTACGTCTTCTATTGAAGTACTTGGTAGAGACTGTAAGATACTTGTATCGGATGGGATGGGTTGATTATACAGCTCTTCATAGTTTTCTTTCCATCTGTCCTTTATTTTTTTTGTCATCGGTGAGCACCTCGCCACCTTTGTCCTTTACACCTATCATACGAGTAGATTTTGATCCAGTGATGGTCTTGATAGTAGTGTAAACCTCTTTGGTTTTCTTTGCATCATTGGCATGCTCCACATCTTTGCAAAGATTTTGAAGCCATACTTCTTTGCACACTTTACACTTCCGTTTTATTTCTCTGTTGAGAAAGTTGTATCTTGGCTTTTTTGAGTTGTCTTTGAGTCTTTCCTGTTTCACCTTACTTCTTTCTTCCGTCAGCTGAAAAAACCTCAGCAGTTAACCAAGGTTTATGTCTCTGAGGTTTCTTTGCTCCTAAGACCTTGTCAGCTGTTTCATTAAAGCCTGACTTAATATTCTGCCATAGCTCTTCCGTCTCTATGTCTGTGTCAGGTAGTTCTGGACCCCACAAGGGACCCTAAGGCGGACCCCTGGACCCCACCCGTTTAACGCGGCAAGCCGCTCGATTGAAGATATGGATTCACTCGTGGCCCTCCTTGATCTCAGCGCCGCGTTCGATACGCTTGACCATTCTATTCTCATTGAGCGGCTGGCAACCACTTTCGGTGTCCAAGGAGTTGTACTTAAGTGGTTCACTTCATACGTGACTGAGAGGTTTCAATCTGTTAATATTAATGGAGTGGTTTCGGACCCATTTCCATTACAGTACGGAGTCCCTCAAGGTTCCGTACTTGGGCCGGTTTTATTCACTCTTTATTCTCAGCCTTTATCAGACATTATTACCATGCACAAATAATGTAATTTCCACAAGTACGACGACGACACGGAAGTCTCGCAATCTGACTCTCCAATGAACTTTGAGCTCACCATATATTCTATTCAAAACTGTATTAGTTCCATCTTGAGTTGGATGAATAGTAACAAACTTACGTCGTATATTAAACACTGACTAGACTGAGGATCTTAACCGCATAAAACAAGAAGATGATACCATCCAGATTTTGAATTCTGACAATAATCTGTTATATACCTCGGTGTTCGGCTGGACCAAACGCTGTCCATGTCTGACCATATAAGTGATATACCGTAAAACCTCGTCTACAAGCATATAGAGTGCTTCTGATGAAAGCTAAATTAATCCGGGCGCCATTATGGGGTTTGAGCAAATAAATTACAGATCCAAGCATATTATACAAACATGTACTTGCTTTCCCTGAATCTTAAGGATTTTTGTGTTTCACTGTGTTTCCTTTGCTTTTTTGTTTTCGCGCCCTGATTTGCTTGGGAACCAACCAGATCTTTGTCATGACGTCATCACCCGCGGGCCAAGTCAGTAGATCTTCTGTGAAGGGAATGCCGACTTCTTTACAGTAAGCTTCCAGCATTTCTTTGGGATTCTCCAGAAGATCGTCGATATCAATGATCACAGGTCGAGATTCTAAACATTCAGCTTTCAAGTACTTCCATAATTCATTCAATACTGAAGGGGACGAACACGGTCCGGATGATCCCTGTTTTTTAAACATGTTATCGGGTCCTCCCTTTTGCGATTTCACAAGCACTTTCAGTAGAGATTTCATCAGTTTATTAGGATTACCCTTCCGTCTTACCTCTCCGCGGTTCTCTGTACTTGTGTTCCTCAACGCTCCCTCCGTTCATCATCTGAAAAACTTCTCAGGACCCCGCGTGTTAATTTATCATCTGCCGGTATGCGTTCCTTTAATTCGTTATGCTGTAGCATGGAATTACCTTCCCAACAACATCCGCAATATCACTTTGCTTTGAAAGGGGTGTGAAGGAGTCAATTTACATCAGAGTCAACCAACCATCTCTCAACCGCGACGGGGGCCGATACAAGTTACCCAGAGTGTACGACCGGGTTTTGGGGTCAAGTATCCAAAAGGTCACTGATCCCAAACTTGGGTTGTCAGTCTCCAGATGAAGGTCAAAGTTGTGACCGAAAATTTGAGGTACGTCTTAATTTTGTGTTGAGATCATAAGTTTAAATTTCCAATTATGAAGTCTACCAACACAGATGAACTTTCATGCTATCACTTTGCTTGTTCAATTCAAATGTAGTCTTAATGTAGTCTTAAAACTCATTTTTTCCAACATGCTTTCCCTGAAAAGGTTTGTTGTGTTTCACTGTGTTTGTCCTTTGCTTTTTTGTTTTCGTGACCTGAGATCTTTTTGATGATTTTTGCGCGGTATAAATACGCCCCATTATTTTTTTCTATTTAACACCTATGTACTAATACTTGTACGGCAATTCTTGAAGTTGTACCCGGGGGGGTACTCAAGTTTGGTTTGGGGTTTTGGTAGGGACGTGCCGCTGAGATTTTGGAAGTGGACGCATAAATATACCAAATTTTCAAGAAATTTTGACCCATTGATATACCAAAAGTCAAAATTTTCGGCCGAATTTAACCAAAATTGTCTTAGTTTTTACAAATTTTCCCTAAATTTTGGGAAAATTAAGGTAAAGTTGGGCTGTTTTCCGAAAAAATTGAGAACATTTTGAAAAAAGGACCCATTCATATACCAACATAGGCTTTGAAAAAGGGGTCATTGATATACCAGAAGGCCGAAAATGCTACCCATGTTTGTGGCACGTCCCCGTGTGGTTATTTGTACTGAGTACCCCCCCCCCCGGGAAGTTGTAGTCGGACTCCCGTAATTGCTTTCCAAACCTCTCAATCCAGCATACAATAAATTGAAGTCAGTTAATTCTGCATTGTGTATTTTTTCTTAGGGAAACCTCTTTATTAGTTTCCCTTTGTTCACACCATTTAAACTAAAAATATCATCGGGCGTTCAATTTCATTGGGATAATGAGAAAGATATGAGCCTTCTTGATACCAAAATCAGAAGAATGAGGCTTCCGATATGGTCAAGTACCTTTGAATATGTAAGTGGACACTACGAATGAGCCGTAAACTCGTAAAATTGTATTCTGAGATACAGTGCAAAATGTGCCGCAAGTCGTATTCATAGGTGTCTCAATTAGGCGCGACATGTTTCTCATTTGATAGCGTTTAAACCAATCAATAATCCTATTGCTGAAGAGGATAATAATCTTCTATATATAGAATCATTAAATAGCTCTAGCCTTTGTATGCTTTCGCTAAATCCTGTTCAAGTGGTGGGTTACAATTGCATTGTATTTTGTCTAGGTATGTATAAACAATAAACAATGAGAGGACATTCCTGAACCTCGTTGACTTGGGAATGATTTGAAATGACCGCCAATTATGACTTTATTACACCAGTAATATGGAAAAAGAGACACATGTAAAACCGAAGTCAAATGATATACTATTTTAAAGCTTATGATGTATATTTTCTAAACACAAAATAAAACAAAATTGACCCGGGCCGAGTTTACGGCTGATTCGTCGTGTCCAGTCACATATAATTAAAACATTTAGACCAAATCCAAAACACGTTTTTAACCTGGTTATAACGTTTTAAAACATTTTTGTATTTGCTAGGATAAGCCGAAAGCCGTGTATTTAAAGACAAACGCTCTTGTTCACACGCACTCACACATCACTCAAATTACTCAAACCGTAATATTACATAATTATTTTGCTTCATCCTAACAAGTACTAAACCAAAATGAACTTCACAAATGGTATTAATTTACATAATGCAAAATTAATTTCAAAGAGGCATCACGTTTTCCTATTTTTTTACGAAAAAGAGCGAAAGTGGAGTGGAGGTATATAGCAGCTTAAAGACCTATGCAACTAGAGCTTAATTCTAGGAAAATGGTTTTCGTTTACTCCCACCCCCCTCCGTCTTGTGTAATCGCTATATACCGTTTAATGATCACATTGGGTATATTATGAGGGGTTCAGAGTAAAACTCAATGTCAAAGCTATTGGTATTATGTACTTATTTCTCTATAGAGTCAGCCGTTCGGCATGTAGTTCTTCATAATAAGGCATTTCGCTGTCCAACATTTGCGATATAGTACTTTTCCACATTGGCGGTACAATGGTTGAGACCTGTTTCGTTAGTTCCGCTTCAGCGCTGCTACTATCACCATTCGCAGTCGATGATTTAGCTTGAAATCCAGTACTTGCGAAGGTTGCATCATGCAGTCCAATCGAACGAAAGGTGAGTATGGTTTGCTTGGGAACCATCCAGATCTTTATCATGACGTCATCACCCGCGGGCTAATTCAGTAGATCTTCTGTGAAGGGAATGCCGACTTCTTTACAGTAAGCTTCCACCATTTCTTTGGGATTCTCCAGAAGATCGTCGATATCAATGATCACAGGTCGGGATTCTAAACCTTCAGCTTTCACGTACTTCCATAATTCATTCAATACTGAAGGGGACGCACACGGTCCGGATGATCCCTGTTTTTTAAACATGTTATCGGGTCCTCCCTTTTGCGATTTCACAAGCACTTTCAGTAGAGATTTCATCAGTTTATTAGGATTACCCTTCCGTCTTACCTCTCCGCGGTTCGCTGTACTTGTGTTCCTCAACGCTCCCTCCGTTCATCATCTGAAAAACTACTCAGGACCCCGCGTGTTAACATCTGCTGGTATGCGTTCCTTTAATTCGTTATGCTGCCCCTGTAGCATGGAATTACCTTCCCAACAACATCCGCAATATCACTTTGCTTTGAAAGGGGTGTGAAGGAGTCAATTTACATCAGAGTCAACCAACCATCTCTCAACCGCGACTGGGGCCAATACAAGTTACCCAGAGTGTACGACCGGGTTTTGGGGTCAAGTGTCCAAAAGGTCACTGATCCCAAACTTGGGTTGGCAGTCTCCAGATGAAGGTCAAAGTTGTGACCGAAAATTTGAGGTACGTCTTAATTTTGTGTTGAGATCATAAGTTTAAATTTCCAATTATGAAGTCTACCAACACAGATGAACTTTCATGCTATCACTTTGCTTGTTCAATTCAAATGTAGTCTTAAAACTCATTTTTTCCAACATGCTTTCCCTGAATCTAAAAGTTTTTTGTGTTTCACTGTGTGTCCTTTGCTTTTTTGTTTTCGTGACCTGAGATCTTTTTGATGATTTTTGCGCGGTATAAATACGCTCCATTATTTTATTTTTTTTCTATTCTACACCTATGTACTTACTTGTACGGCAATTCATGAAGTTGTAGTCGGACTCCCGTAATTGCTTTCCAAACCTCTCAATCCAGCATACAATAAATTGAAGTCAGTTAGTTCTGCATTGTGTATTTTTTCTTAGGAAACCTCTTTATTAGTTTCCCTTGTTCACACCATTTAAACTAAAAATATCATCGGGCGTTCAATTTCATTGGGATAATGAGAAAGATATGAGCCTTCTTGATACCAAAATCAGAAGAATGAGACTGCCGATATGGTCAAGTACCTTTGAATATAATTAAAACATTTTGACCAAATCCAAAACACGTTTATTTTTTAACCTGGTTATAACGTTTTAAAACATTTTTGTATTTGCTAGGATAAGCCGAAAGCCGTGTATTTAAAGACAAACGCTCTTGTTCACACGCACTCACACATCACTCAAATTACTCAAACCGTAATATTACATAATTATTTTGCTTCATCCGTACGTACAAGTACTAAACCAAAATGAACTTCACTAACGGTATTAATTTACATAATGCAAATTTAATTTCAAAGAGGCATCACGTTTTCCTATTTTTTACGAAAAAGAGCGAAAGTGGAGTAGAGGTATATAGCAGCTTAAGGGGGTAACACCCCTGGCCAATTTTATGCCTATTTTTGCATTTTTCTCACAAATTATAGCGCATTGGTGACAAATAAGATATGTATATATTATAGGGGCAAGGACTACAATTACTACACTGAAAATTCAGCAACTCAAGGTAAGTAGTTATTGATTTATTGATCAAATATTGCTTTTCCCTCATTTTTGATTGTATCTCCACAACTGTTGTCTGTGCTGAAATAAAATTTCCAGTGCAGTAGTAGTTGTAGTCCTTGCCCCTATAATATACATATCTTACTTGTCACCAATGCGCTATAAATTTTGAGAAAAATGCAAAAAATAGGCACAAAATTGGGCAGGGGTGTAGTACCCCCTTAAAGACCTATGCAACTAGAGCTTGATTCTATAGGAAAATGGTTTTCGTTTACTCCCACCCCCATCTTGTGCACCCGGGGGGGGGGGGGGGGCACTTCAATTTGAAATGGATATAGGTGTAGGGCTGGCGCTTTCGCACTAAGGGGCATTCGGTGAGAGCAACATGTAAAAAATATGGGGTCATTGGGTGAGAGCATGATTTTTGGCATTCGGTGAGAGCAAAATGTAAAAAATATGGGGTCATTGGGTGAGAACATGACCATTTTTTAAATGGAATCTTTGGGTGAGAACCAAAACAGCGCCACAAAAACCTCGAAAATCGAATTTCTAGTTCTAAATGGCTTCAAATTTCTTTATTTTTTTCAAAATAAGTAACAAAATCAGTGATAAATGAAAGTTGCTGTTCAAATTGAACTTGTAAGGGTCTTTGGGTGACAGATCAAATGGAAAAATAGGGGTCTTCGGGTGACAGAGCGCGGAGCGAGCATGTGTTCGTAAAAAAATATGGGGTCTTTGGGTGACAGCGATGCTGAAAAAGGGGGTCTTAACAGCCCTACATACGCGTCACCTCCAAAGTTGGAGTGCCCCCCCCCGGGCTTGTGCAATCGCTATATACCGTTTAATGATCACATTGGGTATATGAGGGGTTCAGAGTAAAACTCAATGTCAAAGCTATTGGTATTATGTACTTATTTCTCTAGAGTCAGCCGTTCGGCATGTAGTTCTTCATAATAAGGCATTTCTCTGTCCAACATTTGCGATACAGTACTTTTCCACATTGGCGGTACAATGGTTGAGACCTGTTTCGTTAGTTCCGCTTCAGCGCTGCTACTATCACCATTCGCAGTCGATGATTTAGTTTGAAATCCAGTGCTTGCGAAGGTTGCATCATGTAGTCCAATCGAACGAAATGTGAGTATGGTTTGCTTGGGAACCATCCAGATCTTTGTCATGACGTCATCACCCGCGGGCCAAGTCAGTAGATCTTCTGTGAAGGGAATACCGACTTCTTTACAGTAAGCTTCCAGCATTTCTTTGGGATTCTCCAGAAGATCGTCGATATCAATGATCACAGGTCGGGATTCTAAACCTTCAGCTTTGACGTACTTCCATAATTCATTCAAATACTGAAGGGGGCGCACGCGGTTCGGATGATCCCTGTTTTTTTTAAACATGTTATCTGATCCTCCCTTTTGCGATTTCACAAGCACTTTCAGTTGAGATTTCATCAGCTTATGAGGATTACGTATTAGGAAAGTGTGCCGAAACCCCTTCGGGATTTTATCATATCGCGACTCTCTAACAAGACTTGCTGCCATCTCTTTCACGAAAACCATCTTCTTTCCAGGAAAATCACCTTCTAATTGCTCTTTCAGCCAATCAAAATCTTTGTCACTTGCGTCATATCCACTTTTAATTTTAGCTACTTCGGAAGCGCCTCCGTGCTTTTCCAGCAATTCTATACAAGGTTTGCAAACCATCGGATCTTCGGTTAGTTGTGAGAATTTAGCGATCTCCATATATGGTTCGTGCCAGGCTACGGTATCAGGCACGTAATTCATGCATTTGAGAAATGAAGTCGACACAGTACGAGGACTTGTCCAGAGGAAGACTTTTAGAGGACCTGTTTCACCAGACATAGCGTCTCAACAAATAGGAACCTGAAAATATAAAATGATTTGAAAAGTTAAATTATAATTGAAGACCTGAGCGCAAGAAGACCGTAAGTCCACTTGGCCCCTCAACATATGTATACACGAAAGTTGCTTATAGTTTCGTATAGTTTGGTAATATTTTATACATGTTCAGGGGCCACAACAACTTATCTTTCACAACTTTTTATGATGTTTTCACGCTGGAACATGTACAGGGTGTCCCAAAAAAAAGAGGCCCCTCATTGCGTCCTCTTTTTCTCCTATTTCAGAAAAGTTGATCAAGTATATGTTGGTATGTAAAGAAGCCGTTACCCGTTAGCTTTAATAAACCGAAACAATTATTTCAATCGGCTCATAACTTTTGAAGATATGCCCATTTAAAGATATGTATCCGTTTTTTCACTCTGTCCACGGAGGAGGTTTGGCTACTTCGAAGATTGAAAAGTGCATATACTATGCATGAATATAAAACATTCCTCGATGATAACTTTATAAAATAACAACTTTATTTTAGGGAATAGGCTTTACCAGTGGGCTTTATGGGTTATGGATTTTGTTAACTTGGGCGAAATTGATGTGGGTGGGATGGAATTCTTTTGCTATACTTGCAATTCTCGCTATTCGCAATAAGGGCGCCGCCAGCAGTTTGCGATGTAATCGTGATGTATCATGGGAAAAGGTCGACATCAAGTCCGCGCAATACGAATATTACCATGCTATTACATAGGAACACGTGACAATATTTTTTAGTTTGTCAAAATAAAGGTGTTACACGCGAATCGATACTCAATAATACTTAATAATGTGATTTGAAATGTGCACAATTAATTTTTTCTATCGATTTGCGTGTAATACCGTTATATTGACAAACTAAAAAATATTGTCACGTGTTCCTATGTAATAGCATGGTAATATTCTGTATTGCGCGGACTTGATGTCGACCTTTTCCCATGATACATCACGATTTTCCCATGATACATCACGATTACATCGCAAACCGCTGGCGGCGCCCTTATTGCGAATAGCGAGAATTACTTATGTTTTTCTCGGCTATTTTATGCATTTTTGCTTCATTATGTTTCTTACTTTCTTACTTTAATGTTTCTTGCTTTCTTTTTATTGACAACATAAGTCATTTCTCTTTTTGGAATAAAAGGTAGCCCTGAAAAGGGCTGTTTAGTTTGTCTTTGGTTCTTTTGAAGTGAGTTTACTGTGCTGCTTTGCCCTCTACCTGGTTGCCTCCTTGACGAATACAGGTTTCAGTCCTAGTCCTCATTGCATCAACTCCGTTGCGTAGCATTAATACGTTTGCAAAGATCTTGGATTTTGCCACAAATGAAGAAATCAAGTGGTGTGAGGTCTGGTGATCTTACAGGCCACTCCACAGCACGACCTATCCCAACCACTCTGTTTGCTATCCGTGGACAGAGTGTAAAACGGGTACTTGTCTTTAAAAGGGCATATCTTCAAAAGTTGTGAGCCGATTGAAATAATTGTTTTGGTTTATTAAAGCTAACAATTAAAGGTTTCTTTACATACCAAAATAATATTTTATCAACTTTTCAGAAATAGGCGAAAAAGAGGGCGCAATGAGGGGCCTCTTTTTTTTTGGGGGGGGACACCCTGTATTAAACATTATAAAACTAAGAAACTATAAGTAACTTTAGTGTATACATGTTGAGGGGCCAAGTGGACTTACGGTCTTCTTGCGCTCAGGTCTTCAATTACTCTACTAAGATCATGATGATAAAAAAATATAATCGGTTAAACGATACTCAATGAGAATACTCCACAATTTGCAATGCAAATATTTAGGGCCTAGAGATCAACAT
Source organism: Amphiura filiformis (assembly GCF_039555335.1). Lineage (NCBI taxonomy): Eukaryota > Metazoa > Echinodermata > Ophiuroidea > Amphilepidida > Amphiuridae > Amphiura > Amphiura filiformis. The sequence goes on along the minus strand of NC_092646.1, from coordinate 57,700,563 downwards.
ACTGCTATGCCCATGTCTGTCATAATATTTCAGTTGGGAAATTATAATTTATTTATTTGGATCGCGGTCATCAGGTTTTGGAGGTCACGGTTGCTGAATTCACACCTTGGCTCAACGTGTGAACATGGATAAACAATATGAGTATAAATATCCAATGTGGTCATCTAAATCACGATACAATAAGAATTAATAGTAATTTTGCATAAGATGTTTTTTTTTAAAATACATGACGCATTTATTAAGTGATGATGAACTTTTAATGCTGTTATCAACATTTACAGGGCATATATGTACACCAGTGGCCATTACAATGGTGCAAATAGTTCGAAAAATGAGGGCGTTGCTGTGGAGCAAATCACACATTATGGCTTTAATCATCATATAATTTAATCTCATGCGCTAGTTTGTAATGTTTCTACGTACGTGTCAATGTATGATGCGAAAGCCTCTTCCATTGTTTGTATAATCATTGTGACGTGGTATATCAAAAAGAAACACTTTTAGGAGGTTATCAATTTTGATTGTTTTACATTATCTTAGGTATAGAGATATTTTGCTCCACAACGCCGTTTTCCCCTATGAAATCGGACATTCCTAAGCGAAGATATTGAGTTTGTAATATTGTATTATAAAATTGGAAATTGAGATATCAGCCTCTAAAAATATTATTGACAATGTTGAGAGCAGAAATGACCTTGAAAAATGTCTGAAAAAAGAAAAAGATACCAGTTATATTCCGGTCTGAAACTATCAGACAATATTTTAAACATTATTAACATCACAAATTTGCAACAAACCCAAAAATGTGAAAAAATCACCCTGTATATTGATATATTACATGTATTAAAGGAAATCTGTACCATAAACTAATCAATGGCTATATAGTTGCAGTAATAATAAAAACGACAAATAGTAAAAGTCCCAAGCTTATATACGTCCAAATAAAGGAGAAATTCTTAATTCCTTACGACAATCAGCGATCAGTTTGTAATCCATGGTGGCGGCCATATTGATACCCGATGTATTTTATTACGCTGTAACGGTACCCCGATTTTGAAACCAGCGAAATCCGTGCCACCAGCCTCGTCCTCATGAACTTTGGTGACACGAAGCGAATACTACCAAAGTTCAGATTCAACATTCGTTCAAAAGAAACCGCGACAATTTTTACCCATAAAACTACAGAAGAACATTATAAAAATGTATTTTAAGTAATATTTATGATCAACAATGTCTTTTGAGAACGAAAAGTAAAAACAGCACTAAAAACCAAAATTCGCTGTGGGTGTCGCGAATGCCATAGCAACACACGCTCGCCGCGGGTCTGTGTGAAAGGTTACACTACCGCTTGTGGCAGAAAGGATTCGCAAGCAGCTATCATGGCGGCTTCCATGAATCGCAGAAACGAAGGATAAAGTGTTTTTTCTTTGTTAGGAATATTCCGAAATTCATATACATGTAGACCGTCTGGTATGTTTAATTTAGGGGTATATAACTATATTAGCCATTGATTAGTTTATGGTACAGATTTCCTTTAAGAATAATGATTAAGCATCATTAATTTGATCTCGTGTGCAAGTTTGCAATGAATGTTTCTATGTTCCAGTGTATGATGCGTAAGCCTCTTCCCTTGTTTGTATCATTATATTAGGCTGGTGGGTAAGCATCATTAATTGATCTCGTACACTGGTATGTTATGTGTTGTTTGTACTATTTACCCTGACTCCTAATCCAAAAGAATTGAGTCATGTTTATCCGGGACAGTCTGTGAGCGTAGTGGTTAGAGTAGCCTACTCGCCCCGCAAGCGAGAGGTCTCGGGTTCAAGTTCCCGCACAGGCAGGTATGTCCGGAGTTTTTACTCTGGTATATCTGCATATGTATGTCATGTTTCCATTTGTAATTTCATGTTTAATTGTCGTTTTCAACATATGATTTAAAGACGTTTTATACCCTATACCCTTTATATAACCGGACATTAAAACGTTTTCTAGTAACCTTTTCACACCTTTTGCGAACAATGTCCAAAACGTTTTTGTGTTTGCTGGGTAATAGTTATGTCACCGTACAGGTATTTGAAAATATATGTCAAAGAAAATATTAAAATAAACTTACCTTAAGCCCAGAAGTCAAATCAGAGAATGAGAATAAACCGTAAACTTCAAGTCCTTATCAAAAAAAATCAAAGTCATAAAAAACAGAATATATTTTGCATAATCATGACAATAACAGTCTTCAAAAGGCAGGAAAACTGTGATACGCTGCAGCTGCCACACAAAATGCCAACCGAAAAAGGAGCGACTGACTCCAGATTTGCTGTATAGTTGTACATTCAGTTAAGCCAATTAGCCAAAAAAATATATAGGTTTGTCTCATGTCACCAACGCATTGGATTTCTGATGGTGAAAACGTTCAAGAATAAAATATTATTTCACAATTTTTATTTTATTTTCAACAAATGAAGACAAATTGCATGCCATTGGCAAAACATAATGGGCCGAAACCAGTGAGTTTTCAAAGGGGTAACCCCCTGAACACCTGATTTATTGATAAAATAAAAAAATTATTAAAAAAACCGCACACCGCATTGGATTTGTAATTACTCGGGGGACATTAAACAAAACTTTTTTTTGGCCTTATGCAAATATTTTTTTAGAGAATGCTTGGAGAAACTGAATGGTGTTCGGGTGTGAAATCTGCGTGTATTTTGCAAGACTGACTTTATGGGTCACTTATTCTTTGTTTTCCTAGACTACTAGTAATTGATTATGTACATCCATTGATCCGTAAAGAAATAATATGCAATTTTGCATAACTTCGAAAATTCAGTATATTCTCATGATCAATTTTTAAATTGAACATGAAAAGCAGACTAAAACTGAACTTATACGTGTAATATCCAACTTACGAGAAGAATTTCTTTTTCCAGGGGATAAAAAAACTAGCTCACAAGACGCTACTTAAAACTAATTATGAGCGGCATCGGCACAAACTTTGAAATCAAATAAAAATTAATTCAACGTTAGTTGGCTTTTCAATAAGGTTATGACGTCATCAAGGTCACCTGGGAATTTTGAGAATCTTTTTTTATATAGCAACGTACGTACAATATTATAGAGCAGTAATTTAAAGGTGATACGATTGTGTAATTTTGTTCTTACACGAAAAGAAAAATCATTTAAACTTGTTAAATGAATTTAGTCACACATAGCTACGTAGTCTGAAGGTACATATATTTTGTTATATATATGTTTGGCTCACTGCTTTTGAAGACATGCTCCTGTTAATAGGTCTGTCACACTACACCGAATAGGTCTTCCGTATAAGAAACGGATGGCATTTTAGTAAATCCGTTGTTGTTCGTCGATGATCGTTTTATGTTCTTTTTATGTCCTGCTATCATCCGCCAAATGCGTTTCGTGTTAGGTGATGTTCGTTAAGTCCGTCGGCATGCACAAAACTTGAAACGGAGTGTACCGAATACACATGTTCGGTATTTATCCGATGTGTGTTCGTATGGTGCTGCATATTGCCGGAGTTTGTTCGCTCTCCTTTCGTTCATGTTCGTTCTTTGTTCGTTGCACTCGGCCCGTGTTCGTTGCAAATACGTTCCTGTGAGGCCTTCACCACCGGATAGCATATTTTTGCATTCGGTGATGTACGTTGACCCAGACCGTGTTAGTGTCACACTACACCGGATCGGTCTTCCGTATAAGAAACGGATGGTATTTTAGCAAATCCGTTAGTGTTCGTCAATGTTCGTTTTATGATGTTCTTCATATGTCCTGCTATTATCCGCCAAATGCGTTTCGTGTTAGGTGATGTTTGTTTAGTCCGTCGACAATACGTTTCAAGTTTTGTGCATGCACAAAACTTGAAACGGAGTGTGCCGAGTACACACATGTTCGGAAGTTGTCCGATGTGTGTTCGTACTGTTCTGTACATATACCCTGGGTTTGTTCGTTATTCTTTCGTTTATATACCGCAGGTGTTTGCAAGGTTTCGCAGGCGCTTGTGCTCACGGATGTAGGCCTATGGCGAACATGTGCATGCGAGCATGGGATGGGGGGGACTTTCTGAAGGGTGTGTGACGCAATATCATATTCCCCCCAGTACTTTAGTGACTGACAAGTAGAAAAAAGGGGGAAAGGAGAGAAAAAAAAAGAAAAGAAAGAGAGAAAAATTGAGAGAAGAGAAGAGAAAAAGTTAAATTGCACGTAATTTAGTAGGCCTATGCATGTAAGTAGTAATGAGGGAGGGCACTTTCTCAAGGGTAGAGGACGCAATATCAAATTCCTACCAGTTTTAGTGATTGACAAGAAAGAAAAAAGAAGAGAAAACATGGAAAAGGTTAAATTGTACGTTATTGAGTAGGCCCAGGATAGTAGTAAGCCTAAGTATAGGCCTGTGATTATTATAGGCAGTGCTTAAATGTGGTTCCTTGGTCCAAAAGCCTGTGAAAATTACTGCCGGCCCGTCGATATGTAGGGCCCGTGACATTTTGTCACCAAAGTCAGTATTTAAGACGGACTTAGATCTATTACTGACTTTAACATATCAATCCATGCATGTTTTACCTGAAATTACGAGTCTGAAGTCTTATATCTAAGTATCAGTGGATCAGTGTAACATTTTAAATTTTGCAAATTCAGTTCGGGCCTTCTTTGTTTTTTGTTTAAGGCAATAATAGTGTAAAAATGATGCACCAAAAACAATTTTCCAAATTTTCCATTTTAAAACTAAATTTTTACACAATAGGCCTAGGCCTAATAATGTAAATAGGCCCTAAAGTCCCCATGCAAATGGCTTCAATTGGACCTTCATTTTGAAAAATGGACAAGTCTTCCGTTTTGCTTTTGCTATGGACATCCACGTGTTATTTTTAAAACAATTGTTTATATTATACAATAATGGTGAAAACCTTTCAATGGCTTCAATTAGGCTTTCTTTCACCAATTTGCGGCTGTTTCAAACTAAAATAGTACCCAATAATAGTGCTAAAATTGATCCCAAAAATGACAAATGGCTTCAATTGGGCCTTCATTGTCCAAAGGTTTCTCACCTCTATTGCCCCCGGACGCTGGTTGCCCTGATATATCAGATTTGTAGCCCTTTTGTACTTATTAGCCAATATTTGACCATTTTCGTCAAAGTTTTCCCCCTTAAAGTTGTCTTTCCCCACTTTGTTCACCCTCTGAAAAAGTGCTTGCTACGTCACTGCCTCTAAGGGGTCAAAACCCTCTCAAACACCCTCTCCTCCCCACTTTTCTGATAGGGTGGACGTCCCTGTTGGTGCCACATGCGACGGATTCGCCGGTCATTTGTCGGACGTTGAACGATTGAATATAAAACGCCTGCAGGATTATTAGCGGCCACAACGCATAGAGAGACGAACGGGAATCGGACCCCAAAGCCGGTCATTTGTCGGACGTTGACCCCCAAATCCGGTCATTTGTCGGACGTTGAACGATCGAATATAAGACGCCTGCAGGATTATTAGCGGCCACAACGCATAGAGAAACGAACGGGAATCGGCCCCCCAAATCCGGTCATTTGTCGGACGTTAAACGATCGGAAGACGCCTGCAGGATTATTAGCGGCCACAACGCATAGAGAGACGAACGGGAATCGGACCCAAAATCCCACCGAATCTTCTGCCGGACTGGTGATTTTTCCACCGAATAAAATATTTTTGTATTCGGTGATGTACGTTGATCCAGTCCGTCGTAGTGTGACAGACCTATAAAAAAAAGAGGCAGTTTGAAAAGTTGCACCTTAGTCCAGTCCACAGGAGTCTATTTTCAAACAATACAGTATGTCAGGTCTGTTCATGTGTTTGTAATGGCAATAAAACTTAAAGTCTAGATGTTCAGTAGTGTCCTCTTACACTGTTAATAGGCATATCACCTCAAAAATAATCGCAGCAGAAACACGTTATTTAATGTTCCTACATTATTGAGCTTTATTAAAGCATCAAAAATTAAAAAACAGAATTGAAATCTGTCAATGCATTGTGATGTAGTGTCAATTTAAAGATGCTCGTAGATGGAATGAAATCCTGCCACAAATGGCTGTAATGACAAAATTGGCATGTCGAGATTTTGAAGGTTTATTTGGACGTTTGCTTGAAAAAGCAGCGTTAATTTAAATATCACATGTTAAATGCCTATCTTTCCTGGCACATTTCGAGATTTTGAAGGTTTATTTGGACGCTTGCTTGAAAAAGCAGCGTTAATTTAAATATCACATGTTAAATGCCTATCTTTCCTGACTTCGTTAAATAAAACAAAATTAAAAAATCTATCATTGAATAATTATAATAAATTAACCAATAATACTATTCTAGAAATTTCGGCCAATCTGCAGACAAATTAAATCTCAAAAAAATGACTAAGTTCAGCTAATTTTAATTAGCTGAACTTAGTCATTTTTTGAGATTTAATTTAATATTAAAATATGCAAAATTGATGCCAATAGAAAACCGTACATGATATAAAGGTGCGGTTGTTTTTGCACACATATGTATACAAAGTTCTTTCAATTGATAACAAAACATACACAAAAAGTAATTACAGCTAATTATGTATTCATGATATTATTATGCAAATTAGGCATGAGTAATTTGGGTTTTTTTTCAATATTTAATGAACGTCTGTTCATTCATTATAAATATTTTAAGTATGATCCTGTTATGAGGTTGAATAAATGAACTGCAGTTAATTATTTAAAAACAATACAAAAAAATAAAAAGTTTGACATTTTGACGGTGTCTGGAATATAATTTTCATTTTTACTGGTATATGTGTCACCATTACTCAAAGCCAAGTCCGAAAAGTAAAAATAAAAATTCAGTTGCAATGAGACTTTAAATTAACATTTTGTTATCTGGATTAACATGGGAGGACAATCGGTAAAAGGAACAGCCATTCTACTGTACCGCGTATACAAAAATAGTATGGCCTTGGACACACACAATGGGTTAGAGCTATTGTGGTTTGGAAAATTACTCCCTAAAAATATCTTTGATTAATGTTTTGCTTCAACTAGTTTTAGGCAAGTGTTTCATTCGTTGTCGACGGAAATAATTTACATGCTAAGAAAGATTAGTATTTCAGCTAAATGGTGGTAGGTCCCTTTATTTCAATAGACCTATATTTACTGATTTATGAGCGATCTTCAAAAATCCATAAAAACAGGCAGTAGCTCTTAAACAAAACAATTTTTAATTTTTGAGGACCCGATGTTAGCCTCGGAAAGGCTTCACACACCATATATTAAAAATTTAAACAATTTGGATAAATGAAGCATGAGGAAATTCATTTATCGACATGGATGTTTTCTAAAATTGGCCAAATTTGAAGCGCGCGCTTTTCAATTCACTGTTATGCTTGCATGCACAGTGTAGCAGAATTATTGTGCAGCCACTGTGACATACCTACTGTTAACAAGCGCATTACAACGTCGGCGCATGCTGTTTATTAAAGTCCGGATCCGTTGCTGGTTTCAGCCAAATTCACTATTGACATGTCCTGAAGAACAGACGTGACACGTCGACAAGGTGCTCTCGGCTGATTTTTCACTTCTCCTTTCACCTGAAATTTTGTTCTCAATTTTCGAATCGCATTGGGCGCAACTCCCACACGACGCGACGAGCAATTTCTTTCACTGGTACATTTTCATCCAGCAAACCTATTGGTCGACCGCGAAGGAAATCGGGCAAACGCGGTGGCATTTTAAAAATTACTTTTCACATGTGATGAAGTTGAACTACTGGCAATGTATGGTTTATTCTCACCGCAGTACATATCCCGCCCAACTCAGCCATTTATCATTAAAGAGAAAAGAATTAAACATCTGCTTTGCTTTTGAAAAAGAAGAAAAACAAAGATTAAGTTTTCTTTAACAAACACATGAAAATTCCTGGCCTACTGTATTGTTTTAGAGTTGCCTCCTACTGTTAAAAACGGTCTCTTTTGATTACATAATGAACCATTGTGACCAAACGCTATGACGTGTGACGCTATAATTTGGTCCATATGTGTAAAACAAATACCATTTTACACTTTTGCATTTCGTCAAATATTTTTCGATTTATTTTTAAAAGTATTTAGGGGGGAACTTATAAGTTGTGGACCCTATACCTGCCAGTGTTGTCGGAGATGATCTAGTTTACGTCAAAGTGCGTACTTCTTCCAAGAAAGGAAATTATATTCTTCTGTCGACTTGCTGAAGTCTGGTTTATGAAACAACACATCTGTCAATATAATATGAATCAGGGGGACAACTGCAACGCAGTCCTGCTTCCTGAAGATATTGTGTGAAAGGTGGAAACAGCACCATTTTGGAGATAGAGAAAGGCGCAAGGAGTTAAGTGTTTGGAGAACTGCGCAAGGAGTTAAGTGTGGAGAAAGCAACACCATTTCTGAGCGAGAATTTTATACGCAAAGGATTTTACGCATGGGATTAAATGCAAGTGTACAGTGGACTTCGCTGAGCAGTGATTTTCGCAGGACACTCTTCAATCAGGATATATACATCAGCCATCCAGAACATTGCATGAACTAATGATCCCCTGAAAGAAGACTGCTGGTTAAGTACTGAGTAGTTAAAATTGTGATTGTGTGATTATTTTCAATGTGCATTTGTTGTCATGTATTGTACCAATCATATTTTACTTTCAATTAAAGACTTAGATATTGTTAACTTAATTAATCAGTGTGTATTGTTGTGCATTCTGAAGTGAATTTGGGATAAAGGTGTTTTTGGTCTTGAGTCATTAAGCGGCTCGTAACAATGTAAACATGAATGAACTCGGTCTCCTTCTCAAAAAGGATCATGTCGGGACCCTGAGCTAATCTCCTTATCCTGTCATTTTGAAACTAAATTAGCTATATACATTTCAATTAATATTCTAACGACAGTTATAGACGAATCCAAGTAGCCAAGTCATGGTCAGGATTTGGTCGGACATCTTTGGGTAGCCGCTAGCACCAACCTGGTGTTTTGAGCGTCCAATTGTGCAAATAAAAGCCGCCTAACACCTAGAGAAGATGCAAGGACGAGGAGGGTTAATAGAATAATAGCTAATAATATATATAATGGAGATAATTCCGCAGGTAATCCCGTCGCATCTATTCATATACATAGTCCTTTTGTTCGCAAGTACATCAATGCATAGATACCGCGTATAGTTAATCCGATTATTATGTCACTTCAACAACGAATAGACCATGCTGTGTGTTTTGTCGAAGGGAACTGTATTGTGTTATTCTTTTGTCTACCTGTGTTTTCGCGGAAGGTGTAAAACGGGTGATGGAATGCAGTTTAAAATTTCCGCCAAGGCCGAATCATTTCACATTTTGAGTGCATTGTAGCCAACGGCTACCCAACTAAAGGCTGCTAGTCAGGTGTAGGAATGCGTGTATTTGGATTCGTCTATAGCCGTATATTATTTAATAACACAAAGCGTAATGAAACACCAATTCTTTATTTCTTTCCCCTCCTTCTCTCCCCTTTCCCCTCCCTTCTCCATATTCCCAACCCCACCCCTCCATATATCCTCGCTCTCTCAAATTTTACCCACACTCGCACTCCAGTTTCCCCCCTCTCCAGTGACGTTGTCAGGGTTTTTCTTTTAGTAATTTAGGTAATTTGCTGGTACATATATCCGGTGGCAGCCATTAGCCTGTCTGGGTCTTCATCATGCGCTTGATATGTCAAACATTTTGGTGGACGTATCAAATGCCTTTTTTGAACAAAAAAACAGGTTTTTGGGCCATAAATTGGTGCCCCAATCCTACCAGACAGTAGGCTAAGTGGGCGGAGCTGAAGCAGAATAATAATTCTTAAAATATGAAAATGATCTATCCTGTAAATTAAAGGTGCATGATCTGATTTTGGTCCAATTGTAACACATTGTCTTTTCCACCTCACATTTAAGGCCCATCACTAAAACATTCTTATACCAAATTTTGAGTTCAATTGCTGCAGCAATTTGGATTCTAGAAGCAACAATATGTATTCTAGTGGGTGGTACTACCACCAAAATAAACACCTCAAAAGAAATAAGTCCCCCTCTGAACATGTCGTCATAACATCGTAAGGTTTCGTTTTGTACCAACAAAACTAACTTTGAAATAATTATATGACTGTTTACTAAGTGCTGTGTGAAAATGAGAGATTTCCATGACTTCAGGACTGAATGAGCCTAAATTGAAGGCAAAAACTGCCCTTTTCAAAAGTCACAAAGTAGGCCTATGCTTGTCACAAAAGTTGATTCATGGCTTGTTACTAATGGAAAACCCCATGTGTTTGAGTGCAGTTTAAAATCCTCACCAAGTGAACATTTACTGTAATGTGTATCGATTCTTGATCATTCAGCCATGCAAATCCCCTTGGTGCAGAGTTTAGCACAGTGAGTTGTAAGATGGTCAGTTCCATTCCTTGTCCCAATCGCCTTGCAGTTAACAAGCATAGGCCTACTTTGTGACTTTTGGAAAGGGCACTTTTTGTCTTCAATTTAGGCTCATTCAGCCCTGAAGTCATGGAAATCTCTCATTTCACACAGCACTTAGTAAACAGTCATATAATTATTTCAAAGTTAGTTTTGTTGGTACAAAACGAAACCTTACGATGTTATGACGACATGTTCAGAGGGGGACTTATTTCTTTTGAGGTGTTTATGTTATTGTGTGTACTGCCTCATGAAACACCCCATATTCCAATGCTCATTAAATTTCACTTGAGTTATATGAGCTTTCACCTGATACCAAAATCTGCCTTGTAATGAATTTAAATGAGGGGGTTGGGCTCATTATCGGTCAAGTACTTTTAAGACTTGATTCAAATAATCACTCTCAATATCTTGGTGTAGATTATTTATCCAGTAGTTTATAACATTATTTTGTAAATTAGGTCTAATAACCTACTGGAACTAAAAGGTACAACTCTCTTTACTACATTGTGTCCGAAAACATCGGGACTAGATCAGGCAGGCAACTGATTGATGATGGTGTGACCTCAGATGTTGTCAGACGGCAAGGAAGGTCCGGGTCCTATGTGTGTGACAACTGGAGACTGAAGCTTGTGCATGTCAAGGAAGGATAAACCCCAAGAGATAAACAGTGCAATTTAGTGTATGGTATCACCTGTGCTGCCTCAGACTGTAGCGACTTATATGTAGGTGAAACTAAACAATCCCTACGAGCGCATTTAAACCAACACAGGTGCCCAAGTTCCAATGAAGCTCAAAACTCCGCTGTGTACAACCACTGAAACAGACTCTTGACCACTTCTTCAATCCTGAAGCAGCAGGAGGCTAGGTGGTTTCGAGTTGGAGAATCCATATGGGAGAGTAGAGGAGCCCGCCATTAACAAGAAAGGGGGCTCCAGTTGTCACAGCATGGGACCCGCCGACCCCACATTGTGATACATATCTCGCCGTCTGACGTCACAGCATCATCAATCAGATGCCTGATGAAGTGTTTTCGGACACAAGTAGCAAAGTGAGTTGCAAATTTTAGCTCCAGTATTAGATTTAATTTCCAAAATAAAAAAATCACTCTCAACACTCAGCATTTGTTTTTCACCTTTCCAGTTTTTATTTATAACTAGATACAAATCATATACACAGTAGTATAAAGGCCAAACAATGCTTACCTTTCCTTGCATTCTTAAGCCAGGGATGCATTTTGTTCCCCATGATATGCCCTTTTTATTCCTTGCTTTTTCTACAAGAGTATAATGTTGTTTTCATGAGACCGTGGTCACACAAAGTTCTCCCATAGATTATGATGTTATAATTATCCCGATAATTATATTACATCAGTAGCATGAGTCTACTTAATGTCGTGGGTGTATAAAGATTATGTAATCATCTATGAAGATTGTACAATTTGATGTAGAAGTGATGATGTAACAGGAATAACTACCATACCAATAAGTTAAAACAATTTTTGAATATATCGCCCTGCACTATAAGCAGGTTGCACTCATCACCTGTGTATGTCTGCAATCATTGATTGAATACAATACCGCTCTTTTTAAAGATACTAATCTTATAGGTGCGAGTGATCAACATGATATGCATCCAGGTCATTATCCCTATTCTTTGACATCTATGGTTAAATGAACGTACTAGTGCAGTGCGATATATTCAAAAATTGTTTTAACCTATTGCTATGGTAGTTAATCCCGTAACATCATCACTTCTATGTCAAATTATGAATTAGGCCTGCATGATTTATGATTGCGTCATAAAATCCTTGTCCACATTTTCCTATAATAATATAAAGTTAGCATTGGTTTTCACCTCAGCATGATCCACCAAAAATAATCACGCGATAAGGACATGTTTACCTTGACAATTTATAAATCATGTCATAATAGGGAAATTATGACATGTGCAACCCCCATTTCAGTAAAACATACACATGACATCGCCAACTTCAAGAGACATAATCTACCATTTGATTATTTCCCTGATCCCTGATAAAATGTTTATTTTAAGCAAGAATTTACAACAACAACAAAAAATAGAAAATTAAGCTTACCCTCAATATTCTGCTTGATACAAAATTTGAAGAAAAAGATTGAAAATTAACAACATGGATAAACGTAAAAAAAAAACACATTTGAGAAAATAATGATTTGGAATGTTACCACTTAACAATTAGTAGGTTTTTAGCGGTTTTACCACTTAACATACACCTGTAAGTCCATTATCATTTTTGGTTGAATAATCACATTTCCTATGAAAATATTACAATTGTTCCTGTGACCTTAATTTGGTCAAACGTCCCAACTCAAGATACAACTTTACTTATAGAATATTTTGCAACACAGCCTTAATCGGGCAAAAAGATCATTTTACCAAATTAGGGTACATGCATACAGAACCCACTTCTTGCAACAAAATTGACAATGAGGACATACTTGAGGGCCAAGTAGCAAAGAAGTAAAAAATAAAGGTACCATACATGTGTACATACAATTCTGTCGGTCGGACATCCGGGCTATCTCTAGTCTCGGGCCCAAACTGCATGTGGCTCACGGTTTGTTGTGAACAACAGAAACCGGCTGTGAAGGAGGCTACATAGCGATGTTGCTGGAGTGACCCTCAATTTGGAAAAAGCGACACTTTCGACCATGGAATTTAATTTTAAGTTTGTCAGTATATAAGCGGTAAATCAAGTAAGTTTCTTCCACTCTGAAGACTTAGAAACGGTAGTTTGATTCCACTGACTATTTGCGATCGAAATTTACATAACACCAATGACAGAAATCATCAACAAAAATCGAATGTTTTCACTCGACCGTGAGTCGCATCATCAACCGGACGTGACGTGGCACGGACCGACAGAATAGGGGTGGAATTTGGTGTATCCTGGATGTAAGACCATGAATGAGTTGGTTAATAATATTATTGTATTATCCAGGTATCAAATTATCGCAATGATTAAGTATGATTACTGTAGGGCCATCTTAAACCCAGTGTTATGTGGCAGAAAATAATCAAAATATATTACTTAACATGAGATGTCATAAGGAATACAAAATATTTGTCAACTTTGTACAAAATCTCCAAAGTTCAAGCTACATTTATTGGTCCAAATTCTTGGTCCAAATTCTTGGTCCAAAGTTCTTACTATTTTACACTGGGTTCGTGATGGAATCATTTTATTAACCTTAATTTGGTCCACATGTTTTATAATATGTGACATGATGAAGGGGGAATGAGTCGGATGATGCTAATATTGTTTTTGAGATATTGTTCAAATTCTTTTGTTTTATATTGTTTTCAGCCATTGGTAAATTGCTCATAACTCGGTAACCAGGTGTCTGGGGTTTGCATCAAAATGTAGCATTTGTAAACCGACAGAAAATGATGTAAAAAACTCCTAATTGGAAATTGCCGACATGCGACTCGTTCCCTTTGATCATGTCACATATTTATAAAATATACTTTGTTTGGTCAACAGAAAGCTCCCTATCAGGTACAACACCCTACATCTTTGTATGATGATTCTCTTGATCTATCTTTCTATTAGGAATTTCAAGCTTTGGCCAAATTTTTTCTCTCAATTTCACACTTTGTTTTGAGGGTTTTCCCAAAAAGGATATGTATTGTGCTACTTATAATCAGTACACCAAGCCTGTGCTATCACTTTTCACATAAATGGATTTTAATTTTTACAAAAGTTGTTCAGCATTTCTGGCAGGGAGATACTAGTTGTACTTAAAAAGCCTATTTTTTATATTTTTCCCTTCCCCCCCCTTCTTGGCCAATTTCTCGATTTGCTGGGCAAATTTGTGACCAAACCACCTTCGCAGGAACACTGCTTCACATATTTCTAATATCACACAAACTGCACCAGTTTCAACGCATAATAATTATATTAATAATACGATGTAGGAATGAATGCTAAAACAATTTTAAAAAAATACAAAAACAAAAAACACCAGAATTGAAGCAGGCACTTGCACGAATTGCAAACCTAATATGAAAAGGTGGCCTGATACTTTGCTGACAGCAAATAATACTAAAAATTAAAACCCAATGTATTGAAGACCCGATTTTGTACTAGCAGTTGCTGAAATCAAGAGTCTATATATCGCTGGTGATTAAACACTGGTAGGAATGGTGCAAATGCTACAGACGATTTAACCATTGCTAGCAACTGACTTTCACTGCAAGACTATTCCAGTTGAAATCCATACACCCCCTATGGAAGACATGATCTTAATCTCCCACACAGGGGGTGTAGATTTCAAATGGAGTCACCCATTCAGGTAACCCCATTTGAAATCTACACCCCCTTAAGGTACCCATTTATACACCTGGGTGGAGAGGAGTAATAGAGATAAAGTGCCTTACTCAAGGACACAACACGATGGTGTCACCGGGGCTCGAACCCGCAACCTTCAGATTATGAGTTGGAGCCTGTTCCGCTCGGCCACCGTGCTCCCTTTGTGGGAGTTTAAGGTCATGTCTTCCATAGAGAGTATATGGATTTTATCTGGAACAGCCCAAGTTGACGCTGTGAATGCTAACGACTTCTGATCGAATGTAGCGGCAAATCACTCTACCAATACAATACAGGGAGCGTATAGAGACGAAGGAAATATATCACCAAAAATGCTATGCTTGTACAACGGCTTAGTATGATTTGACAATAAGCAAATGACAGGACAAGCCCCTCGTTCAATGCGGCGATACACATCCATGCAGGTCGCTGTAGTGATAAATAGTTAATCACACAACCAACTCAAAAACAATTTAGACTGGAGTCGACTCGCTGACTCCCAATGGATTTAGAATGAAAAAAATATTGTTTCATAACATATTACATAGCTATAATCATTTGTGCAAATTTTGTGACTTCGTGCTGAACCACTGGCAATGCAAAAAATACAGATATAATACCCCCCACCCCGACAAATTAGCTTGAAATTTGATTTAACCAGTTTTACACATCCCAATCCTTCCCATGGTTTGTCTACATGTAAAAGATTACATACAACAGCATCCATTTTTCTGTGAGAATTATACACCCAATCAATTGTGCAACCTGTCATCATTATGATAATACCACACAAATTGTTTTTGTTTATATAATTACCTATTCATAATATTCTATATTATTATCTACCCCCGTCTAAACCGCTAGAATCTAGATTAAAGTCATATAATTCTGTTAATTTCTCAGAAAAAAAAGTTTGTCATATTTTTGTACAGTACTGGGATAGAGATTCTTCAATAATAATTTTTCACATATTTCAAAATAACTGTTTTCTACCCTGTCACCCATTACCAAGTTTATAGTTTTTTTTGCAAGAAAGAAAATTTATACAAATCAATAATTATCCCACATTGGGAACCGAGTATGAATTTCAAACATACATTTACATATTTTTGTTTACATAACATAACATTTAAAATGCAGTGTGCATGTTGCGTGATTGTTAAACAACAGAATTACACTTCACTGAAACCAATCTGAAAATGAGATCCTATGACCTTGAAAACGTTTAGCCACCTACATTTTTTTTCATTGTCTCACACTGTTCTTGAAAATTCTCATTTTGTTGAAGTTTTCAGTTATTGGACTATTCTAGTTCAAATTCATACACCCCTATTAAAGACATAACCTTCAAATTCATACACCCCTATTAAAGACATAACCTTAATTGTCCACACAAGGAGTGTAAATTTCAAATGGGTGTACCTGAATGGGTAACTCCATGTGAAAACTATGCCCCCTGTGTGGGAGATTAAGGTCCTGTATTCCATAGGAGTATGAATTTCAACTGGAATCGCTCCAATGGTTTCTAAAGGCCTGAATTTTTTTCTCTTATCTCAGATCAAATGATGGAGCATGTATGCAGAGAATAGACAAGACAGGTAAAAAATGGAAACACAGGGCCTTACTATACACCAGGCACAAAAAGAAACTCATCAGTTATATTCATCCTTGCTGTTCAATAACTTGATAATTATGGATTATTCTGAAATATACATTTTGTTAATTGGACTTTGCTTTCTCATTTGACACCTTGTTCGTTATAAACGAACAAGAATTGACCAAGATATGCACCTCCAAAGCCTCAAACCCCAAAATCAAAAGTTGCATTTTCAACGATTTTCAATGGGAGCATAGCGTTGTATTGCACACAAGCACCACGGGCCAATCAATAAAGCACACAATGTAACAGGCGCAATTGAATCGTTAAAATTGCAACTTTTCATTTTGGGGTTTGAGAGTTTGGAGGCGTATATCTTGGTCAATTCTTGCTCAATGTTCACAAACAGGGTGTCAAATGAGAAAGAAAAGTCCAATTAACAAAATGTATATTTCAGAATAATCCAAAACTATCAAGTTATTGAACAGCAAGGATGAATATAACTGACGAGTTTCTTTTTGTGCCTGGTGTATATAGCATTGTACCCTCAATGTGTCGGTGTGACATCAACATGTTGAGGCAGCCGTTTTGTGTGCGTATCTAACGCTGCCTGTAAATGCAAAAGTATACACCAGTGCTCTTGAGCAAATGCATGTGAATAGAAGCTACTCCCAATGAAATGCATATCGATGTGACTGACTTGTCAAGGGTAAAATAATCTACCATACTTAAAAGACATGTTTATCTTCTATCACCATTAATTTTGGCACCACCTTTTTGGGCTACACTGACACTCCTTATATCATATCATATCATATCATGGAAAATAATAGTGGGATATATTTAAACTTGCTATGAAAATACACTGTTTTTCCTATCCCTTATCCCAAGTCACAAAATGGCTGTAAATATAAAATATCTATCCTAGTATGTCTTACTTATAAACAATGTGTAGTATATATGTACAAACAAATACGCCAATCACTATTGGGCCATTCCAGTTGCAATCCACACCCCTATGGAAGACATGACCTTAATCTTTCATACCGAGAGTGCATGTAGTCTTCAAATGGAGTCGCCCATTCAGGTAACTCGATTTAAAATACATACTCCCTGTGAGTAAGATTGAAGGTCAAGTCTTCCATAAAGGGTGTATGGATACCGGGATAGCCCATTACAAATCCATCAGTCTTTAACTTCTCAACTTCATGGAATTTGTACGTATGGAGTGACCAGTCCTTGAAAAAAACTTGTCCGACTTGTGTTGCCCAAACTGAGCCTTTCTTTTGAAGCTGAGGTTCAATGGTAGTATATGAGATGCAGTAAAAGGCTAATGTATAAAAAGTTTTTCAGCCTACTTTGAAAGTTGTATCGCAACAGGCAAAATTTTGAGTGAAAATTTGTGGTCTGCATCAGATACTGTCAAATCTCGAAAAGGCTGCCTTGTGTGATTTTTTTTTATTATTGTCATTTTGTGATGATCTACACTGTAAAATTAACTTGATATATTAATTTTGAGGTATTATCACAATATTACAATCTCATGTCCATCCATAAGAGAAAGAAGCATGTTGAAATTTATAAAATAACAATATCAAAATACAACAATGATAATAAAAATCACACAAGGCAGCCTTTTGAGATACGTCAGTATGGGATGCAGATGACGAATTATGATGCAATACGGCTTAATTTCAAGGTCTGGGAGTAACATATAGCATTATAAGTGCATTTCTTAAGGTACATAAGAGTTCAGCTATTTTTCATTTCATTTTAGTTTTTTTGGTATACTTGCTCTGTACAAAAGTATGCAAGCTTTCCCAATTGCCTTCCCAAACACACATCACTGAGAGATGTTTTCATGTGCTGTAAAAATGGTATATTCCCGTCGAAATCCCTATGGAAGATATGACCTTAATCATCCACACAGGGAGTGCGAATTTTAAATGGGGTTACCTGAATGGTTGACTCCATTTGAAGACTGCACTACCTGTGTGGGTGATTAAGCTCATGTCTTTCATAGTGGGATGGATCCATTGTGCATGGATTTCAACTAGAATAACCCAACGGAAATTTTCACTCTACGTAAAAATTCATCCTTTTCACCATCTCTCCAGCACAAAAATAAACTTTCACGAAAGTTACCATTTTTACAGTATGATATTAGTCCTAACGTAACAATTTATCAAAAAACCCTCCCCTTTCCCAGGCACATTTGGCATTGATATACCAAAAATAAAAAAGGGTTACTATATTTTACTGCCAAAAGTAGATACTTTGAATGAATCAAATATAACTATATACCAAAAATAGAGCTACGGTTCCATTGGGCCATTCCATTTAAAATCAACACTCCCCCTGTGGAAGATTTTGGAAATACCTCCCACAGGGGGAGTATGAATTTCAAAAGGAATGAAGACATTAGGCAGCTCAATTTGAATTTCATACACCCTCTGAGAAAGATTCAACCTGAATCTTCCACAGAGGGAGGGGGAGTTTCAAATGGAGCTGCTAATGTGTTCATTCCATTTGAAATGCATACACCCCCTGTGGAATATATTTCCAAAATCTTCCACAGGGGTAGTGTGGATTTTAAATGGAATAGCCCAATTTTTCCAACATCTGCCAAGTGAACTTCCTGTTATACAACTTGCAGAAGGACAGTTTTTTTAAGAGTAAGTTTTATTCTACGAAATATATATATTCCAAACTGGCATACTTTTTGGCAACGTCATCAGAATTACCCAACATTCAATTTGTTTCCATCTACCATAGTTACCGTAACAACCGTTGCCATGGCAACCCCTGTATACCAATCAGTATTGCTATGAAAAAACTGTACAATTTACACTTAGAGTTATAAATCCCACAGAGATTATATAATTACATTAATACAGTCATAGTAGTGTGGGAGTAAGGAATTAACACTATTTCTTTTTGCACCACAGATTGAAATGGGTCAAAGGTCATTTGTGATACAGGCACTTGTTTGCAGTTGTCGTCGATGACGACGGTGGCACACTGGGACTGAGTTTGTGTAGTTTATAAGATCCATCCAGTCTTGCATCAAGAATCATTCTACCTATAAACAAGAGAATAAAAATAAAAAATAAAACAGAATGGACAAAATATAACTTACATTGTGTTCCAAGTTTACTTCTATTAAGGAATCGGATATATAGCAAAGTTTGCACTGTATTTTTTGTGGGACATAAGAGCACATCAGAAACACCAAAATTTATTCTGAATGCGAAGAACGTCCATCTGATATCAAATAATTTTGATTTGTTGAAATCCATGACAATACAAATTTTATGACAAATTAATACAAAATGATATTTTTGACATTTAACAATCCTAAAAGTAAACTTTATAAATCTATTGATATGTACTTAAACGTGTATGTAGCTGGGAGGAAAAGCCATCCATTATGTGAAAATTTTGACCTTTTCGTTTTGAAGATATACATTTCCCCCCTAAAAGACCTACAATTTTTTGGTGTTTTGGGGAAATATATATATCTTCAATACATACACTTTTTGAATCTGCTTTTTTGTGATGCACTTGATGTTTTCAAAAAGACTTTAAAAACTCATCTGTTTAACATTGCTTATGACAATTGACTTCTATGTGACTGTTTTTATAATTGTGTGTTAATTTTTAATTGTTCAATGTTTGCGCCTCGGAATAGGTTGTCTAGATAGATGGGGCATTATAAATGCATTATTATTATTATTATTAACAAATACGTTTCTCAGTCGTCAACCCAGCAAGTTAGCGAAAGAGGGCAGCAGTCTGGTTTCGTACCCCAAGTTAACGAAAGAGGGCAGCAGTCTAGTTTCTTACCTTTATAAATATATATTGATGGAAGCCCAATTGTGAAATGTTTACATATTTTCGAACTCATCAATTCTCTGCTTGGTATGACCTTTACGGATCTGTTTAAGCGTCTTGTATTTATCACGTCCAGCTTTGATGTTGGCTGCGTGGATTTTGTCGTTTGTAGTCTCTTTAGATCTGTCTTTTTCGTCTGCTAATTGCTGGCTCAGCATCTGAGGAGGAACAAGAAAACTTTGGTTAAACACCAACTTTGTTGACCCAGCAGACTTGTTGGGAAAGTTGGAACACAATATATACCTACCAAACTGCACAAAATCTAAATCCTGATGATCCCATCATGCAGTGGGAATTTGCACATGGCATTTTGCCAAATGTAAACATCACTTGCACCTGCAGGTCACATTAATCAATTTGCATAGTGGGATGATGCAGTCAATCCCCTGTCTAACCACTAATTAGACTTCTCCGTAGTCCACTTGCCCATTGTGCATATGGCTATTGCATTTAAGCTTAAAACTCTGATTTATTTAATTTGTGCACAATTGATAGATTTTCACATCTGATCTTTTCATTCACCATACTCCCTCTGCTTCCCAAGTGGACCACTGGCTTTGGATTGTGGTTAACATGCTTAACACGGTTGTCTATGGATGAGAGTGTCAGATTTCTGGCCTACTAAAATTGGCCATGATGTAATGCATCTTTAAATGGATCTGGCTTGTGATTGGTCGCCCGGATCTCGTTATGGTTTAAACCGCCGGGCACCTGCCATTACCATTAATAACTACATGGTACACAGCTATGCAGACCTTTGTGTTGCTTGCTGTATTGTTTGAGAGTTGACTCCTATGGACTCAGATGCAACTTTTAACACAATTTAAAACAGTCTCCTTTTTTACATATTGAGCCATTGTGACTGAACGCAATGTGACGCTATAATTTGTTCCATAGGTGTAAAACAAATAAGGCTACGCATGTTTTTTTACAAATTTGCATTTCGTCAAATATTTTTCGATTTATTTCAAAAAGTATTTAGGGGGGTACTTCAGTTGTGCACCCTGTATATTGTGTACCTGTAATTGTTCTTGCAAGTTCTTATTCTTCTCTCCCATAGTGATACGATCCAGTTCCGACTGGTCTCCTGTGATGTTGTCATGGTTTGACATGTCATGATGCTCCCTCTCATCCTCATCAAAGTGTATGGGTTGACTCATTTGGTACTCAGCTTCCGTTCTGGCTTTATTAGCCTCTTCCAACTGTATGGATGTAAAGAAAGAAAAGATGTGTAAAATCAGCAAAGTGTATGGGTTGGCGCATTTGGTACTCAGCTTCTGTTCTGGCTCTATTAGCATATATGGCACTATATACTGGATATGATGCAAGCCAAAAAAAGATGTGTGAAATCAGCAAAGTGTAGGGGTAGGGCATATATTTAATAATTAAGGAAAACCAGAATACAGCCACCTGAAATAGCGTGGTCAGTTATGTAGAAAAAATTGAGGATATTTGTGTATTGGGATTTTGGCATAATTATGAATTTAATTTTGAAAAATAATGAACAGGGTGTGATTCAAAGCTTGTGAAATATCCAGAAAATAGTAAACAAATCCAGAAAAACAGCATGAAATTGGGCAAAAATACCCTAAAACGGGCCGAAAATCAATAAAATTGCGGACATTTTGGCCACAAAAAATCAAGACAACACCCCTGTAATGAAGTAGACAAATACTTTTCTGCTACTTTTTATTCTGTAATTTATGAAACTTTTTCACCAATATTCATGATCAAAATTTAGCATAAACGACCGTGATTTGTGCTTTGGTGACAATCTCGACTTTTGTTTATGTTCTATTTTAAACCCGGAGCAGGAGGGTTGTCGCAATTGAGCAAATATGGGCCAGTGGATTTGCCCTTGGGCCAGTTGGAAACCTTCCCGCTGATTATTGCTCCTTACGTCTACCCCTTGTCCTACCTGTAATCGCAGCTCCTCTGCTTGTCGTGCGCTAGCCTCAGCTGCCTCCTTGGCTCGCCTAATTTCTTCCTCTTGTCGCCTTCTCTCCTCCTCCATCTGTTGAGTCATATGCTCCTCTTCCTCCATCTTCTGTCTTTCCAATTCCGCTGCCCTCTCTTCCGCTGCTCTTCTCTCCGCTTCCAGCTGTTCTGCCTTCTCGTTGGCGATACGATGTTCCTCTGCTTTTTCGACGGCTATGCGTTCTTTCTCTTCAAGTTCTTTATGAAAGAAAACCGTGACATTAAAAATTGACACAAAATGTATTGCTCTTGAATTTTCCTTGAATTTCAGATGAAATTTATGATGTTAACTTCAAAAGGGGACAAATTATGACACCACTTGCACATTATATGCATTGACATTACTCAGTGCGTATGTCGCCTTCGCATGGGTCAAAGAGCGCTGAAAATGGCACATCTGTATTCGATGTCATTGACCACAGTGTTGTTTAGTGGAGAGGATCAATTACTGTTGTTGTCTCCCTGCTCCCTGACCAGCCTGGGGCCCTACCAGTGCCTTGGTCGGGGTTGGGGTCCGGCGGCCTGCATGTGGCTGGGAGTCTACTCCAGCTGTCCCGCCTGACCCTGATCCACTCTTTTTGCCAATTACCTTTTTAAATCTGTGTGCTAGTTTTTTACTATGTTCCTTTATATGTTGTATCTTGTGTATTTTAATGTTGGCCTTGTGCCACCTGGGCACCTTGGGAGAACAATGCCAGTGCATTGAAAGGTTAACCCAAGTTAAACAAGAATGAAATAAATAAATAAATAAATAAATAAATTTAGTTGCAATATGTTATCCACCACAATTTTGGGACTGGAACAGTGCCTTTTAGGGGCTTACGCTCCCTAGCCCACTGTAAAATGTGCACTTTTGGTCTTATACCAGCGCAGCACATGTTTTATGGACAGTCAGTACAATATGTTCTGGTATAATTTTCATGCGCACACATCCACTCTCTCAGGCTCGCAAACAACACTCCAAATGTTCCTGCAATATAAGATTTAACTTTCTGACTGCATCCGAACACCTTTACACTACCCCTGTGGAAGATTTAGCTAAAGTCTTCCACAGAGGGAGTATGAGTTTTGAATAGAATAGAATAGACAATTGGGTAATTTCCATTTGAAATGCTCACTCCAGTTGTTGAAGATATAGGTAAAGCCATAATACAGGGGGAGTATGGGTTTCAAAATGACCAATTACATTTGAAAAACATACTCCCCCTGTGGAAGGTATTTCCAAAATCTTCCACATGGGTAGTGTGGATTTCAACTGGAATAGCGCATTACACACCCGTATACTCTTACCTTTCCTGGCCCTTGAAGCCTCTTCCTCATAGGCCTTCAGCTTAGCAGCATTTTCTTTAGCAGCTCTCTCTGCTTCCTCCCTAGCCTGTTTTTCTTTCACAAGCTGTGCCCTGTTTGCAAAGAGGAATCACAAAAAAAACAAAAAACAGTAAGAATAAACTTAGGTACTAACCTTTCTTACAGTACCCCTGATTGGTTAATTACATGATATAATCATCTCACTAACCAATCAAAATAGAGCTTTTAGATCTCTTGGTATTTTCAAGCTTTCCTGTCAGCCCTACTGACTATTTTTACTATATCTCTGATTGGCAAAAAACATGATATAGTCCTCTTTGTAACCAATCAAAGTAGTTCTGAGAGGTCGATAAATCAGCTGACAGTGTCCACAGGCTTTACAAATATGAAGTTTAAAGCCATTATCTACAACATTTTAAAATGAATTTGGTAGAATTTTTTTTCCAAACCTGACTTTTTTGGTCGTATTTATAATGTTTGCACATGTCCCAACTTACACTTCATTGGAATCAGCTAAATTTACTGTTTACAGGAAAACATAGCAATATTGAATTAATATCTCAAGATATTAAATCCCCCATAGAGCTCCCCAGTTAAGCATCCAAACAAGATCGCAAATAACACTACCATAATGATAACGGTAACCATTACAGGCGGCAAAGATTTTACAACTGGCTTTAAATTTTACTCTTCACATCTAATTACACCACTCAGGCAGCTCTACAATAGACCTTTTCATATCAAGATCGGAAAAGTTCGGAAAACCGCGATATTTATTTAGTAAGCTAGGGGGTCAAATTGTACCCAAACTGGCAGACAAGAATCAAATGTCATGAATTACGACACCCTTTTGCGTGAAAATACAGCTTATTAAGCCAATTTGAACATGGGGTCATCGCAAGAAATATTTTCCTAGCATATTGAGCTAACACCTCAGCTACTTGGTTTTTCAAAATAAGATACTAATGGAAAGAAATGGATAATGTCCGTAATTTTTCGTCACTTAAATTTTTTTCCAGAACGTGTTTGTTTACGTTCATCACCTCTTCCATAGTCAGTCTCTTACACAACGCTACAACCACACGCTTAATTGCACGTTGAGTATCATTGGCAAAAGTACCTCCCTCATCCCTAAATTGACAATCGAAAGTTCATCGTAGTTATGATGCCTGTTACACATTGGAACTTCGCACTGTACATGATGCTGAAGAGGTACTTTTATGCGTCGCGACCGTATGCGACTGGGGAAATTATTTCATGCTTCGGGTTTTATCGGAATTACTCAGTATGAAAAGGTCTTATAATGTTCCTTGCAGTGATCCCGTTAATGGGACCCAAATTAAGAAATGTTTGTTCTCTACAAAAAAAGTGGTTTTTTTAGAGTACAGTTCTTTCAGGCTCACCTAGCAGGAAGTTTCTGGACTTTTAATCATTTGTAAATATGGCTGCTAGAGATTTTAATTAATTTGAGACATTTAAAAAAAAAAATTCTAAACACATAAGTTGCAAAGCATATACATGTATAGCAGAATGATGTATATGGTACTAAATGCACCAAGAACTTCTCAAAACTGCTTCAAGAATGCCATGCAATATATAATACCCCAACAGTAGCTTTTATTGGTCTATTCTATTACCCCCACGACCCATTATTCAAAATCGCGCACTGTGATTTGTTGACACGCGTCACGTGACAGACCATTAATTAGCGATAAAGTGTCAAGGGCAACAAACTTTATGTTCTTATATCATCACAGCGCACACCAAAGCGCATAGCACACCTGCTTATGTAGGGGAGAATGGAATGCCAGGGGTGTGTTATTGTACACTGTATGTGCATACCTGCTTATAGGGGAGAATGGAATGTTAGGTTATGTTATTGGAATGTGCATACGCTTTGGCTACGTGTGGGCGCTACACCTTGAGGTAAACAACTTGAAATATTTGGGCAAAAATGTGATATTTTCTCTTTAAATCGCACTATTTTGTGGTAATAGAATAGAAATAAAGGTGCAGCATTATCCTTTACATCAAATAATGTGTCCTCGGCAGTAAATCGTTTAAATAATGGGTTCGGCTGCGCCTCACCCATTATTTACGCTTTTACTGCCTCGACACATTATTTCCGTAAAGGATCATGCTGCACCCTTTATTTCTTAATTATATGTGCTACTACATTTGAAATTCAAACACCCTATGAAAGACATGACCTTAATCTCCCACACAGGTGGTGTAGAGTTTAAATAGAGTCACCCATTCAGGTAACCCCATTTGTAATTTGTACTCCCTATGTGGAAGATTAAGGTCATGTCTTCCACAGGGGGTATGTCGATTTTAGTTAGAATACTCCATTCACAAATCAGCATTTAGGCTAGTATAATAAAAATCCCACATTGTTCTGTTGCGACGGACATTGCCCATTCTGTTCTCCACAACCTTCCGTTCTCCGCTTCCCTCTTAAAGTTTGTCGCATTGGGAAAACATTGCAACAAAATTACAGCTGCATTTGTTACAGCAGGAAAAAGGTCAGGTTTTACAGGTAATTCTCTGCTGTGATAAACTCGGGAGGCAAATTTTCCGCCAGCATCTTCCGCAGTGTCGAAAATTTTTACGCTGCAGAAACGTAGAGTATAACAAAGCCCTGAACAAAGCTAATCGCTTGAGCGGAAAATCAAAGCCAAAAACTAAATGTCACAGCAGAGAACCGGAAATGCAACAAACATCACAAAAGAAAATTCCCCACTAACATAAATCCAACCTATAACCTGGCTGTGTCCAACTATTGACCTTAACACTAATAGAAATGCAGTGCATTATTTTTGGCTGAAAGTGAAGTCAAAAGTGCAGCATTTTGCGAGAAAACTGCAATGCTTGCATATGTACAATAGAAAACTAAAGTTAGAAATAGCATTGCTACAGACTTCATTATATAGTTTCCCTTCTGACTGTGTTTGTACTACTTTAGAAGCTATACTGTGCTATTCCATTTAAAATCCACACTACCCCTGTGGAAGATTGTGGAAATATCTTCCACAGGGGGAGTATGAATTTCAAATGGAATGAACACATAGGCAGCTCCATTTGAATATCACACACCATATGCGAAAGATTCAACCTGAATCTTCCACTGAGGGAGGGTGGGTTTCAAAAGGAGCTGCTAATGTGTTCATTCCATTTGAAATTCATACTCCCCTGTAGCAGATATTTCCAAAATCTTCCACAGGGGTAGTGTGGATTTTATAGAATAGCCAATATATATCCTCACCTCTTAGACCTTCTACTTCATGTTTTAGCAAAACAAAATTTACAAAGACGTTAATTTACAAAAGATTAAGAATTGCCAATGTAAAACATTTCTTTTGAGAGCATGTGCTTCTTTTTTCCTTGCAATTTGCTCTTTTTTCCTCGTGCAATTTGCGACATTATTTTTTGCGCAAAAAGTTCAGACCTGATTTTAAGTTTATATCACTTCCAACACTTCTTACCCCAAGGAAAAAAAAATTGCTTTTCCTTTCCTGGCCGACTCTAATCTTGAAAATTTGGATGTTTGTTTTACTGTATACAAGTATAACAACCCAAATATTGAAAATTCCACAATTGTGACATGATCTGCTCCATGGGGGCCAAAGGAGGCATTTTTGACAATTTAGTTACTATAATTACTAACTTAAATATAAACATTAGGCCATCATAATAATGAAAACACTTCAAGTCTAGCGTACTTGGTTCTATTCTGAAGGTAAATTTCAAACTTGCCACCTTTAGCCCCTGTGGACCAGATTGTGTCACAATTTCCCCCCAAAATTTTTGATCCTGACAAAAACAGTTTCTTCACGTTTCTAAGTGATACAGTAGAGAAATATCCCATATCACATCTATTTAGGCTTTTTTATTAAACTAATTAGGGCCACTACATAGTTTTGTAAATAAAAATTTAAAACTATTTAAAAAAAAATCAGACCGTAACTTCATTAACACCCGTCTCTCATTCCATACATGTACATTTACTTACCGCTCTAGTTGTTTCTGTGTTTTCTCTTCATGGGCTTGAGCCTTCATCTGTTGTACTTCAATAGTGTCTGGTTTACGTCTACGCATGTACAACTCATGGTTACCCATGCACAGCGCCAGGATGCGTTTGTTGATTCGTAAGCGATCAGCGTAGAAAATGAAATCCTGCAGAATAAAGTATGAAGGAGAGGGGTAAATTAGGGATTCATTAATTGACGCATTCGAGCGATTGTCACTGTATATATGGGTATCACATGTTGCACGCTGTGTGACTGGTCACTAGCAACCTTATTAGGCTATTTGATGTGTGCTTTGGATTGCTTGAAATATCCCTTGGGGCTGCGCCTCTCAGTATATACAGTAAGCCACAAAATTAAGGTACCAGTTATGTTCACCCCTTGTATATATCCTAAACAAAGACAGATATGTCATAATTGGAACCAGCAGCCAATAGCTGCATCTTTTAGCTCAAATTTAAGACCTCATTTGTTGAAATTGTTCAAGAAATAAAGATATGACAATCCAAAAACCCAAGGAAGATGCCAATTTAAAAGTTGCAGTTTGCTCCATTGCGTGCCCCATTGATTTGCACACAATGCGTTCATGAACAAGAGAACCAGCGCCGTGCTTCCATTGATTAACACGTTAAAATTAGCGTAGTGATTTCATTGATTAGCTTTTGATTTCGTTTCTTTATTAGGTTTTAGACCACCGTTTCTTTAATTCTCAACCAACCTCAACAAACGAGGTCTTAAATCAGAGCTAAAGAGTACAGGTATTAGCTGCTTGTTTTAATTTTGACACATTTTTCTTTATTTAGGATATACAGGGGTGAACACAACTAGTACCTTAATTTTTTGGCGTACAGTATATTCCTTGGTTCCAAAGCTCAATGTTTAGATCATATTTCACAATACCCTCAAAACATCTTGATGTGCAGTCATTAACCTTAGACTTCTCCCCAGTCCACTTGCCCATTGTGCATACAGTCATTTCCAATCTTCTTTCCCTCCTCATTCTCCTATTCACTTGATGTGCAGTCATTAACCTTAGACTTCTCCCCAGTCCACTTGCCCATTGTGCATACAGTCATTTCCAATCTTCTTTCCCTCCTCATTCTCCTATTCACTTGTTTGCCATATAGACCACTTTACATTATTGTTTATCAACAAAGGCGAGGGATTGGTTTGTCGATATGCCCGAACGAACCGCTTCACTGTTCAATGGCTTTCTTGTACTATATGAAATGTGGTGGGAGATTTAAAATACACATGCCCTGAGCAGACTACGATGCGTACGCACACTGCAGGGCAAAGAACAATGGAAAATACCATAATGCGTGCGCATACTGCCGGGCAATGACGTCACATGTCAAGTGGTCTATACTGGCTATTACATTTTAAAGCATTAAACACTTGATTTGTATTAATTTGTGTACAATTGACAGATCTTCACATCTGATATCTTTTTGTGATAATTAATACTTTCTCACAATATTGTCACCTGGTGTGATATCGCACACCCTTACCTCCAGGCACGCCATTACCATAAACTACATAGTACACAACTATCTGTGAAATTTCTTTTGTTTTCTGACATGTCTCCTTTTCTTCCCTGGCGACTTTCCACTCATTTTGTGAGAACAGATCTCATATTGCAGGTCTTATTATCTCCCGTACACTTACCGGTGCTTTCTTGTCTATTGGTTTGATGACAAATTTTTTGTCGTTGAAGGAAATATTACGGATCTCACTCCATGGGAAACCAATCTTGGGTGTGAGTCTGCAAACAAAATAATGTGAGATTCAAATTACAATGTTTAACTTTCACTCTTTTGTTATCTATTTCTAATGAATAAGTGTGTACTATTCCCGATTCCAGATTTACTTTTTCTTTCTTATATAAAAAGTATTATATATCCAGGGTATCATTTGTGACACGACCTGTCCAAAGTCTGAAGTCGTCCATAATGAAATTGAAATATATATAGGCAAAAATATGGATTTTTGTTTTTAATCGACACATCGTTGTTGGGCAGGAAAAACCTTCTATGTATCATTGCCCCCTGAACATGTTTAAAGAAAAACCACCTATGTAACCTCTTGGCAGTTGCATTTTAAACATGTTCAAGGGCCAGAAGTAGATTTTTCCTGCCCAACAACAATATAAAAGTTCAGAACTTTGCCACCAAGTATGCTTTCATTATGGCCTATATATTTTACAAACCATAGGTCTGAAATTCCAAGAAAATCATGTTGATGTGACCAATATTTTGGTAACATTTAGCACATGATGAGAGTTACAGGTACATTTGCCACAACGGACAAAACATTCCAAGAACATCTAGAATTGCATTCATAATCTAGGTAGCTGATCTTGAATGATTAACTTTTGATACGTATGAATTCAAGTGCAAGAAAAGAAATGTCTATTGCAATAACATATGTACATCTTTCTTGGTATTAAGGCCCAAAACAATGGGAGCCGAAACAGTTTTCCTCCAAAGTTTTCATTTCGGTAAAGATTTGACATTCAAAATATTGTTGCCTCAAATATTATATGACCATTTTGAAGGTTTGCGCAAGAGGCTCTTAGCATGTAGCCTATATATGCACAACGCTCAACACACAAATTGCAAATAAATAGGATTGAACAATCAGAAGGCACACTATTATCCATTCATGAGCAACACACAAACATGGCCGCATCCATGTTGAGTGAGATTGACTTACTTGTCTTCCTTTTCATATACATTGAGTCCTAGAGCGTCTACACCCAGCCATAAGGCCGTCTTCTTCTTATTCTGAATCTGAAAGTAGTTGACTCCATACATCTCCAGATCTTGTGCAATCTTCAGGTATTCCATCATGGCTTCCTCTCTGGAAAAATTAACAAGACAGAATTTTGTTATTACCATTGTATCTTGTACAAACATATATATTTTTTAGTGTATGGACCCACCACATCAAAACATGGTAGCTGTCAAAAATGACAGATTTCTAAACCAAACGAAAGGTCTGCTTTTTTATTTGCAATCATCGAGACCAACAGGAATGAAGTAAATAATACAATACAAAAGTACATGTAAGGCGATGGGAAAAGAATTTTCGGGCCCAACTGACCCAGATTTTGTGTTTTGGAAGCATTTTTTTTAAAATTTTGCTTAATTCATGTAAAATCTGCTGTTTATTGGTCAAAATGAAGATTTTGACTGGAAAGTTTTTTAAAAACTTCAACAAATTTGCAAACATATTTTGAAAAATTAAATTTTTGCCAGATTTTTCAAGCTTTCCGTGTAGAAAAAACAGGTGTTTTTTCCATCGCCTAATGGGGACAAGTGATGAAAATCACTGTGCATGACAGACAAATTAAACCAGACACAGAGAAAAAGCAACCTATAAAAATGTGTTAAGACCTTTTTCCAGGAAACAACATGCCTACAATATCATGTCTTTTAACACACAAGATGTGACCGTATCAATTTCCAAGAAAAGAAAACATTCACAATTTATTTTGGGTTATCATTTCACTAGGATCCACAACATGTTCATCTATCAAGGCACAGTTCTTTAACCCCAATACATTTATACATTCATTGAATGACAAGTTTGAGAATTTGAGTACAAAAACTCATATTCTGCAACTTGAGGTCAAATTTTGCACTATGATTGTTTACTTGAGGTTACTGAACTATGCCACTGGGATGAGGCCATTGTGGTCCGTAGTGTGTATGCATTAACAGGAAAAGCATTGTGTACTAAGGCTAGAAAAACACATGTCCGCCATCACAACAAAATATAGGAGCCCTGGATACAAAGTACTTCCCCTGGCAACCAGCAGTGTAGGTCTACAGAAACCTATCAAGTACACAGGTATTTTCGTGTGATTTATCTTTTATGCTTTCCCAATTTGGACACTGTTTCACTTGCTTTTACGATTTCACAATATAAAATTCTGAGCTTGATATAATTATGTAGGCCTACATGAAAAAAATATACATTGTATTGCGCATTATTTTCACTGTTAGCTACTTAGAACATAAAATAGTGAAAACATATGTGGCATAAACATTTTCACTTTTACATTAACTATTATATAAGGCTACAAAATGAAGTGTTGCCTGTTGCAACATGCCTTTATTTCAAAATAAGTTTCCTGAATTTCTTTCTCTATTTCGTATAAATTACCAGGGTTGGTGGTAAAATATATGTATGCCTAATTACTATCTGATCAGTTGCATTGTGTAAGGTTGGCATTGATTTTTGCATGTGTGTGGGTACCTCATGTGCATGTGCATCCATACACACCAGTGATGCATCGTTTAAATACTGCCTCGGGACTCAAGTCCACTTTTTGTCATTATTATGTTTTGATGGATCCAAGTTGTGATAATATTGGATCCAAAACATAATAATGATAAAATTGATGCTTTACGCCCAATATTTATTGGTTCGCTATGAGTTTTAAAATATTGGACTCGACTACGCTCGTCCCAATATTTTAAAACTCATAGCTCGACTCAATAAATATGGGCTCAACCGATCCAATTTTATATCAGACTCGGCACCTTGGACTTGGACACAATAGGACTCGGACTTGGCAACAAATGTCTATATTACCTAATCATGCTTTTATCTATGGCACACCAGTTGACTCTCCGCTCCTACTGATCCTTGGATGGGTGTGTGTATGGGGGTGACACATGGATAGGCCTACATACAAGTTCAAGGGCATGTTTATCTAATCTAATCATGCCCTCTGTGGGGGGGGGGGGGCAGGTGGGGTGTGTTTGTACACTCACCCCCACATACATGTGCAAGCGCATGTTTATCTTACCTAATCATGCCTTTGTGTTCTGCATACCAGTTGACTATCCTCTCCTCCCATTGATCTCTGGTCAGCTTATGTTGTTCCACAACTCTGCATGGAGAAAAGAAATATACATAGGGTGGTAAATGGGTGCCTAAATCACTTACATTACACAATTTCTTCTGTTGGAAACAAACAAACTTGAGATAAAGAATAAAGCGTACATGCATAGTCCTTTTTTACACCATGTTACACTAAAATTTGAAATCATTGCATCCCTTCCCAATTGACCAGTCAATTTTTTACCTGCCCATCAGCAATGTTACTTGCCACGTGTGAATGCAAAGATTCAACCATGCCCCAAAACATTTTTTCAACTTCAACGGATGGTAAGACTCTTGCTTCATTACATTTTAAGGGATAGTGACCTGACATCCAGGGAGGAAACAAACCAAAAGTTCAATGACATCCTACAAATGTAAGTGCTTTGTTTAGCAGGCTGACCACCTTCCTCCCTAAAACGCAAATGT
Source organism: Amphiura filiformis (assembly GCF_039555335.1). NCBI lineage: Eukaryota > Metazoa > Echinodermata > Ophiuroidea > Amphilepidida > Amphiuridae > Amphiura > Amphiura filiformis. The sequence goes on along the minus strand of NC_092646.1, from coordinate 57,667,635 downwards.
GAAATGTTGAACATTCCAACCCAAATGATAAACTTTGACTGATATTTTAACTCTTTTTTTTTACAAATGTACAATAGGACTTTTTGAGCCCCGCCTAACCCCTAAATGAAAGGGTGTTCATTTATCAGATGTCATCAAACTTTTGGTTTATTCCCAAAAACCAACTGTACAAAGAAGCATAATTTTTTACTTTAAAAAAATGTATGTTTTAAAAAATCATTCTGGAATGATTCTAAAAAAAACTTCTTTTTTTCGAGTCTCAATATCTCCGATTCTTATTTCACCTTTGTACTTTTCAAGAACAATGCAATATCAAGATCACCTGTCATTGTTTTAAAATATGGAGAAATAGAAACTAACACAATTGTTATTCAAACATAGCTTATCTTATGTAATATTTCATCAAAATATTTTCATATATAGTTGTCAAAATATACATTATCAAATTGATATGATGAATTATGCATGACTTGATTCTAGTGCATTCCACACACATACCTTGTACAAACACCAGGTAATATTTACCAAGGTCATACTGTCTATCAAATAATGCCATATACAGCTATAATTCAATAGTCCATGAAATTTTAACATCCCATTTCATTTGAAGTGTACTTTCCCAAACTGTTTAGTCAACAATTCTACTTGATTTGATACAATTATTCATGCTTGTTTTAAATTGTTCCATTTCTATCCATTAGGCCATGAGAAAAAAAAAAAAGAAAAGCCTGTTCTATTGATCTACGGGCCCAACGACCAGAATTTGTTTTTTGGAGATTTTTTTTTTAAATCGGCTATTTTGGGATCTGAATGTTCTTAGAAAATATGTTTGCAAAATATCTTTGAATTTTTTACACATTTGTCCGATTTTGGTGAAACTTTGGGCAATTTCAGCGCAAAAAAACAAAAACCTGACTGACCCTGCTATGGTCCGTCCGCCCGTAGAACAGGATTTTTTTTGTCGGCTTACCTACCAGTACTGCAAAGTCAATAATACCCTGGACATAAAGCTACATCCAGGTGCACATCAGCTGCATGCATGAACATGCAAACAGTAAGGGTTTGGGCATTTTTTTGATTTACTGTAGTTAGAGTCGGATCACAATTAATTAGAAGGTATGATGGAGTTCTGTCATGAATATAGATATCCATTTGAAACCATAATGTTTAAGCTTTTAAAATGAGTTTGGTCAATTTTGTTCAAACCCGATTTGCAGGCATTTGAAATGTTTTACACATGTCCCAAATTACACCAAGTTAACTGGCTGAGATAATGTAGTAAGTGAGGTTTTTTCTTCCATTTTACCTCATTAGTTTGGCTTCAAATGACCGGAAAGCTTTCCTGACAGTTGCTGCTAATAATATTTTTAAATATTTGGCAAGGAATGGCCAAATTAATATTTCACTGAAAGCATATAAATATAAGACCAAATTGACACACAGTCAGAAAAGAATGCCCAATAGAGGTGGATTCGGCGTAAAATTTGGGTGAGCAAAGCTAGTCGGAAAAAATTTCAAAAATCAGTGTCCCTGCATGCACCCCCACCCACCCCACTTTGCCCATCAAAATGCAGATTTTGGTATCGGATAAAAGCTCATAATTTTAAGGCATTTAATGAACAAAAACATAGTAGTTTGGTGGTACATCACTGCTGAAGTCATGCACAAAATACACATATTTGCTTCTAAAAACTGCTGGAACAATGTAATTGAAATCAGTCCTCAGTATAAACACGCTCCTCAGTACAAATACGCTCATTGTGAGATCGAAAACATGTTTCCACCTTTAAGTAGGATTTTCATAAATAAAGACTATCCTTTTTTATACTTTTTATTAAAAACAAAATACTGAAATGGGAGAGTTGGCAGGTTTGCATATCCTGGAAATCTGTAGAGATTCACATGACACAAGTGGACTTCAAACATCAAAATCCCATAGATTACGCTGTAGACATTTTGTACTATCAAAACAAATCGAGGATGTCCTAGAATGTCATTTTAGTTTAGTTATCAACAGATTACAGATGATCTTTACTGGGTTTTCTAGTATTTAATGCACTTCCTAACAGGAATTCATCAGACTAAATTTGTTGTTAGCCTTGTCAATGAAAACCATTGTTATGTGGGTAAAATACTATCATAATAAATAGTGCAGTGACATCATGGAATGGATAAGGTAGAATACATTTAACAACTCTGCCTATAACTTAGTGCAGGAGCCAAACGTTAATCGGTGATGAACCACACTTTTCCGGTAGTGTATACGCGAACGCAAGTTAACAGAAGCGCGTATCTGTCATATTTGTACATCGTGTGATTGGTCACTAGCATTTCCTTATCGGCTTTTCGGGGTTTTTTACAGGGAAAGGATACAGATAAAATTGTATTTTGTTTTCAAATTTAAAAGAAGAAAATGCGACGTAAATGGAATTAAGAAAGTGAAAAGTGACAGATATGAATGAGGTTAATGACTTTGCATCAGTTATTTTGGGGGTATTGTGAAATCTAAACATTGTGCTTTCGACGTAAGAATATCAGAGCTGGGGATATTCCTTGGTTCCAAAGCACAATGTGTAATTACTTATTCCTCTTTGTTTCTTTGACAACATATTTCTGTTAATTAATTAGCCTATCTGGTCGTGTTAATCAGCATATGACCATCAATCAATATCATGAATTGTTGCTTTTTTTAAACAATCTTGCTTATTATAACCCCATGAGAAGTACCTGCCAATTGGCCAAAAAGAGGTTTTCATTATCAATTGGACCAATCAGCAACATTGTTAGAATCATTTCACCACACAAAAAAATTGGGACAAATTATTTGCAAAGCTCCATTCTGATTGGTGATTAAAATGAAGATATCATGTAATTGACCAATCACAGGCAATGTTAGATCGGCAGGTAGTGCTCAGGGGGTTAATTGACCCAACCCAAGATGACAATGGAGCTATACACTGAACTTAGCGTGCTGTATAAAGCTATGGCACACCCACAAGTGTCACCAGCTTGTATGCGAAATGAATACTACTAGTGATAATTAATACAGGCCTAATATTATAATCTATTCCTGTTTTGCTGTATCAATGGATGGCATTCATGACACAATCGTACCACACACGTTATGTATCAGCTGATTTCAAGGCTTACATGTAGAGCTGTTTGTGTGTTGTAACCTGACTGGATAACAAAAACTGTTGGCCCAATCTTGAATGTTAAATTACCTGGATTCCCAGTAATATTATCAGTCTAACCTACAGTAAAGAGGATAGAAGGGTCCATGCTCCATACTGTCCTGTGTGTAATGCTATGGAGAATCCATGGATTGTCATGCATGGGGCCAAAATGATGTACAGTAGCTCTGGCTTCTTTTTTTATTGGTGTGAAAGCCCAAATTGGGCAGGAAAAACCTCCTATGTAGTGGCCCTTGAACATGAGGTTGCATCATAGGAGGCTGTTTTGCTCTACACATGTTCAGGGGTCAATGACACATCTTATGATTGACTCTTGGAGATCATTTATCTATTCTTTCCTCGTAGTATATTGCATCATGCAAGGGGTTGGTCAAAACTCACATTATACGCCTTTAATATAAACTTAATTTTTCTGTTATTAATGGGTAATATGATTCTATGTATTTTGTCTATTTTTATACAGGGAAATAAATGAAAACTGAATTGAATAAAAAAAAACAGTTCACAATGGACTACAACATCCTGGTGTGCAAAGCGGATAATAACTAGGGACTTTGTGATCACACTGCAACCTTTGTGATATGGCTGTGTGTTTGTATTTCATTCAGAAAGCATGCTAGATACGAAAGTATGATTATTATTATCCGGGGGATGTACTATTTAGGAAAATTGTAGTCAGAAGAATCTCAATTGACCCTTTGCACGGTCATTTCAAAATGAGGTTCTACCCGCGAAGTGCGTTTTGTGTGTACATGTATGCATGTCTGTCAAACATGTGCTTTAATTACCGTGTACGCTTTGCAAAACCCTTATGTCGTGTTGCAAGAAAAACGCAAGAAATAAAAATACACTTTTTGCCCATGTGTTTGCAGGGAACCTCGTTTTCGTAGCAAGATCTGTGCAAAGAGCGAATATAACCCTCAATTACATTTTTTAAGTGAACCACATGAATCTATAGCCATCACATTTTTGCTCTTTTGTTCTCTTGGCAACAGTACAGTTTGCAGTAAGAAAAAGAATTATCCCAAGGTCTTTGCATAGCTTTAAAAACTTTCCTATTGTTTTTTCCCTTATTTTTCACCTTTTCACAAATGAAAAGAAAGAAAGAAAATGGGCCAAAAGGGCAACCAAATCCATAATAATATAAATCACACACAATGCGGATTAAAAAAAAATACATACTTTGAATTTAAGGCAAAAATTACTAATTTTTTTGTGCCTTATCAGTATTTGATACCAGACTGTTTTCCAGTTTCTTGTACGATTAATTTTTCATGTCATTTAATCTAAAACCAGGAAGTATTGTCTGAAAAAATTTCGCAACTCTTGTTATGACTAAATGATTGACTTACCCCAACTCAACCATAAACAATTATTTCAAAGAGATAATAGAAATGAACTCGGTACCAAGGTGATTCATGAATAAAGACTAACAGGCTGTTCCACTTGAAGTCCACAACCCCTATGGAACACATGACTTAAATCTTCCACACAGAGAGTGTGAATTTCAAATGGGGTTACCTGAATGAAATCCACACCCCCTATGGAAGACATGACCTAAATCTTCCACACAGAGAGTGTGAATTTCAAATGGGGTTACCTGAATGAGTGACTCCACTTGAAATCTACACCCCCTGTGTGGGAGATTAAGGTTGTGTCTTCCATAGGGGTTGTATGGATTTCAACTGGAATAGCCCAATTTGTTGGGCTGTCAAGCAACAGGGAAATGAAAGCGCTTTAACAATAGAGAAATATTCTGTGTAAATTATGAATCTTTGTCTTTAAAAACCAAATATTGACACTGTACACTATGTAACTTGATATTTTCCCCCTTTGTAGCAAATTACTAGGAATGAATGTAATTATGCTTTATATCAACACATTTACACAACATAGTTTCTTTCAGGTACAGATTGATCATGATGCAAGAAAAAATTAATCTGACTTAGGCAATGGAGGCTTCACCCAAGGGCACTGATGCCTTTTACATTTCCCCTGATTGGCTAATTACATGATATTTATTACCGGATTAATCAGTCAAAAGAGAGCTTCTAGACTTCTTACCATATGTCTGATATCAACAGCTCATAAGTGCCAGAAGTGGCTAAGCCCAATAGCTGCCCTGAGAACATTTGGCAATTTACACACAGTGTATTGTATTCATCTACACATGGCAGCTGTTGCACTTACCCACTTCTGGCACTGAGCAGTTGATAGGCTCAATACATGATAGTCCTCTTTGAAACCAACCTTAAGAGGCCAATGTTGTTACATACTGGAATAAATGTTTAAGCCTATGACCTTGGAGTCACATTAACCTATTGATTTTGCATTCATGACCTGCTGACCTTGCAATGACCTACTGACCTTGCAGCCATGACTTCTGACCATGGTTACAGCCATGACCTACTGACCTTGCAGTCATAACCTACTGACCCTTACATTCATGACCTACTGACCTTGCAGCCATGACCAACTGACCTTACAGCCATGACCTTGCACACATGGCCAACCAACCTTGCTGTCATTGACCTTGCAATCATGACCTATGACTTTGCAATCATGACCTACGACCTTGCAGCCTGTATTTACCTGTTGGGTAGGAGTCTGTCTTTAGCCAGGAACCCTGGTTTGTGTACATCTAGTTGGTAGTCACCATATTTAGCTTGGATTGCGTATGACGCCAACAGCACAGATGTTTCAGGCGGACAGTAGACATCGTCATTGAGGATGGCCTCCTTGATTTGCAAGAAAAAGGCTCTCTGTTTCAGAAAAAAAAGGCAAATATAGTTACTTAGTAAACATGTTGAAGTTAATAACTTGATGTTAATGATGTGATTGTGGGATCTAGCAAAGTCATTTTTGCTGGCCCAAGTAATATGAAACTTACAATATTGTTAAAAAAACACATCCTGTGATTATTTTGATGATGCCCAGACCAAAATATTTTGGCCATCACTAAAATTATGGCTGGGGTGGGGATGACTCTTTTAAACTTATAATTTTTTTCTACATTATAAAAAATTTATTGGATCCCCCCAAGATAAGCCTGTTTGAAATCTGAACTGGGATTAAGAGATTGAGAAACGCCTTTTAATTGCCTTGTGTGTAACGTTATGGTAAATCCACATTGGTCTGTCAGGCTTGGAGACTAAAATATTGCACACTACGGCATTTCTTGGCAAAAGCCCGATATCAAATGATTAGATAGTATAGATCAAGTATACAAGTACACCCACACATTTAAATAGAATTCATAACCTCATTAATAAACGCGATGCGTGCGATCCAATCATATTTTATTATTTGTGAAAACGCGAACGCAAATCGAGGTCATTAATAACTCACAATTGACCGCAAAATGCGTAATTGTTCCAATGTCGCACACAATTGACTTCTGCGTGCGCCGTATTGTGCGGCCCAACGAACTGCTTGCTAGCTGACTGCCGTATTTGGATTGCGCGCTACCATATTTGCACAGATTCTGATACGCACTTTTGTTATTGGTCGTTTTGTTTTAGCCTGATCGATTTTGGGAAAGGGAAGAAAAAAAAATTGTTTATTTTTACAAACTTTTGAGGAAAATTTTGTGTTATTTTGTAAAGTTAAAAGATCAAAGTAGACGGTTATGAATGAGGTTAATAACTTTGCATCGGTTATATAAATGGGCATTGTGAAAAATCTAAACATTTTGCTTTGGACCTCGGAATATCCTCGGTTCCAAAGGCAAAATGTTTAGATTTTTCACAATGCCCTCCAAATAACCGATGCGCAGTTATTAACCTCTAAATATACCAGGCGCATGGGAAAATATGGTACACTATTTTGTTTTGCCCTCCATGAGCGACATACTAACATGCCTGGTTAGTTCTCTTTCCGGATTGACAAGACTAAATTCTTAGTTACCTGTGTTACATCTTGTATGAGTTCTTCTGTGACATCTTCTGGATAAAATTTAGCTCTGAACTGGAATTTGTATGGGGATTCTTTCTTCACGTCTTGACTTGATACCTACAAATGACAAGAAAAGAAACAAGAAACACATTTAATATAAAGATGCATATCCACTGAAGACATTGGTTGAGCCGGTGAAAGCAATCCGGTGAGTGTACCAAATTTTGGTTTGGTACCTCGACTGCTAACATTAGACCCAGTTTTAACAACCGTTTATCAGTGGGAGCTGGTAGCCTAATGGATTTGGCGTCCGTCTAGAGATCGGAAGGTCTTGGGTTTGATTCCCATGACGGCACATTCCCTTGCTTTTTTTTCAAGTTGGGTTGTGTGCCGGTCGGGATTTGTGTTTATTTGTTGTCATGTAAAATTTTAACACTTTAGGTTGGTAAACTGTTCATTCTTTCTTATGAAATATATTCAGTTTCCTCTTGTAGCGAGCAATCGTTCCCCATCGTGTTTATTTGTTCTTGTGCAGGATGCGTATCCCCATTACCTACTTTAAGAATTTGTGACATGATCAAGGGGAATGAGTCACATGTCGGCAATTTTCCATTTGAAGTTTTTTACACCATTTTCTGGCAGTTTACAAATGCTACATTTTGATGCAAACCCCATCAAAATCGGATATCTGGTTACCGAGTTATGAGCAATTTATCAATCTCTGAAAACATTAAAAAATTGAAACAGAGTGTTTAAAATGTTTTTGTAATCTTTTAATCATTTGACACTTTCATCAAGTTATTACAACATTTTATTTACTTGAAAATGTGTTAAAAATTATATTTGTGTTTACTGGGCTATTATATCCTAAATTATCATATTTCTGTCATTGTTGGCACCATATGGGTTTGCTCAGATCATAGTATTTCAATAAAAGTCCAATTAAATAAACACAATATAGATAATAATTAATTATTGTATCTCAGGGTTATGTGATTTTTTATATCATTCAACATGAGTTTTAACAGTTAGCTATTCTGATTATATAATATTACCATGTACATGTATACACAAATGCTGGGATCACAATTTTCATCATTTGGCAACTTACCATAATAGATAATGTGACTAGATTTTGTGAGCTAGAATCATTCATACTGCTTTATAATTAAAACTTCTGTGATTTTCTTTTAAAAAAGACACTAAAACTAAACAAAATAAAGTGGTTGACAGACAAAGAATTTTGGAATTTTAGCTTTCAAATGAATAGGCCTATAGGGCAATAAATTTAGGCATATAGGGCAATAAATTTAGGCCTATAGGGGGAATAAATTTTCATCGTGCCCAATGATGCATCAAAATTTACCATCTATCGACTAGTCATTTAGGTTTATCGTCTCTAAAAAAATCACCTTTGTTTCAAGTTTCACTTGCAATCATCCTTACATTTGATTTACAGCTACACTTTAGGAACAGACCCCATAAATTTGTAAACTGTCCAGTACTCTTACTGTTTTAACATTAATATTAAGATGAACTGAAATACTTGGGGGTAACCAGCACTTGTTAAGTGAGTTTATGTATAGGCCCCGGGGGGATCACTTTATATGAAAGTTGTAAGCATCCGCGTGAAAGAAAACGAGGATTTAGGGTTGTTTTGAAAAGCAAAACGAGGATCCGCTATTAGGGTCTCAAAACGCTCATTTTACTAAAAGGAGGGGTGTTTTTTTAAGGTTGATCCTCGCTTAGGGTAGTTTTTTTAAATTACCCAATTAACGGACATTAGTGGTGACATATTTATCAAGTTATTCAGCACAAAAGAGTGGTTTCTGAGCAATTCTACTAACCAGATTTAAAAAAAATCGGAGCAGACTTCAACAGCGCCAATTTTAAGCTTACCGATATCATCACTGTCACTGAATGGCACTCTACAGACACGTCCCGCAATGAATACCCGGGAATGAATGGGGGAAAATTTCAAACCAAGTTTTTATATTGTCTGTCCTTGTTTAGGGGTAAATTTCTAACAAATTCCTCGCTTAGGGTATTTTTATTTGAGTAAAATCCTTGTTTAGGGTTAGTTTGACAAATTTTCGACATCCTAGCTTAGGCTAAAGCCCCCCGCCTTAGGGTCATTTTTGAAAGTCAATTCACACGATGCTTACAACTTTGATACATGAGTGCCCCCACCCCGGTATAGGCCTGGTTAAAAAATGGGGCCAACTAAAGTATAGTCGTTATTGTACTCTGAAATTAAAGGTTTAAATCATTTCATTAAAAAAACATAACATGATATGCTTTTTTTTTTGTGCTTTCTACTGCCAGAACAATCACTTTTTGTACACATTTTTTGATATTTAAAAACAAAATTGTTTAAATTAAAAAAATTTGATTGATATTTAAAAACAAAGATTGTTTTTAAAATTTAAAAAAAATTGACCCACTTAATTTCCAATTTTCAAAACCGTGCTATCTTAGGTAGATAGCAAGAAATGTTGTGCTATGGATGAATCATGAATCTAAATTATCCAATCATTGCATTACAACATTGAAAATGAAAATTACCCATTATCACATTCAAATAAAATTTACTACAACTTTCAAAATGTTGTTGGTCCATTTGACAATTTTTCAACCATCATACTAATATTACACAAGTTACAACTTCACAAGTGTAACCGAAGCAGCCATAAATACCAGGGTTAAGACATACTTTTCAGTTTGATGCTTAGTAATAATTAGCAATTAACAAACAAATCATAAATAGATCCATTCAGGCAACTCAATTAATTTCTGTTTCTAGCTTCAAAGGCTACATGATGTACTTATTTAATTAAGGACATGGTCACTGAGTTTTACAAATTAGTGGAATTTTGAGTAAACTGGTCCATCAACAGGGTTTAACTGATTGAGATCATGAAACTGATTGAAATCCAGGCAGAAAAATTTCAGTTCCCTCAGTTTTAAATCTGTCAATCTGTGGACTAGTTTTTTAGGCCTCTAAAATTGTAATTCCCCCACCCACCCCCTACAATTGTAATTCCCCCACCCCCCAAAAAAAGGGTACATATTTTGTAGCACTAAAATTGCATGGCATTTTCAATTCCCTCCAGTCCCATTAAGTATGGGTATACAATGTAGTTTGTAGAGTGCCAGAGACTGGGTGAAATAATCTTGGATCTATCTGACATGATATCTTTTTCAGACATTTACTTCCCAAAAAATGCTCATTATGATATTTAGTTTTATTGAGTACAGTATTTTTTATAGAGATGAAAGGGAATTAAAGAAACAAAAACAAAACAAACAAAAATGTTAAAAATAAAACAAGAAACTGCTAATAAATAAAAGTAAAAATTAAAATTTTTGTGAATGGGCGTGTGAACGATGACGTGTTCCAAACAAGTTCACCTTCCCTTATTGTTCCTGCTTACTGATCACAGAACTTTACTAGACAGTGACCCTGAAAGCAACAAATGTACACCTGTATGATGACTAAACAGGATTGCCAGTTTTCATGCCATGGTCCAGCAACCAGTGCTAGGCCTGCCCTGCTTAGGAACAGTGCTGTACGGTGCAAAAACTGATTGAGGAGCCAATGGCTCCTAACTTTATCAATTTAGGCGCCCAAATTTTGCTCCCAAGTAAAAAAACAATTTAAAGTTTTTTTAGGCTTACTTCCATTTCCAGTTCCAGGTTCTACTAGGTTCATTAAAAGTATCAACTGCTGTTGGATTTCCTGATTTAATTGTTTCATCGTCATCCTTCTTGTTTCCCAAAAGCTCCATCAAATTCAAAGTTTTTTTTTATTTTGACGCCATCTTGAGTGCTTAAAAACAATCAAAACTTTTGACCTATCCTATATTATCATCCATATGTACATGTTTTGCATTTGCTGGCGATTAAAAGCTTCAACAGTTGGTTGCCATTGATTGAAGGTTTAGTCGCATCAGAAAAAATCTAGTCGCCAATGCGCTTAAAATGGTCGCACCGTACAGCACTGCTTAGGAACCCGGGCCAGTTTAAAGTCCGATTAAGACTCCACATCGAAACTGACGAAACACGATGCAATGAAATTAAATACGCAATGAAATTAAAATGTACATTTTAATTTCATCGCGCGATACTGTGATGTTTTATTTTAAAGCATGTGGGGTCTGCATCTCCTTTTATGGTCAATCTGCCGACCTTGATTTTCCACAAGCGTGCACGGCCATAATATCGCAGCGCGATGCGAAGAAAGTTGAACTTTCAGCGATGTGGAGTCTGAATAGGACATTTAAAACATGGGTGTGAGTGGAGGTTTATAAGTCTGAAAGGTATATAATTGTATAATTGACTTGTAGTAGGATGACTGTGTGTGGACAAATACGTACGGTATTTATATTTGTGACTCCTCGGCACAACTGAGCCCGGATGTCGCCAGTGCCACTATATTGAGATATGCTCCATCGAACTTAACAATAAACAATAGGAAACAAAGGATTTATTGACTGTTTTATTGATTTTTCACTACTTAAATGTCAAGTACTATAGACATACATCATTTTAAAGCTAATTTCAAGCAGAATATTTTGGTTGAATATCTCAAAAATGATGATTGGCGACTTCAGGGCTCAGTTGTGCCGAGAGGTCACATTTGAGAATCCCCATCGCTAGAGAATCGATCACCGTTATCGGCTGTTACTTACACGTGTAACATACAGTATGTGGACCCGGGTGGATACAGGCTTGAATCAAGACTAAGGAAGTACCGGTAATCTAGATATCTGCATCATGCCGCTAACGGACATTTTAAAATGAGCCCAATTGGGGACCTTGAGGGAAATTGTGGCAACTTTTCTTTCATGGGCATGAAATCATCAGGCATTGATAGGAACCAGTGTAACAATGGAACCGATGAACCGTGTCATCAGGTATGTCAGATTGCCTACTGATTTGACGGTTTCCTTGGTTTGTCACTGGAGTTTCCTGCAATTGGTACAGTTGCCATCTGGAGTTGCCTATCACACTATTTTGTAGCCCAATTGCGCACCTTTAAAGATGGCCTACAACAGAGGTTCTCAATTAATTTGTTTCAAGGGCCAAATTGTGTTGAACAATAATGGTGAAGGGCAAAAAAAAAATCAATAGAGCGTAAGCGTGGTGGGGTCCAGGGGAGCCCCTGGAAGTTGAGAGGTTTAACCTATTTTTACCACAAATTTTGCATGAAAAACATAGGTACAAGAACGAAGTAATTTTTCCCAGATATATATTTGTTTTAATCAGTGCCCGGCCGCGGGCCACTTTTAAAGGCGCCACGGGCCGGATTTGGCCCGCGGGCCACCCTTTGAGAAGGCGTGGCCTACAATTTTTGACCAGAAACCAGTGGTTTAAAATGAATTTTCAGCAATAATTGGCCCGCAATTTTCAGTAAGTGTCCTGTCCAGGCTAGGAAACGAATGGCTTTTTAAAGAGAAAAATTAGGTGATTTATAAAAAAAAATTTCATTATTTGACACCTGGTTTGGGCTGGAATTTTTTAGTATAATCGTGCAGTTGCCATTCATTCATTCATATTTATTCAGTACTCACATAAAAAATATTACAGCACATATGATAAAAAAAATATACATTATAAATACGTATACAAGATGTAGTCAATTGCATGAAATACCAGATAAAGCAACGAAATATATGGATTATGGAGTAAACACCAGACGAAGTACCAAGGATAGCCAAAAAGCCTCAATAAAATTGAGGCTTATTTCCATTGGGGTCCTTAAAGAAAAAAGAGATGGGCGAAACAAGCAGATCAGGCAACAGAACCAAATAAATAAATAACTCCCGAACCCAAAATATTGCACAAAATAAATAAATAACACCCAAATCCCATATTGCACATAAAATTACGACCAAAAAGAAAAAGATCAAACTCCATCAATACCTAATGAAAGAACTTTGCTCAGTTCTTATGGCTTGATCCATCAGATGTTTTTTGACGGTTTTTTTAAATTGGGTCAAATTGGTGATCTGTTTGATGGAATTTGGTAATGAATTCCAATGTTTGATGCCACTATAAAAAAAGGTGTGACTAACATTACCGTGGTTTCTAGGAACAACAAAATTGTATGAGCTATCCCTGGTACCGTAGTTATGCAAAGATTTTGTACGAGTAAAATTGGCACTTAGATAGACCGGGGCTTTTTCATGGAAGATTTTAAAACTTGATTCAGTTTCAACTGAATCACCCTATCATGAACAGACAACAAACCAATTTTGTTCAAGCAGAGAGTGGTACATGCCTTCATCTTGTTTTCAAGCAGAGAGTGGTATATGTGCCAATTAGTGAAGAGATTCATACTGAATTGAGCAATTTGTCTTTACCAACTTATTTGTATCTATAATATACATAATGTACTAAATTGTACTTGGTAGAGCGACCCTGTATCGTTAATACAGAAAGACGGAACGACCATCTTCACTTTTTAATTTTAAAAAGTTTTGTCATTCGTGCTCCTTGGAAAATAATTATGCAGCAAGAGCTACAGGTCTATTCCTGTTCAACATGTTCAATAGCTTCTTCTACCCATTACAATCACGTAGGCGTAACGTAACCGTACACACACACAGTGAGCCACACATGCACAAAGTGTGAAACCAGCTCTCTAGAGTTCATGTCTGTTTGTTTTGTGTCTATTTTAAACACTGGTATGCCATGCATAATGCACTAAGCCTTACTTAGCAACATTAATTTTCATTTGAAAAAACAGACACTTACCATCAGTGATCGCAACGAAACGTCGGAATATTTAAACATTTGTGGGATTAGCTTAAAAGTGAGGGATGACTCGACTCTATTGTTGCCTTTTCATAAGGAAGAAAACAGCAGTGTTGAAAATACGAAGCACCATTCTATAGACTTAGCAAGTGTTTGTCCAATTTTTGAAAAGTTGCATTCAAAATTCCTTAATTTATGTTATTGTTAAAATTGTTAAAAGTCCATTTCTCACACAATGACCTATTTTTTTAAACATTTTGCTCTCACCAAATACCAAAAATCATGCTCTCACCCAATTATTAGGTACCCCATAATTTTTTACATTTTGCTCTCACGGAATGCCCCTTATTGTGACAGTGCCAGCTGTCAGCGCTACACTTATCCATTTTATGTTGCACACCTCCACATAAAATAGGCCAACACAAGTTTGCTATCAAAAATGTCGATGAAAGTCAAACCGGAATGAATAAAACAAATGAATTTTTTAGAGAGAATTTCATCAGGGGATGTCTTGCCAATTACTATGTGCATATCGTTTGCAATCCAAACAGTAGCCGAGACTATTTATGAATTCTGACCCAGAAACAACAACCTTCCTGTTTACGTTCATAAGACCGATTTTAATTAAACTGTAACTTATACCCAACTGCAATTACCAGTCTGTGATTTTGTCCGTATTCAAACTATCAAGCGCCCACTCCACATTTGTGCCACAATGAAGAGGAATGAATCTAATGCGACTGTCGCTGATATTGATTTTGAGTTATTGCATAAAAAAGGTGATACAACGTGCCTTATATCCTTAAAATAAACGCCCCCGGAGTGTGTAATGTTCAAAAAGGGGGACATTTATGGGCGGTCATAATTCACAGAAAAATCATTAGGAAAGCGTAAAATGTTACCCTAACACAAACTTAACTCTATGCCCATCTGAACAATAAAGGTGGAGGGTCACACTCAATTACTTTTGCAGTGATGTACCAAGTTGCAGATGTTTTGATTGTGGGGGGGGGAGCATTCCAGCAAATAAACAACAATAATGTCAACAGGGGTGCTTAGAAGAAGCTCTCATTCCACAACCAAGCTAAAAACATTCATGAGGGTTATGGCTATTTCCGAAATGAAAACAAAATGTCCCCACATAGTGCGTGTGAAACATGTCACTTGGGCTACTTCACATAGAATCTGATCTAAAATGAAATGTAAAAAAAAGAAAAAAGCAGTTGTCTTTTACTCAAGAGGCAGATTGCAGTCTTGCTACGTACTTCTGAACCAATCTGCTCCGATTCATTTTTAAAATAGTACAATGTACAGCTGCATGTAATTCAAATCTTGGTTTAATTTTGCAAGGTCCTTATCTCGCCTAACATTACACCAAGCAAAATATACATTGATATCAATTCAAATAATATCAATATTTTCATTACCAGTGCTGCTCCGATGAGGCTATTATGTATGTAGATAATGGTTTATAATTGCTGTGAAGTAGTACAGGGTTTTCATCCCTCATTCAGAAACTTTTCATTCATTCAGAATCCTCCTGACCTGGTACTCACTACTGCCCAGTGCCCCGAGCAGAGGAAGTAAATTGTGTGCAATTTTACAAGTTTAATATAAGGCGATGCTAAAAATACCTGTTCTACGGGTGGAGTGGACAGACGTTTGAAGTAACATTGATCAGACCTTTTTTTCCAAATGACTCTAAAAATCACCAAAATCTGTCTTAAATTAATTTTTTCCCTTGCTTCGCTCATGTTTTGTTCTTTCCCCTGCAGTCAAAATAAATCTTTTTGTCCAAAACAGCTGATTTAACATGCATTACTGTACAGCAATTTCCGACAAACACATCCACTTTGGGAAACAAAAAAAAAATAATAAAAAAAAAAAAAACAGCTGAACTTAGGCCAAAAAAAAAAAAAAATAAGTGTTTGTTTGGCCACACATGGGTTAGAAAGGAGTGGGTCGGTAGGTCGATTTCCTTTTCTTTTTTCTTTTTCTTAGATCTGTACACATGTTACAGCAAGTGGGGCCTTACATTTTGTACTTGTGTCAAACTTTAATGTAATTTCAACCTTACAATATAAAGTTTGATCTCTTTGGCAACAAAATCTTGATAAAGATTCAGTATCATGCTTGGTTCTCTATATTGATTGATGGTAAAATATTGTTGGGGGAGCTAAATGAAAATGAAAGCTGTGATTGCCAGGAATATTAACTTCCAATTGTCATTTGGCATTTTTATAGGGAAAAAATATCATTTTCTTTATTTTTATATCATTGTTTGATGGTTTTTGATTTTTTGGGTTGGTCATGTCTGGGTCAGAGGAGGCTTAAAGGCATTCCTACAATGCACTATGATTGGGAAATTTGATCAATATAACCTAATTTTAAAGGCAAAGTCCCCATTGCCACACACACAAAATGGTAATTTTAAAACTGCAGCCAACGAGCTAATAGTTGAGACTTAGGAATGATATTTGATTTTCTTACAGGAAACATTCATATTGTCCCACTGCATTAATTTTATTCCTAAGTCTCGATGTTTTGAATGTTAAATAATAAGATGAAAACACCAGATATTTGCACACAATTCCAATGCAAGGTATGCTCAACTGTACTTCATGTGTACAAAAGCCAGACATACAAGGTCAGAAACCCCATTGGGTTGTGGGAATGTCTTTAAACATCCTCTGTGTCTGGGTAAACAAACACTTTTTTTTGGCCTATAAAACCTAATTCTTTTTTTAAAATCTGAGTCAGTCCGCCTGTAGAACAGGGTTTGGATTTGGATTTGTTTTGTGTTTTTTTATCGCCTGTAAGTGGTGGTGTTTTTTTAAAGCTGTGCAAAAATCAAGTGACATCTGCATCAAAATACGCTTAAATTAGAAAAAAAAATTACTAGGTAATAAATTTGCTTGTTTCATCTAGATTCATTCATGAATAGAATAGAAACAGATGCTAATACAATATTATACAAATATACCTCGTTACCTCCACTGTGGTAATAGCCTTAACCTATTTGCATTTATAATATCTATTTTTCTCTCATTGTTTGAATGGTATAAAAAATAAAATTAATAAAAGCCGCTTGGTAGAAAACAGTTTGCAGTATTTTGGCAGCTGCTTATGGTGGGGTGCTTCATTGATCAAGTTAGATCAAGCACAAAATAAGCCTGGGTTTGTGTGGAGATGTACTTTATAATAATATGAATTGTTATTCTCATAAAAGCTACCTACATTGTATCAACTACTTTTACTTTGTGTGATATTCAACAAATTTCGATTACATGTACTCATGAACGCAATGAAATCTTTGTTTACCATTCAACATAATAAGAAGGAAGTAAAATTTGCATTTGAGAATTTATCTGATGTGAAGAAAGAGATAGGCATTCATGTAACAAATAAAAAGCAACAGTGCTATGGAATAAATTTGTAATATCATGGTGAATTAAACTTTGTCATTTTAAGACACATTGAGGGGTGCATAAGACTAGGGTGTTAGTGGGCGTTTGTTTCACCGATAAACGTGGACCCACAGCTATGACATTTCACTCACGTCCACGGTCAGAAGAGAGCGCCAGAGGGCATTGCACACAGTAATAATGCATGGGGAGTAGGTCCCCCATCATAGGTGTAATGTCCACGGTTTGGCGGTTAAATACCTTACGGTTCTTACCATAAAAGTCCATGCTTCTAGAGTGAAATGTCAGTGCATAAGAGGTCCATTGTCCATACAAATGTTACATGTAGGGGTGTGGGTGTTTGTGTGCATGCGTGTTTGCTTGTTTGCAATGCGGTAGAAATGTATTTTGCCATTTTGGTTTGTCGTAAATCCCTCCTTTTTGAGGAGCACCAAGCCAAATCAAAAAGGCAGCTTGCTGTTAATGTTTAAAGGTAGTTTAGTCAACACTGGCATCAAAAAAATATCCATAAAGCATTATGGCCTCATCTACAAAATATTTATAACCACTTCTGTTATAATAAAGTGTCCTCATGAATAAAGGTTATAATCTCATTCCACTTGAAATCAATTTAGCCTTCAAATTATCTCAATTTAGTGCTCATCAATTTATACTGGTTTCAGTCAAACAAGTAAAAGCACTTAAACTGGGCGTCAATAAATTCCTAATGACAGCTCACTAAAACCAAAACCAATCATCTTATTTAACTAGCTTGGTAATGGATTCTCCTAACAATTTAAAACATTGAAATATGAAAAGGTCTGTACTAGGTACAATGTGTGGTCTTATTTTAAAAATATTATTATAGAAAGTGTTCTGGGGGAAAATGGAATCAAACTAATCGACATGATGTTCATAAAATTTGTTCAAGCTAAATGCATGGAAGCACTTGATGTGGCTGATGTACGTTGTACATGTACTTACACTGAAAGTTTTATGTGTTGAAATGTCCGACATAATGCAACCAAGGGTGAAATTAAGCGGGAGACGGGAGCCGTTTGGCCCCCCAGAAACTCTGCAATGGCCCCTGGTTCCATCTCATTTGTAGTTGATCAGGGGACACTTTTCTCACAAAACTGGCCCCTGGATAGTGTGAACCAAAAAGTATCAAATTCAAAGCAACTAGTGCTTATTTAACCCATCCAGCATCTTTATTTTTATTGGCCCCTTCGTAAATGGAAGTGGCCCTTGGTTTCTTCAAATCTTGGTGAACCAGGGGCCACTTTTTTTTACCAAAGTGGCCCCTGGTTCAAGCTCTCTTATTTTCACCCTTGAATGCAACATGCCTTGCATAACATCATTCAATGTCCATTGTCCCTTATTTTAATATTCCAACTTTCTGTACTATTTGAAGGACGTAACAAAATAATGCAATTATACAGCAGCCAGGCGTCAAATTATAAATTGGGGGGGGGGGGGCACTCATTTTCAAGGCCACTGGGCAAACCAAAAAAAGGGCATCAAGGCCAACAAGTGATGAAGAGTACTTGAAGTTGACTAAAAGATCTGAGGCAACAAAGCCAAAACTAAAAATGGGTAGGCAATGGCCTTGGTGAGTTGGTAGCCTCCCTGAAATTCCAGCCCTTACAGCAGCACAGACATCGATACCGAAAAATGTGTTTTACTCACACTGTTTACCTTTTCAAATAGTAAAATACTACACTAAAGTGCTTCCTTATTTATTTGTTTCACAGTTCACTCATTCCTACTACTAGTACTAGTACTAGTAGACAATACCCTACGTACATCATGGGCATTTTCTTTGGTATGCCAATTTCCTTTTTAAAGGAATTTTTATTTTACAATTTGTGCATGTAACCACCTCCAAATTCTCTTTGCCTATCCAGTGTGCACAGTGTATTTATTGAATAATTTATGAATTCAGTGTTGGCCAAATATTCCCATAAGCCTCATAATACATGGGGAGCAAACATGACCCAAAACAAATTGTTCACAGTCTACTTATTCCTTGCAGGTCCCAAAAGAATTACAGTTTATATTTGCAGATTTATGCCATCTTAAAGAATGAGCGGCAGTAAAGAGTTCCCTGCTGTATGCACACACCGTTTTACAAGCTTACAGTGATACAGGCATTATGCAGCATAAACATCTGAGACATGGTCAAATGTACATGGAACTTTCTAAGACAAACTTACTTTTTAAAAGTTATGGCAAGGTTTCTTTCTATGGTATGACCATAAAATTGTATTTTACAGGTTCATCAAATGGGTTATAAATCTTTTAAATTTCTATATACAATGAGGGTCTTAGCTAGGATTTGACAAGTGCCTGTTATTTTCACCAAACTGCATGTCCAAAATTTGACCCCTTCAGGATGTTCAGACAGTTCGAATATTGCTATGCATTTATAATGTAGCCTTCATTTATTAATTTTAATTAATAAAAGTCTTGTTTTCAGTTCACCAAAGTTTCTGATTTTTGAAAAAATTCAAACTTGGTAAAACAGTAGAAAGCCCTGAATGTATCTGTTTCTGTAGTACTAGGCCTATACTGTGCAAACTCTTGTTATTTTATGATTTTCTTCCAGGATATTTAAGGGGATATCTTACTCAAGATTCCCAGCTAATCCTTTGCAGACATATCACATTATTTCATCAAATGGCAAAGTTGGGAATAGACTGGCTAAACATGGGTTGTTATAGTCAAGAAATACAACATATTTTGCAAGATCAGGATCAGTTCAGATATTTTTTGTCACTATCGACCCATGTTGCACTAGATAGCAAATCAGTAAGCCCTGATAACTGAAATGGAAGAAATGCATTGTGGGAAGTATAAGATATCTAATTTGCCTGCCCATTAAGCAAGTGTACTGACTTAGCATGTTTTGTGGTTATCCTGTCACCAAGACAACCACAGGTAGGATTCCCATAATTTCAGGTCATTGCAGTCATCAGGCTCCACACATAGGCAAATCTGTGGCCACTGGTCTGTATAACCCAGCAACTGGGACAAAACAGGGGTAAAGATTTTATAGAAGGGCTTGGTTTTTTTACACAGATACATAAGAAGTACCTGTAGTTTTTTTCCATACAGATTGTGTTTATTTTTCCATGACTTGACCTGTTTGTTTTGAGTTGGTTTTTTTCTCCAAATTTTGGAAAAAAGCTATTTTTTCGTCCATTACTTTGATGTAGGGAATTTGCAAATTTATAACTTTACCTCCTTAATTATACTACGGTACTAACCTTCCCCTACAAAATGGTTTATTAGTATAGTATCCCTTGAACCCTATGCAAACTTGGGCATTGGTCTGAACTCATTTTAAACCATTTTTGTTGTAAAGTTAACATAAATTCAAACAGAAACTTCAAAGAGTCTGCCACTTAAAATGTGTTGCACTGAAAACGACTCGCAAAAAAATAATGAAATGTTGGACAACTTGCCAGATTGTGTAGTTACATTTTTGCAGTGGCCTATTCATTGAAGTAGGGGCATTGGTCTATTCTACTACCAACCCAATACAACGTTCAGTTGTAGTTTGTACTCCAAGCTCACCTAAATTAGGTGAAAAATCTCTGAATCGTGACAATGACAAATTTGACCTTTGGACACCGTAGCATTGTATAAAACCAGATTATGCCACTAGCTCATTTTTGTATCAAAAGAGGATTGGATTTGAATGAAAAGAACTCGGAGGACATGACCCATGACATAGCTCTGGCTGGCACACATGCTGTATGTGAACTTCCTGGTATCAATATCAACCCATTTTATACCGACTTTCCTTGGTATAAAACATGGGTGTGGTACCTAGAAAGATTGTTTTTGTAAATAGAGAACAAAAGGTATCTTCTCATTAGAGAATGAGTGATTAAGACATTTGAGTAATTAGGCCTCCTGGACCTTGGAAGTGGTATTTAGAGTTGTATTATATGCATATTATTCATACAAACAGTTGTTAACACATTGTAGCTAAATAGCTACAAGTTATTGTTAACTATCCGCAGTACACTGTGTATGTATGCATTCGAGCAATTAATGATTGGCTATGGAATTCAGTTCTATACAAGGATATTATGGTGTAGCCTTGTTTTGCCAAGGTGTACATGAATATGTTGATCAAACAAAGCATGTACATTTAGGGCACTGCAGATTTGCCCATTGAATAAACTTTACTAGAAATGTAAATGAGTCAGAGCAGGCAAGTTATACAATGTAGGACTGGTAGATACTTGCCCATGTGTCTAGTTGTAAGAACCTTCAAGTTTAGGCTGAAGGCAAGGTAGCAAACTTATTTTGAAAGTATTTTTTTCAAAGCTAGATCAAGTTACAAGTACAGTTTAATTACTGTCGCTTCTATCAGGGTCAGGGATATGATCATATCCCTGCTTCTATTGACCAGTCAGGGACACATTGAATGAGCATGCATTGCTAGATGTTCAATAGAAGCAAAAGTAATGTATAACTTGACCCAATTTTGACAAAAAACTTTCAAAATAAATTATCTACATATATT
Source organism: Amphiura filiformis (assembly GCF_039555335.1). NCBI lineage: Eukaryota > Metazoa > Echinodermata > Ophiuroidea > Amphilepidida > Amphiuridae > Amphiura > Amphiura filiformis. The sequence goes on along the minus strand of NC_092646.1, from coordinate 57,645,844 downwards.
TTGAATTACATTCAAAAGGAAAATCCCCATAACTCTGATGTACTGTAATTAATAATGAGTAATTGAGTATGTCAATAAATCAATTAATTTATACTAATTACTCTGCACATACCGCTTCTTCCTTGTGCTACCTTACTAAACGTACATGACATGCAGGGCTCCCACTAGCCTTCAGTCTCTGCGTTTGATCTGACGCACAACTATAAAACGTGAGGCCAATAGAAGTCAAATTTTATTCAATCCAAAATTACTTCAATTTACTATTTTCAATCTGTCAAATTCGTCATCCAAAATCAGAGTCAAAAAGTTATATTACCTTCTGGGCATGACTAAAACATTTTTGCAGTTTCAGCAAATTGCAAATCAATCATTTCTGAATATTAGCTATTTACAAAAATTAAATTTGACAGCAATAATTAATATTGACCTAATATTTATTAAGTGTGCCTTTGACAGATATTTATAAAGTCATTCAATAAATTGAATAGATACTTGGAACTGAATTCATAGCAAACAAGAAGAGTCTTTAAAAAGGACATGCTTAGGTGTAGTAGGTTTTCAGACCAAATTATTTTTCGTGGTAGGCACAACATAACAAGGTTGCAAGGCCCTTCGAATTCAATTGCAACCTTTTGTTTTCTAACATAAAGATCAAAATATTTCAACTTGTGTGAAATAACTTCAATCTCATTTTTTTTTTCTGTATCGCTGAAAAAATTTACTTACCTCTCTGAATCCACTTTTAAAAATCTTTTTGTAGACTGACTCCTTATTCAAAGTCTCAGTTCAATGTTACTCACTCACCTTTTTGTTTAGTTTGAGCCACGTTGTGAAGCCTTTGCTGTCGATGTATTGCAGACCAAAAAACCAAATCTCTCTTAATCCTATTGTCTTCACCACCTATCAAAAAATATCCAAGAAATTAAAATTTAAATATGTTGACAAAGGTTTTATATACCCAACATTGTTATTTCCTGACATTAAAGGGGTGTGTCCTGAACACACTTCAATAGTCCCCATTTTCTTCATTGAAACTGAGATTTTGGTATCAGAAGAAAGCTCATTTTCCTCAATTAATACCCATGTAAAATTGAACGCCCGGGTCGATCCTTCATGTAATTATTTCGTGTAATCTAATCCTAACTCTAACCCTAATCCTAACCCTAATCCTAACCCTAAACTAACCCTAACTCTAACCCTAACCCTAATTTCGTGTAAAATTACATGAAGGAATAACCAACGCCCGAGATGTTTTGTTGAGAGAGTGTGAACAAAAGTCGCTCAATTGGACTACCAAATTGAGAGTTTGGCAACCATCAGCTCTCCCCATGTTCCTGAACCATACCATACTATTGAAAAATATAATGTCCATAAACATATTATAAAGAGTTTGCAATATTGATGTTTTATTGATTGGTTATCAGATTGCACTTGTAAATTCCCAGTAACCAGATTTGATTTCAGTTATTCCAAATCCATTTTACCACTTAAAGTTCAATCAATTGATTAACCCTATCCAGTTGATGCACTTGAACATTTAGCCAGGCCAGGTAATTCACTCCTAATTGTAGGTGATTAAAATAAACAACTTAATGGGTTATAAATGTATTTTAAATACAAAGTGCATTGTATTTTTAACTAGCTGTTTTTATATAGACCTACCCATTGTGGTCTGTGGATTATGGCCAGAAAGAAGAATTGAGATCGGAAAAGAGAACGGGCACATAACTGAGGAATCTCAGAATTATTGAGAGAATTAAGATGACAGTTTTTCATATTTTATTTATTCATATTTTATTTAGGGTTTTGTAACATGCAAGACCCCAAATCCAATAAAATGTCCACTTTTTGGTGAATATATATATCAAAAAGTGCCCCAAAAGATCCTTATTTGGAGGAAAATCATTCATACAGGGTCCACATTTTTCATGAAACCCCATGACCCCCCCCCCCCTAATAAAGCCATCTTTTTTCAGCAATAAAACTCCCAAAAAATGTCAGTTTTGTTGATTTTTGTCCAACTTGTTCCAACAATGTCCACAATTTGGAAGTGTCTTCCTGCCCAAATCCTGGCCAGAGGACCGATTGAAATTTTATTCATTATTTCATCCGTTCCAGATTTTAAGATTTGTATTAATTTTACATAGAACTTCTTCTCTAGCTACAACCACCCACATACAACATCATAAGCATCACAAATCACAATTATACATGTAATAATACAATCACAAATTCAATTCAATCAACAAGTACCATCAATACAGGAAACCGCTAGTGTGTATCCTACACAAATACATTGTACAATGACCTGCATAAACTAGGTAATCAAAAAGCAACACCATAAAAATATAACAATACTAGTAAATGCCTGATCTATTTGAATACAAAACAATTAGGAAACTCCCATTTCCAACTACTGGGGTACTTCCCAGTGAATCAGGTACTTCAGTCAGACCTTGGTGTTACATTGCAGATTGATGAATCAGGGAATCCCAAGTCACATCTCACTGACATCAGTCCTAAAATCTAACCACAGGGATATGCAAATGAGCAACCCCATTTCCTGAAAATCAATCTTTGAGGGCTTGCGGCAGGACATTGAACATAAGGGATAACGGCAGGGGTTTTGACTGGGTACCACCACCCTGCTAATTGCTTGTTACTCTTTTTTTTAATATACGGAAGTGAAATACCATCATCTAAATCAAGTTTACATGTCTAGATCTAAAACATCATATGAAAGAATAGAGGGTCAGTCCACACTTGGATAGTAACAAATTAACCACATCCACGGACCACAATTATGTAAAAGATGCTCAAACCTGTGTGTCCAGTGTCCACTGTTGGATAGTACAATCTGTATCATGTTTTTCATGTCCTCATTTGTACTATGCATGATGTATGTGTATACATACTTGTAGGGTGTGTGGATGTAGGGTGTGTGCGAGTGTTTTGTACTTTTGTACGGTGTGGACATAGGGCCGCCTTGAAATAAGCAGACTGGAACCAGGAGCAATTTGTTTTGAACATTGCTCTTGGTTCACTGGGATTTTACAAGAACCAGGAACAATTTCTGAAGAAACAGGAGCAATTTTCAATATTAAATCCTTTTCTGCATAATACAATACAGCATACCAGCACGACTGCATCAAGTGCAAAACTGTAACCAGGAGCAATTTATTTTAGAAAATTGCTCCTGGTTCATGTAAATTTTACAAGGACCAGGCGCAATTGGTGGCTTTACGAGGGTAAATTTGCTCCCCGCGCCCGCTTATTTCAAGGCTTGCATAGGGCGTTTGACTGTGTGCAAGTGCTACCTTGTGATCTAAACCCCAGCCCTGATTTATCACTTTCTACTCGATCAATTTTCATTGCAAAATAATCCAACCAATGTGTAATAGTACACACATTCAGTTTTTGACCTTTTGTGGGGTCAAATATGTTACAACCCAGTAAACTTATGGTCTTCCCTATAACCATATTTGGTCATCCTTATCCATATTTGGTAGGGTATTCATTCATTTCATTGATCACTTTCCATTCCAGTGATATTCTTGAAAAGCCTGACCTTAGACCACAGGAAGCATTTCAATGGGAATCGTTCATGATTCAATCAATATTTGCAGTGATTATTATAGCTTTTAGACCACAACCACAGAGTTCATCATGGAATGGGCACTTTGAAAAAAACTACCTGTTCAACTACCCCCAGTCTTCATTTTTACATCCTAAAACAATTTCATGTCGTAAAATGGTGGTGATTTGTAAGTTCGTTTGGTATTTATTGTCAACTATTTTCTGACCCTTAAACAATTTCATGTCATAAAAATGGTGGTGATTTGTACCTTTGGTATTTATTGTCAACTATTTTTGAGTTTGCAAAAAAATGTCTGTAACTGAAATGCAGCTAAACTTTGTTTATCTCCCATCCTAACCCTAACCTACCCACCACTGTTATCACAATCATAACATTTTTAAAAAGACCTAAATTTAGTTAAAACTCCAAAATTTGAGTGCGATTTGCAAGGTACCATATTTCTGATTTACATGTATGTAGTGTATTAAGCATGTAGCTTCCAATATTGTGTGTTGTTCTGGTTGACCCTCATTTATACCATGATTTACATAATACATCTAGGTATGGAACTTGTTTAACTACCAGATTTTTCTATTGTTATGCATGCAAGGTAATGTAGCACTTTTCTGTGCCGTCTGATGGTGAATACTATTTACATGTACATAAAAATACTGAATATTCTCCGTCATCCAGTCGTTAGATTTACATTCGGTACTGTACATGTAGGTCTACTTGTATTTAAAAATAATATGTTTCAAGTGGGTTTTGTATTTCACACCAGGGAGTTTTTTATGAAAAACTGCCTTTGTTTGTGGACATGCCATTAATTTTTATCTGGCGATACCAAATTTGGGTACGCATTTAAGCAGATCTCCGCCTTGACTGTTCCATCAGCAGGCTCGGGTGTTGACGAGCGAAGAGAGGCTCAGGGAGTCAGATAGGTCTAGAAATTAGAATGTGCTGCTCCACTCCCCCCTATGTGAGTACAGCATCAATCAATGCAGATCTCTGAACTCCATTTTATCTCTTACATTATACATTGTAGCACCATTTTGAATGCTCCATTAGCAGGTTAGGATGATGGAAGAGAGGTTCAGGGAGCAAGATAAGTTTAGAATGTACAGAGAACAAATGTGACACGATCAAGGGAAATGAGTCGGATGTCGCTAATATTGATTTTGAGATATTGGCAAAGAAAGTGTTAAAATTCTTTTGTTTTATATTGTTTTCAGAGATTGATAAATTGACATAACTTCACAAAGAAAAGTCATATGAACATGGGGTTTTCAGTTTCTGAAAGCTCTAAATCTCCTCTTTAGAAACATGTGTAAAACTTATTTTCGACCAGGGCCGACATGTGACTCATTCCCATTGATCATGTCACAAATGTGTATACCACAGCACAGATCTCCTGTGTTGACTAAGAAGCTTATGTTGATTGCTCCATCAGCAGGCTTATCGTGAGGCAAGAGAAGCTTCTGAATAAGTCTAGAATGTGCACTTGTTGATAACACATCCAGATCTCTTAGGGGCGCACCATTAGATTTCCAGGGGGGGGCATGGGAGTTTTTTGAAAAAAAAAACTTTGCCCACTAGTGAGAAAAAAAAAAAAAACTTTGCCCACTAGTGAGACGAAAAAAAAAAATTTTGTCTCACTGATGAGCAAAAAAAAAACTTCCCCACCCAACTTTGTATAAAAATGTACATTAAAATTGAAAAAAAAATAGCTTCGCCGCTGAAGGCGGCGAAAAAAAAAAATTTGGTGCTCTTGGAAGCGAAAAAAAAAAAATTCTGCCGCCCTCGGCAGCGAAAAAATAAATTCTGCCTGACCCAAACTCCAATGCCACCCCAGAGAATCTAATGGTGCGTCCCTTAGCTCTGTACACGTAGCACTTGTTCAGTGCCTCTATGGGACCTTGACAACCCCTCTCTGACATCACCTGCTATGCGTCTCGGCGCTACCCGCCTCGATCCCCGTCGAGGAACTAGGGCTAGTTCTATACATGTTGACTGCTTTTCTTTAGAAGATGATGAAGGAGTAGAGGCTTTGAAAAAGGTCTACATGTAGAATGTGCAGTGTTCAATGTTGATACCGCATCAATGCAGTCTATGCAGATCTCCTAGCTCTGTACACATCGACTGCTTCTCTTTAGAAGATGAAGGAAGAGAGGCTTCGGGTAAGTCTAGAATATGCAGTGTTCAATGTTGATACCGCATCAATTAGGCCTGGCATTTTCGGGTAATTTTGTACCCGGTACTCATAGATTTTTTCGGGCGGGTAACTGGGTACCAAATTGCAAAAAAAAAAAAAAAAAAATGCATTCAAATTCAATGCATTTTGAAATCATTAATAGACTATGACATGAATACAAATTATCAATTTTCATATTATACAAAACATCTTGAAATTGTTTTTTTTGTTTTTGTTTTTTTTAGGTCAACCATGAATGATCATAGCATTTAGGTCTAGGTCCAGGGACACTACAAAACCGAAAAAATAAAAAACTTTAAAAAAAATTTTTTTTAAATCTCGGGCGGGTACCCGCTAGCCCGCCAGAAAAGCCCAGCATTAGCATCAATGCAGATTTGAGATCTCCTAGCTCCATACACATTGACTGACTTCTCTTTACAAGATGATGAAGGAAGAGAGGATTAGGGATAGGTCCAGAATGTGCAGTGTTCAATGTTGATACCGCATCAATGCAGATTTGAGATCTCCTAGCTCCATACACATTGACTGACTTCTCTTTACAAGATGATGAAGGAAGAGAGGATTAGGGATAGGTCCAGAATGTGCAGTGTTCAATGTTGGTACTGCATTAATCTAGATTTCCTAGCTCCATACATTAACTGCTTCTCTTTGAGATGATGAAGGAAGAGAGGATTTGGGATAGGTCTAGAATGTACAGTGTACAATGTTGGTACCGCACTAATCCAGATCTCCTAGCTCCATACACATTGACTGACTTCTCTTTACAAGATGATGAAGGAAGAGAGGCTTCGGGATAAGTCTAGAATGTGCAGCACTTGTTAAATGTTGGTACTGCATTAATGCAGATCTCCTAGCTCCGTACATATTGACTGTTTCTCTTTAAAAGATGATGAAGGAAGAGAGGATTAGGGATAGGTCCAGAATACAATGTGGGTTCTGTATTGCTCCTACAGTGTACATGTATGTGCAGTAATTACTGAATGCCCCAAGGGATGTTGCTTTTTCCAGAAGGGGATGGTTAACAGGTTATTTGGAATCACTAGTTAAGGTTGACCACACCTCATTTCATATTTAAATTCAGGACCCAGGCTTTTGAACTCTTCTTGAATTTTTTACTTCAGTTTCATACAAAACACAAAATTACCTGGTCAAAGAGCTGTTTTCCTGTTGTGTTTGGTTTGATTTGGAACTCCAGTTCCGCATCCATAGTCGTCACTAAGACATTTACCTGGTAACAAGAAAATGCATAACAGAAACATTATTTGTAAAACAACAAATATCAATTAAAACATTATTAAATTCATCATCTTTTGATTTTACATTAAATTAATTTACTACGGAACTTCCCAGTTCCAGGGACCAGGGTACATAATTTTTTATGTCTTTAGAAAAACGATAATGAATTAGGCCTACAAAGAAAATTTATAAAAAATTTTCTTTCATTTATATACAATTTTATAATAAATTTTCTTTCACTCAAGTTCCTCAGTGAGACAGTGACGTATGTGCAGATTTCACCAGTTGCAGTATCAATCAGCGTAATCGCGCGCACACACAAGGACCGCTTGTCGGCATACTTGCGGGCCGTTGCGGCGCAACCGCGAAAAAGCACTGACGTCACTACCAAACTTGAGTAAACTAATAATTGATATAGCAATGTTTTAAAATGATATCTATTTTGCAGTATCTATGAATTTATGTACAGTAGGTTCAACAATACTCAGCCTACATGTGCAAGTTGTAGACCTCTAATTTATCATGATTGTCTCTTGGAAGCCTTGGAAATTGTATCAAAACACCTGCTTGACCCAGCTTTATTCAACATGTTTAGCACACTATACTGAACATGCTGAATGCATACAGAATGGTGAGATGTAACGAAGGACAGCCTGGCACAGTGGCTCTCATCTTGAAACATTTTGCATGACAAAACCGCTTACACGCTCCAAATATGTAGTTTGGAAACATTTGGGGAGTATTTTTATTAGCATTCAGATTTCAGAACCTAAGTGTGTTTCCACATGTACGAAGCGATAATTCACACAAACAAATAAACAAACACGTCCACAGTTGTGTTATCAATTTATATGAAATTACAATAATGATTTAACACTTCCAATTTGATCATTTGAATTGTAGTCAATTTCTGGTCCGTTCAGAACATGGTGTGACACACAACCTGTGGATCTGAGTCACACAATGTTGTGCAACTCCGGATTATAAACGCAAATTTTTGAAAATGATCGAGTTTAATTTGATGTGATTGTTCCAAGCATAAATGATAGGTATCCATATACTTCAATCTTACCGTAAATGAACCAGCCATGTTGAAAACTTAGTAACATCCACTAAATCAATTATTTATCCACATCAGTTAGTGGTTTTAATTTGTCTTTTTAAGTTTGGCCGATTAATAAAATCATAGACCATTTAAAATAGATGTATTTTTGTTGCTGCATCAACTCCGTTCACATAAACTTTTTAAATAAAATTTCACAGGAATAAGGATTTTGCATATGTGTGAGAGTGAAGACCTGGGTCACATTTACATTGTAATGAGTGTACATAAATTTAGCAAAAGTTAAAGTTGAAAAGAGAAATTACTCGGATACCAAAAGCCACTTTTGAGACAACCCTATGATGTTAAAAAAAGTGAGCTTTGCAATCTCAACAATGTACCGGAATATGATAGCTCATTGTAGCTGAAAATAACAAAATAACAAGAGGGTCATGACCCTGAAATGAAGTTGAAAATCATCTGAACAAACTATAGAACATGCTTCACCATCTGTTTCAGGGGTAGGTTCATTCAGAAACAATGATCACTTTAATACAAACTCATCTCATTGTGTCTCATTGTTTCCATGACAATTTGTGACATCATTTAGTTCCGGAGCAGATCGCTTGGATGAACTAAAGTAGGGGCCGGTTTATAGAGCATGTTTCAGATTTCTTAGCCCTGGCTCCAAATTATTTGATGCAGAATAACTTCCTGAGCATTTTGACACTTTTAACTGACCCCTACTAGTACTACATGTAAAAAAAAAAAAAAAAAATTGTTTGCTTGCCCTCGAATGGATTTTAAAAATTGGGTCGGTCGGTCGGGAAAAGGTTTTTTTTTTTCCCGTTTCCAGAAACAGACATGGTGAATACCGAATCGGCGAATGCAATTAATGGTTCAAGCATTTCCGTAGCAGCAACATCACGCCATGGTCCAGCATCTGTGCTCGCCACTTGCACCTTAAACAATTGTAGCTCTTCTACATGTAGACCTACGTTTAATGAAGTGAACAATTCTCCTACATGTAGTGTTTTCTGTTTTTCAAAACTATCATATTAATCAGCGTGTTCGGTCCATTGGTTCACCTGTACAGCTAGCGCTACTCGTGTTGTGTCCGCCATGTTTAAAGTGAAATCATATTTATACCGAGCGATTTGTGCTCTTAATAAAAGTAGCCTCAACAAACATGTTGAAAAAAATAGTGCAATGTTACTTCCTAGTCGATACTTAACAAAATCATGAATCTAAATATTTATAAACAAGAAATGAATATCTGGTACAACTGTTTTCAAATTTTATCTACTTTTACCATATTTTAACATCTGCTATATTGTATCCATTCTTGCACGATATGCACGGTTATATTTTGCCTGTAAATAAACTCATCCCTACATGCGCCGTCCGAAATGTGCAGGTGGATAGCAAATTGTATTAGAGCTTAGACGCTGAGGTGGTATACGAAATTACGGAACCCGACAGTCAGGTACAGCCGGACACGTAAACATGCAGGATATGGTATTTTACATAACAACGTTTCTTTTAAATCATCGGTTTTTCAGACGAAAAATACATGCCATTTTTGGGAAAATCGCAAAAAAAACCCTTTTTTCAAAAAAAAAAAAAAAGTTCTACGGTCGGGACTGCCGAGACGGTCGGGGGACTGCCGAGACGGTCGGTCGGACGAGGGCAAGCAAACAACTTTTTTTTTTGGCCTAAGACTATACCAGTTTGTCAACCGAAATTAAGACTGAAACATAGCTTGGTCTGTTAGAACTGCTCTATGCCAGATTTCATTACATTTAGCCCTTCACCATGTTCACTAAGGCTGGCATTTTCGGGCGGGCTAGCGGGTACATGTACCCGCCCGAGATTACATTACCCGGGTAGGAAATACCCTCCCCGGGTACCCAAAATTCAACAAAAAATTTCAAGATATTTTGTATTTTTAATATGAAAATTGATACTTTGTATTCATGTCATAGTAAATGCATTGAATTTGATTTTTTTTTTATTTTTACTATGAATGATCCTAGCATTTAGGTCTAGGTCCAGGGACACTACAAAACCGAAAAAAAAAAAAACTTTAAATAAAAAAAATAAAAAAACAACATTTTTTGTTGTTGCAATTTCGGGTACCCGGTTACCCGCCCGAAAAATGCGCCGGGTACCCGGGTACAAAATTACCCGAAAATATCAGGCCTAATGTTCACTACAAGTGTGTTCTCCAAATTATAATAAATAACGGACGGTGACAGCAAATTAACCGGACAAATCTTTTCACAGTACATGTACTTATTTTTAGGGATTCATTTGACCAACATTTGTGACAAGGCTTTACAGAAAAATGTAACAAGTCAGGTCGATCGGCCTTTTTTTTCTTCTTTTTTTTTAAATGCCCCAAAAAATCACCAAAATCTGTAAAATAATTTGTAATTTGAGAAAATACACACACAAAATTTTGTTCCTGAAATTTGGGTCGGCATTCATTTGTACAGGATTTTTTTTCCCCAATTTGTTCAAAATCTGGGTCGGTCGAGCCCGTTGAACAGGGGTTTCTTTTGTCGTTGCCTAAACAAGAGAACACTTGCTTAGTCTTTTTGACCTTTGAAGTTTGAAAGTTGACACAAAGATGACTCACTCAAAATATCAACTTTTGTTTTTTCATTGACATCTGAGGGAAACCCCAGCATCTCTTCCACATCCAACACATACTTCACTCCAGGATCATTTAAAGTTTTAAGTGTTGCCAAATCATTTATTCTGCACCCCAAAACTTTATCCTATGCCACAAAGACGTCAAATATTAGCAAATTTTATGCCCCCTTCCCCTCCAACAAATTTATCTGAATATGACTGGACATTCTAATTCTATTGGTTGCACATGACATTTAAAGCAAACAACTTTTTTTTTTTGGCCTAAGACTATACCAGTTTGTCAACCGAAATTAAGACTGAAACATAGCTTGGTCTGTTAGAACTGCTCTATGCCAGATTTCATTACATTTAGCCCTTCACCATGTTCACTAAGGCTGGCATTTTCGGGCGGGCTAGCGGGTACATGTACCCGCCCGAGATTACATTACCCGGGTAGGAAATACCCTCCCCGGGTACCCAAAATTCAACAAAAAATTTCAAGATATTTTGTATTTTTAATATGAAAATTGATACTTTGTATTCATGTCATAGTAAATGCATTGAATTTGATTTTTTTTAGGTCAACCATGAATGATCCTAGCATTTAGGTCTAGGTCCAGGGACACTACAAAACCGAAAAAAAAAAAAACTTTAAATAAAAAAAATAAAAAAAACAACATTTTTGTTGTTGCATTTGGTACCAGTTACCCGCCTCAAAAAATGCGCCGGTACCCGGGTACAAAATTACCGAAAATATCAGGCCTAATGTTCACTACAAGTGTGTTCTCCAAATTATAATAAATAACGGACGGTGACAGCAAATTAACCGGACAAATCTTTTCACAGTACATGTACTTATTTTTAGGGATTCATTTGACCAACATTTGTGACAAGGCTTTACAGAAAAATGTAACAAGTCAGGTCGATCGCCCTTTTTTTCTTCTTTTTTTTTTAAATGCCCCAAAAAATCACCAAAATCTGTAAAATAATTTGTAATTTGAGAAAATACACACAAAAAATTTTGTTCCTGAAATTTGGGTCGGCATTCATTTGTACAGGATTTTTTTTCCCCAATTTGTTCAAAATCTGGGTCGGTCGAGCCCGTTGAACAGGGGTTTCTTTTTTCGTTGCCTAAACAAGAGAACACTTGCTTAGTCTTTTGACCTTTGAAGTTTGAAAGTTGACACAAAGATTCCTCACTCAAAATATCAACTTTTGTTTTTTCATTGACATCTGAGGGAAACCCCAGCATCTCTTCCACATCCAACACATACTTCACTCCAGGATCATTTAAAGTTTTAAGTGTTGCCAAATCATTTATTCTGCACCCCAAAACTTTATCCTATGCCACAAAGACGCCAAATATTAGCAAATTTTATGCCCCTTCCCTTTAACAAATTTATCTGAATATGACTGGACATTCTAATTCTATTGGTTGCACATGACATTTAAATTTAATCGAGCTAATTTTCTGGTAACACTCATTTTAGAGGATTCTATAAGAATCAGGACCTCCAGGAGGCATCTAAATATTTTAGCGTGGGCATGGGCCTCTATTTTGCTAGTTATCGATACCAAACTATGTAAGATCACAAGAACTGATGCAAATCACTGTGTGACGTACAAGTGTATTCACATGTACAGGGAGCTCTCGGTTGGATACTGATGATGATAGGTACTAAATTTAGCAATCCATGACTGATTGAATAACCATGTACCAGTATTCAATACTTTTTTCAGGGGTTTCTTTTCTATTCTGCACCCCAAAACTTTATCCTATGCCACAAAGACGTCAAATATTAGCAAATTTTATGCCCCCTTCCCCTCCAACAAATTTATCTGAATATGACTGGACATTCTAATTCTATTGGTTGCACATGACATTTAAAGCAAACAACTTTTTTTTTTGGCCTAAGACTATACCAGTTTGTCAACCGAAATTAAGACTGAAACATAGCTTGGTCTGTTAGAACTGCTCTATGCCAGATTTCATTACATTTAGCCCTTCACCATGTTCACTAAGGCTGGCATTTTCGGGCGGGCTAGCGGGTACATGTACCCGCCCGAGATTACATTACCCGGGTAGGAAATACCCTCCCCGGGTACCCAAAATTCAACAAAAAAATTTCAAGATATTTTGTATTTTTAATATGAAAATTGATACTTTGTATTCATGTCATAGTAAATGCATTGAATTTGATTTTTTTTTTAGGTCAACCATGAATGATCCTAGCATTTAGGTCTAGGTCCAGGGACACTACAAAACCGAAAAAAAACTGGATTTTTCCCATTGGTTTGTGTTTTTAAAAAAAAAATTGATATTTTTTTCCCAGTTTACCTCCCCAAAATGCGCCGGGTACCCGGGTACAAAATTACCCGAAAATATCAGGCCTAATGTTCACTACAAGTGTGTTCTCCAAATTATAATAAATAACGGACGGTGACAGCAAATTAACCGGACAAATCTTTTCACAGTACATGTACTTATTTTTAGGGATTCATTTGACCAACATTTGTGACAAGGCTTTACAGAAAAATGTAACAAGTCAGGTCGATCGCCTTTTTTTTTTCTTTTTTTTTTTAAATGCCCCAAAAAATCACCAAAATCTGTAAAATAATTTGTAATTTGAGAAAATACACACAAAAATTTTGTTCCTGAAATTTGGGTCGGCATTCATTTGTACAGGATTTTTTTTCCCCAATTTGTTCAAAATCTGGGTCGGTCGAGCCCGTTGAACAGGGGTTTCTTTTTTCGTTGCCTAAACAAGAGAACACTTGCTTAGTCTTTTTGACCTTTGAAGTTTGAAAGTTGACACAAAGATGACTCACTCAAAATATCAACTTTTGTTTTTTCATTGACAACAGAGAGAAACCCCAGCATCTCTTCCACATCCAACACATACTTCACTCCAGGATCATTTAAAGTTTTAAGTGTTGCCAAATCATTTATTCTGCACCCCAAAACTTTATCCTATGCCACAAAGACGTCAAATATTAGCAAATTTTATGCCCCCTTCCCCTTTAACAAATTTATCTGAATATGACTGGACATTCTAATTCTATTGGTTGCACATGACATTTAAATTTAATCGAGCTAATTTTCTGGTAACACTCATTTTAGAGGATTCTATAAGAATCAGGACCTCCAGGAGGCATCTAAATATTTTAGCGTGGGCATGGGCCTCTATTTTGCTAGTTATCGATACCAAACTATGTAAGATCACAAGAACTGATGCAAATCACTGTGTGACGTACAAGTGTATTCACATGTACAGGGAGCTCTCGTTGGATACTGATGATGATAGGTACTAAATTTAGCAATCCATGACTGATTGAATAACCATGTACCAGTATTCAATACTTTTTTCAGGGGTTTCTTTTCTAAATTTTTTTTTTGAATGTATGGTAAATTGATTTTAAAATTTGCTACTAAATTGCTTGTTTAAAAAACAAGGATCACAGGTGTCTCTGGAGACACATAAAAAACAATTGGTCTACAGTCTAGAAAATATATTTTCTGTAACATATAATGTAGGGCTGCTAAGAATACACAATTGCGTTATTTGCGTATTTTGGCTCCAATTGCGTTTTTTTGACATTTTTGAAAAAATCTTTTTTTTTGTGATTTTTAATTTTTTTAAATTTTTTTTTTTAGATTTTGCGTTTTTGGCGGGAAATCGCGGATTTTTGTGTTTTTTGGAAAATCGGGGTGCGTTTTTTGGCCTCCAAAATCGCGTATTCTTAGCAGGCCTACATATAGGCCTAGTGTATAGAAAATATCTTACCCTTCCCAGAATCCTTGTAACATGATGCATCTCCTCAATACATCAAATATCTTTTCCTACCGTAGTACCGTACATCAACCTTGACTTTTTTTCTTAGTTTCTTGGTAATTCCAAATTTTATATTTTAGCTGCTTATTTTTTTAAAAATCAAATTTCAATATGAATTGCTCCTCCCCCATTTTTTTTTTTTTTTTTTTTTTGCATTTGGTTTTTTGGGTATTAAAATTCACTGTGTCAAAATTGGAAGGCCAAATGGACACATGTCAATGCAATATATTCAACCTAAATGGCATCCTTTCCACTGACCAGTCCAAATAAAGGGAGTACCATGCAATAAAAGTACACAATAGCAATGACTAACCAGGTAAAAATCTCAATTCATTTCAATATTATGGCTGACTTCACTCAAGAAAATAAAAGACTTGTCTTTTTTTCTTGTGCCAATATGCTTCACTGCACTTGACAGCACTCTGGAAATGGAACTTCCACATTTACCGGTAATATTTTATTAAAATAGGTAGACAATCCGTACTAAGGCCACATAATTTTGTTTTGTTCTCCTTTAGAAGATTTTCATGAATTGATGAGGGAGGGATGTGCTTTTTTCCCTCAATGATGTAAAATTAGCATTGTTAGTTGTTTGGGGCAAAAAAGAAGAAAATACAAAATACAAAAAAATCTAATGCTTCTACATTTGCAATATGGTCATTTTCACGGTAAAGGGTGTAACTTTGGATTTTTAACATTTTAATCCGTAGTGTTCTAATAAAGCCACAGAATTCCATGATTTTTGGCCACATAAGTCATCTAGTTAGCAGCTACCTTGGGTAGCATAATCAGCTTTGGGAGTTACTGCGTTCAGTTTTAGCAGGCTTAAATGTACTTAATATTACCATTTTAAAAAACTATAAAAAACAGTAACATTTTTGTAAAACCCTGTGTTTTCTTCAGTTAGTTCATGGATAATTTTTCTTATCCTGAAAGTACAGTCATATGTTCAGTAAACACTGCCACATTAGATTTAATTGTGAACAGCCCTGTATTTTTGAGAACCGGACTTCGATATTTGTCGCTTCGAGGCTTCATTTTCCGTTAACAATTGTTAACAAACTTTGTGGGTGTAGCTTTGGTTCATAATTCTTGGTTATTTCTTCACTTCTTCTTGATTCATAACAGTTGTTATCTTAACTTGATATGGGTAACAAAAATTAGTCGATTTGCAAGCTTTTAAAATTTTTATAAAATCTTGACTTCAAAGAGACGTTTTTCCGTTAACTTTTTGAAGCCTCCGAAACAAACTGTTCAGCAAGCTTGTGCAAATATAAATAAAAGAGCTCATCCAATCTATTTATCAAAATGTAGCAAAGTAGATCCTCAAGTCACATGTTTTTAAATCGTGGAGATATATATCACCGTTTGAAAATGGGACCCAATACAAACTTTCCGTTAACAATTGAAGCCTCCGAAACAAATGAAGCCTCCGAAACAACAATAAGATTAATTATCATCTATGCATATCTAAATTGGTGTGTTTCATACTGATATCTGCATTGTAATTATTACTTGATATGTGCAGAATGTCATAAATTTAAAAAAAATTTGACATTATGGTTAATGTTTGAAAAATATACTGATATCCAAAAAAGTCTGTTTCGGAGGCTTCACATGCAAAAAACACCATACTTAACAAATGGGTGAAAAAATTAACATGTGATAAATCTACAATATCTGCCGCATAGAATCATTGATTCAATATACACAAGAAAATAACAGCTTAGATGATCCCAACACTGTTGTTTTCAAAAAACTACTTCTGCAATGTTTAACAATTGTTAACATGAAGCCTCCAAACAAAAAAAATGACTTGCTGTGATAATTTAATTTTTGTCACAACTGAAATTCAATACTTAGAAGCAAAGCATGAAAATTGGTAATTGTGATATTTTTTACCTATTTTTTATGTCAACTTGTAGTGGTTAGCCAAATATTTTACTTTTATGATCACCTGTGTTGTTAACTGAAGCCTCCGAAACACAAATTGCTTGAATTGCCAATTCTAAAAAATAACTCCAATTTCTGTGAAACTTGGCTGGGAGGTTCCTTTCATCAAGTAGTATTTGTACATGAAGTTAGACATTCAAATTATTTTAGGAACCCAATTAAAACTTAAAAAATATGTTTAAGGTTTGGAAATTTCCATTGTAAATGACACTTGATGTTAAAAATTTTCAAAACTGCAATTACAAACATAGCAAAACATGGTATAAAATTTAACTTATATCTGTTGACTTACTTTGAAATGGGATTTCACATGTATTCCAGCTTTCATGTCATAATTTTCTGAGGTTATGTAAAATACATTTTTCTTAGATTTTAACCAAAATGTTATGGAAATGTCAAATTTTTATTAGAAATCAAAAGGTTTAAGCCTTGAAACATTATTTTACTGGAATTTAAGTTGCTTCTATGCATGATTTCAGTAAACAGAAACATATTTAAGTGGTTTGAAATTTTGACCCAAAAAATCAAAAGTTACACCCTTTACTGTGAAAATGACCATATATTATTTTATCTAAATTGCTAAAAAAAAATATTTTCAAGGTGCAGAATTCAACAGCTTTTTCTCACAATTTTACCACTTTTTTCTTTGAAATTTTCACTTATTTTCTGAAGAATATTGTTTTTAAAACAAAAACATGTTTTGATTGTTTGTAAATACCTCATTAGGATTTTGCATGGCTATAGCAGTTCTTGGAATTAAAAAAATTATTTAAATTTTAAAAATGTGATTTATAAAATTTTAAGAATAAGTTGGGTTTTTTTTAATTGTTTTAAAAAATCACCAACCCTGCCAAATTTTGACCACGTTACAAAATTTACCGATGCAGATCCCAAATGTTTACACTCTATCTGATCATGGAAATAGTAGTTCCGCTCTCTACTGCACACTCCTTAAATCTGGTATTGGAAAGTGATTTTTAGCTCTCCTTAGACTCCTTAGTTGACCATTCTCTCCTTACATTCTATTGTAATGCTCTAAACAGCTCTCCTTGAAGGCTCCAGAAGAGCTATTTAATGCTCTCCTGCAAATTCCAAAAGACAGCCCCTGCAGTTTTCCAGCTGCTGGGGCATCTTCTGCAGCAATGCACTGCCACTAGCCATTAGCATTTTCTTTGTGCAGGTTTCTAGTCACTTTAGTAAAAATTCCTTCGGATCTTATTTTCGTGACTTCTCTCTAGTCCAAAGGTTCTGTAGTCCAAAGGGTAGCTCGTCCGAAAACCATTTGAATTACATGTAAGTTCACTAATCCGAAGGTTCTCTAGTCCGAACATAGGCAATATTTGCTCTGACTGAACGATTTATTTAACTATCATCCAAAGTTAAACATCACTTTGACTGAATATTAACGATTAATCAAAAGGATTCAAGCCTCGAATGCGACCATCAGAGGCTGAAAAAATGTTTTTTTCCCTGCAAGCAATCCAGAATTCCCTCCAGTTTTACCAAATTTCCCTCCAGTATGACATATTTCCCTTAAATGTATTTCTTTATTTTTTGGTCAAAAACCAAAAATTTCCCGGCAATGAGCTTCCCGTATTGCCCACTTTTTCCTGCCATGGCGACCATGTGCAAATTCGAAGCTAGGACTCTCCTGTAAATTTTGACTCAACCTTTATTTTCTTAGAGGACACACTTTGTATACTTACCGCTTTATCAGGCATTTTGTTTGTGTATAATTCCTATTGCAACAAAAAGATACTGGAATGATAATTAGTTGTGTTCCAACAAACAATTTATTGTTGGTCTGCTAGCACACTAGCAGCTTGGTTGATTAACTTCTTGTTGGTATCGTTGGTAAATTAATCCACTTCCCCAATTTATTTTATCCAGTTGAATATGCTCATCAAATAGAGAATCCTGCAATTGTAATAAAAGAGAAAGCAATTTTAATTTTTTAATTAATACAAAATATCGTCGGGTAAATTGTAACAATTTGCTTTTATTAGAGCCCCTACAAAAAAAATATACAGATGGACTCAAATTATATAGGGCAGTGTGACTGGCCCCAAATTTCATAAAATAGCACATGCTGTTTACAACAAATTTAAAATGTAGGCCTAGGCTACTATTTGAAGAATATGCTCAAAAAATCATAAAAATAGACATCCATTGCAAAAAATGTCACCACACACTGGCGCTGACCGACCCAAAAACGATAGCAACCTCTAGCAATACTAGCATCGCCATCGCACGCATCAATGATTTTATCATGCAAATTCAAAGAGTTCTCGAGTAACAGAGAATGATTCAGAAAAATAACACCTGTAAAAAATTACTGTCAATGACAAGATGAACAGACAAGTGATCGGAGGCTACTTTTTGTAGACTACTAAAAATGCTCAAAAAGTTAAAATAGCCCTCATCAAAGTATTTGGATCCCTGCCCTGGCCTGAAAAACAGACAGGCATCTCATGTAGTAGGATAACATGAAATGCATACCGTACCATACATGACACATACTGTATGGAACTTGAAATGTAAACCTGTGCAGTACCTACATTTGTATTTTTTATAGTATAAAAAATGCTGACAATTAGTGACAAAATTACAAATCCCACTTGGAATAATTAATTTCTTCACTTACCAAAAAATAAATATTTTCCAAGTTTTACATCATCTGCAGTACAAGTTTGTACATAATTATATACCAATTACCAGTATCTGTACCATTAAAACATCACAATGATTTGAACAATGTCATTGTTTATGTCATGCAACAGTTGGTTTGAAAACTTCAATGCAGTTGTTTATTATTCACCACAATTTGGACAGTCATGACATGACAGTCATGACAGTGCCAGTCATGAACAAATTTTGATATTTGGGATGTTCGCAATCAAAATAAATCTGATACCAATCACAAAATATGTTAAGAGACAATTGACTCGATGACTAATATCTCTAGTTGTCCACGGACAATGATTGAAGGTAAACCCCCGTCTACTTGACAAGTGTTTAACTTAGTGAACGCCCTTATCAATACAACCTCCACACATTGCATTGCACACTGTGCAATAATGGCGCCCTCCAGTCAAATCACTTATCTCGCGAAAAATAAAAGTGATTTTGTACCACTTTCCCTCCACGACAAGTAAAATCTAACAAACAAGTGTATAGATAAGGAATGTTAGTACTTACTTTGCGGGCTTTTTGGTTCATAAATCGACAAAGAAGGTGCAAAATCAGCGAGTATTCCGTTGGTTTGTACAAGACTTTGTAACTTCCGTATTTCATCCAACAACTGAAAATGTGAAATGACAAGTGAAATGTGTAGGCTTGGGCGGTATTGATATCATTTTTGTGACCCCCATATCCGATATATCCCCATACCATCTTATCATAAGGCTGTCTTCCAAACTTCAAAATTTGCTAAAATATTATGTCGGCCTGTGGTAGGCAAATTTTAAAATAGCCAGGCAATAAATCCTTGACCCACCTCACGGTCTCACCTCTCGACATGCTAAAATTACTACCCACCACTCTACCAGTCCTTGCTTTTTTGCCCCCCCCCTTCAGCCTTGCACACTGCTTCGAGACAATGCCAAAATAATTTTCTTCTATCTGCCAAAAAAGCTCAAAAACTGCCCGGCCCCTCCTAGTCCTCGCTCGGCTTTGCCCTGTCGAACATACTCTTAGTTTTTCAAACGTAAATTTATAGTTTTAGGCCTATCAATAAACTTCGTTTTTCAAACTTGAACTTGGCAAACACTTGTAACCGTGAGGGCTGGGGCCTGGTGCAAAAGGGGGCTCTGAATTCTTTGTATCCCTCTATGAAGGGGGAGAGGGAGGCTTTAAAAAATCACCCGAATTTTTTTGTCGAACATGAGTTTACACTATTTTTTATGGGAGTTGACGTTACATTTTTTCAAGTCATGTCTAAAAAGGGGGGGGGCTGAAAATAATTCAGAGGTCCCAACGGAGGCCGACAAAAAATATGTGATTGTTTCTTTTTACATCAGCCCCCCCCCCACCCCACCCCAGCGTAAATAAGCCCTATCGCAGTTCAATTTGCACCACAAAATTCGCCTGTATAGCGATATTTAAAAAATGTTTTTGCAAAATTGCGATACCACATAATGTTGTCTGAGACTACTGCACTTCACAAATTGCTCTGCGTCAGATGAAATTGCACCACAACTTTCAAAAGGTAAAAAAAAATCACTCGAAGACTACCCCCCCAACAGCAACAAGACGCGTAGGCTACGATGTTTGTGATTGTGAACGGTCCCTAAACAAATAAACAACTTCGTTTTTCAACCCCGCCCCCCGGCACTTATGTCACTTTTTTGTTCCCCCCCTCTTTTCCCCGCTAATTATTGCACAGCCGGCCCGCATACGTCACTGATTAAAATATTACATATGAACTGACATTCTCGAGACGTGTATGGCAACTTGGCAAGTAGGTCTATATTGCACAATAGAACAGAAAACCCTGTTTTTTCGTCGACAAGCCCCGGGCGACAAGCCTGGTTTTTCGATCCGAAACCAGGTTTTTCAAATCGAAAAACCGTGTTTATCAATTCGATTTTTGATAAACAACTTGTTTTTTCGGCTGATAAACCAGGTTTATCAAAAAACTATGACAATCGAATCGATAAACTTGGTTTTCAATTTGATAAACCTGGTTTTTCGTTGACGAAAAACCAGGTTTTTCGAGTTTGATTGTCATATAGTTTTTGATAAACAAATCGACCGAGGAACATGGTTTGTCGCCGGGGCTTTCATCACCTACGGTACCCAATAACCCCATTTCATAGAACTTTTCATAATTATTGAAGTGCTCCCGAGTCCCGAGGCATAGGCCTTTAGTGGCCTACAGGTCTGGCCTAAATTTATAATGGTCAACAAGTTTATAGGAGTAGGCTATTATAATAGGTATAGAGGTTCTGATAAAAAAAAATACACCAATGCATTCCACGGGTCAAACGAATTCTGGAAATATAGTTTGACCTATCTGTGAGTTAAAGCAAAAAAGGTCAAAGGTCAATTTTTAACTTTTACAATCTACAGACTCAAATTTGAAAAGAAAATTGCTCTGATTTTTATCAAAAATTATAGGTCTGCAGCACGGGTCTGCAGCATGCAGCACGGCATTTTTTAGATCAATCAATAATTATTAAAACGCCCAAGCCTATTTTGTGGATGTCTGTCAGAAAAGTTGATGGCGCTGTTACATTTTTAATTAGCTAACTTTCACCTGTTAACTTTCAAACCACTTTCAGTTGATCTCTGGCAAGATTCCTTCGTAAATAGATCTGTGTAAGAAGACAGGTAGAAATTTACCTGAAATATATTAAGCAATTGACAGATAGATATGCCTACATTTATAACATAAATTAATTATAAAAAATAGGCCTAACTCTACAGTAGGCCTATAATAAAACAAAAACAGAAACAAACAAACAAACAAAAAACCGCCCAACCCCCAAACAAACAAAGGGACACATAAAATTATCAAAAACACAAAAAACAACTAAACAATAGCAACAACAACAACAACAAAACATACCCGTTTTTCGGCCTATTGTTAATGATTCCTGAAACTTTTTATTTAACGAGTGCTCTATCTCAATCATAATTCCAATTTCCGAAGTGTTATTTTGAAGTCTTTTACTGACAGACTGTTGTTGGGCTATTCGAGAAAATAAGTGCACTATTATGAGTAATATTGTGGCGGCGCTACAGGGGAAAAGTTTTTGCCCCCCCCAGTTTTGAGGCAAAAACCCCACTTTTGCGGCAATTTTGCGCGCCGCATGAGTAACTTTCCAATAAATGAAATCCAAGTTCCCACTTTCTGGGAAAAGCCTGGAAATGCAATTAAATGAATGGAAAATCACGGAATACCCTAATGAGCCTCTCAAATTGAGTTTTTCGCATTTTTCTACTTTTTTGCTGGATTTGTTGCCTTTGGACACTTTAAAAGCCTGGATTTCCAACATTCACGATGACAAAAAGTCCCGATATCCGAACTCCTCTGCAGGAGGTTTGCATCTATTTTCTGGAAAAACCCACTGAGTCCTTTCCTTTTGAATTAAAAATTGCAACTCAAAACTTTTAAAAGGTTACAATTTTAATCTACAGGACTTACATCTAGTCTATCGGACTTAACATATATGGGTCATTCTCAAACCGCCCCAAAACTTTTATAAACATAATTATGCTGTCTTCATTTTGAAAGAAGACGGCATGATAGTCGGCCATGCATGTTTAAACTGTAATGTGAGTCATTTACCTGTTTACGTTACCATGGTTTGAATGCATATGAAATTTACATAAAAGGTGCCAAAAACTACTTTAAAAATACCCCGGAAAATACCATTTACGTTAGTGAGTTAAGTTTACAGAGGGTGTCTGGATAAAAAAACAAAACAAGAAAACAAAAACAAAAAAACAACAACATGGATTGCATGTTCATCACATTTTGTAATGTATAAGAAATAATGGGTATTATTCAATCAAACTTTTTGGGGCTGTCGTTTACGTTACCGTCATTTACGTTACCGTACTTGTGTAGTTAAAACAAATTTAAATTGAATCATGCCTTGGTTGTTCATAAAAGACAAATAATAAAACAATCTGTTCTTCAAAGTAAGAAACCATAAAATGACATAATTTTTTGCAATAACCTTAGTTGTTGTATTATAACCTAGTTGTTGTTGTATATTACATTGCAGTACGGTTCGAAAAATCTTAATTGTCATAGACACTAAACCTGAGACCATATTATGGTCTCAGCACTAAACACATTACATTGGAGAGTTCGAAAAAAAAGTAAACAAATATAGGCCTACAATGAATATTCAATACGATTTTCCCACCACTCATTTTCTTCCTTAACATGCTTAATGAGATCAAGATCTCTTATTTTTCTCCGTCATCCGCGTCATTTACGTTACCATTTATTGAGGGTCTCTTCATCTCTAAATAAAACTGTTTGAAAGTGATACACCTCATATTGTTTGCTTTGTTAATAGTTGACTATAGAACCATAACAATACAAACATTTCCAAACTTACCAATAAGAAAGACTTTGTAAAAAACGCGGTAACGTAAATGACATTCCCATAGACATTACATTTAGGATCTTACATGTAAAATAAGTGTCGCTAAAAATATTTTACTGAAGTTCCATATTAGGACAAAGTGACTAGTGTAGGCCTATACCTAACTTTCATGAAAAAATAGCGATTTGAGGTACAAAATTTTGACAAAAAAACGCCTATGAAGCAGTTATCCAGGGAATGGTCCCTTTGATCGACAACTTAAGGGCCTTTTTGGCGGAAATTGAAAACAAGAAACAGGAGAAAAATTCATGCTCTAAACGAGCGGGAGGGAGCCGGCCGAAAATAACCCCTCTTCGATCCGATAAGTGTTTAGTGCAGTGAACGCTGTCTTTTAACGTTTCTCAAAACTCTCAAAGACGGGGGAAAAGCTGGGGGAAGAGGGAAGATTTCTAAATCAAGCCCTGTCCGCACCTGCTGTCCATATCTATCTGACAAGAAAAAGGGGTTTGCCTTTTCGACATAATTGATTGGCAGAATGACGTCACCGGTCACGCCCATCATATTCTTGATAAGACGGCCATTTTGAATATTAGCTTTCTGATGGTAGGCGGTTTTCAGTGCCAAGGTGTCGAATTCGCATTGGTAAGTGTAAAAATGACCAGATTTTGAGCTACAGATTTTGCCAATATTTTTCAAAGTCAACGCGCTTGATGGGAAAATTAGTCAGCTGTTGAAAGATGTAATTTCATGGGATAATATGTACGCTTTTTGAAGAAATTTGTCGATAAACAACGTGTTGTTGTGCACTGGGGATGAGTGCAGTCATTGGCAGTACAGTGAACGGAATGGACTATTGAAAATGTGCAGTGAAGTGTTTCACAGGGAAGCCGTTCGCCGGCGCTATGGGAGACCATTGTCATGTGTATAGTGAATATCACATTATCAGCTAACACATAAAACTCCACACCTGGGCTACAATAGTGGCCAAATGATCGGCCGTTGAAGTGAAATGAAAAAAGAAAAAAAATGATCATGAAAATGAAATGATCATGATTGATGATATTTTATATTATTATTTAAATCCAGCGTTGTAATAATCTGCTGGGTTTAGCCATTTTTAATATTAATATTATAACATTTACTGAGGAGAACGCCCTCAATATTTTTCAAAATTCTGTTTTTTACATGATTATATTGTACGTTATTAAACTATATACTCTGCAAAAAGCATTTTTGTGAAAATCCGACATTTTGAATAAAACGCAGGAACCGGCATTTTATTATTACGATGGAAAATTAGTCGAACGCGTTACAGCGTGTACATGATGTTGATAACACAGTACGTACATGGCGTGCGGGACGGATAATATATTATACACATCAAAGGATACACTCATACAGGGCCTAGATTTCGTGCCAGTTCGCGAGAATCAAAAACCATCCTAGTCGCTTCACTTACGGTACTGTATGATTAAATGAAAGAAATTGATTCTCGCAACAAATATTACGAGAATCATTACAAGAATCGATTCGGTGATTCTTGTCGAATCTGAGGCCCTGGGATAGTAACGTACCGTAACACAACCGACAGAGCGAATACGCGTCTTGGCGACATTGGTGCTGGTAGTAAATTCCAAATCCAATTGCTTTACCTCAGTTCTTGAACTTGTTCCATGGTGCCTGAATCCCGAGGCTCAAAAATATTAAAACTTGGACATAATCTGATATAAAATAATAAAAGCTAACATTTTATGGCAAAGAAAATGGAAAGTCTAAGACAAAGTAAAAAATAAAACATATTTCTCGTCCAGGTTTTGGAAAAATAGGAGGAAGAGGGGCTTTTTATTTTTTATTGAAAAATGCCCTAAATTGCCCTATTTAGACGCTTTTTATCCTTTTTATAGCGTAAAGATTAGAAGCTGAAAACATGAAGAGGCTCTTTTTATTTTGTTGTTTTGAGATCTATATCAACCCCTCTGGTCATCACAAAACACTTCACAAATGCTTTTAATACTATTGTAAAGGCTATAAGAAGAAGTTGCAACTTCTCTAGTATCTTTACAAAAAGTTACGACAGAAAGATTGCAAAATAAAAAGAAAAATGCAAAATCTTCAAAAAAGGAAGCAGGAGGGGACGAGAAACATGTTTTTTTACTTGGCCTAATCTATTTTGTATGGAAATATGGCTTTAAACCAGAGCGCATGTATGTCATACAAAAAGTATGCACGCAACATCAACGTATGCAATGCATAGAAAGTTATGGAAAATAATATGTGTTGCATTCACATTGTTTGTAAACATGAAATGGTATCAGCCTATATGAGTGTATGTTACTTACTTGCTTACTTACTTACTTTCTTACTTCCCAACCATTTGGTCTGAAATGGACATATCTTTAAATGCCACGAAGGTATGAACCCCCAAGTGGTGTCAAATAAAAGAGAAAGAAGTAAAGAATATAATAAAAATATTTCCTAAAATCAGAGGTCATCCAAGGGGTCACAGGGGTCAAAAAAGGTCATTTTAACCAAAAATGCTCCAATCGAGCTGAAATTTATATGCAATGATCCTTATGACATTCTAAATATTTTAATATTCACTTAAGGTCATTAAGGGGTCGTAAAGGGGTCAAAGGTCAAGTTGTCAAAAATGCTCCAATTGAGCTGATATTTAAATAAAATGATCTTTTAATATGACATTCTATACATGTTTAAAATATTTTAATATTCATTTAAAGGGGGGTAACCCTATTGGTTTTGGATATGGATTGTCTTTAAAATTACATATAATATCAAATATTGTCCCCTTTATGCAGCTTTGTGAAAAAAAGCGAGAGCATTTTCTGCGTAAATGTGAATAAATAGCAAAATTTGCAACCCAATACTTGGTATGCGTGAATTGCATTCTGGGAAGGCAAGCAATAACATGTGCAGTAATTCCCCGGCGTTCGTCATGTGCCATGCGTGCGTGGTTGCACTGACATTAACCAAGCCCTGTACTAGGTACACATTCCAATACTACGGTGACATTTCCCCACAACCAGTCTTTTCGTGTTCGTCTGTATATCGTTCATGATGATTTTTGTATATAAATTATGGCAAATGGCAATAGAGCTCAATAACAAAGCAAAACAGAAATGCCCCGACGACAATGCTGGAAATGCCCGTATTGAACGGAAAATTTAGATTTTAAAAAACTCTTTTTCGTACCGATTCAGAAAAAAAAAAACCAAATATATTTCCCCTTGCAATATGGAGATTTCAAATGAATGTAAATAATTTTGGGTTAAAAAAAATGGAGCAGAAAAAAAAGGCTGTCACTACCGGGATTTGAACCGGGGACCTCTGGTTCAAAATACGATGCTCTAACCAACTGCGCCAACGCGGGTAGCTTCTAATTTCGGAAGGAATTTTCAAAGCTTTAAAGTAACGTTGTTGATCTGAAGTCTCTTCAGCAGTTATTGCGGTTCGCTCTTTTCATACAATGTGAATGACGCGAAACCAAACTAGCTGTTGAGGAGACTATAATTATCTACGATAAGCCTTTCCAGAATTCCAGAAATTGGTAGCCAGCAAGGGAGGTATATAAGCATGAATTCTCCGATTTCTCCGGAAATACATCGACTTGAAGTGTCAAATAGGAATAAGAAAAAATAAGAAATTAAGGGGTTATAAAGGAGTGATATATACATATACCACAATATACTGCCAAATCCCCATGGTTCAGCTATGGTGCGGTAACCGCTCTAGTTTATTCAAGTTTTCATTGCAAACATACAACATCGAAGTTTTGTGTTCCATTTTGTACTAATAATTACCACATTTTCTGAAATTTTCTGAAATTTTCAGAGTAAGGGATTAGCAAAGGACACTGAATAATCCACAGACTTGTGCAGTGTAGTTGGTGAGCACTGCAGCCATCAGCAGAGATATATTCTTTGTAAAGAGGAAATAATACCACAGACAATATTCAAGATGCCGAAAGCGGTAAGTAATTGTAGGCCTAAGGCCAAGAAAAAAAAAATGTTGCCATTGTTTACAAGTGTTTGTATGGTGGTGTAAGCAATGAATGTCTGTGATTGATGTAGCCATGAATTACAAATTTTGACTAAAATACTTACTGGATCCAGTGGCGGCAACAGGATTTTTTTTTTGGGGGGGGGGGCAAAATCAACAAATTTTGTGTAAAATTGCAGCAAAAAGTTGAAATTTTAATCATTTTAAATAGTAATTTGGGGTTTTTAAGGCTGACAAGGCCTTATTTTATTTTTTTATTTAAAATTGTTATGTTGTTCAATTCAAAGGGGTAGTAAACCCAAGGGTTCAAACTTTTTCTGGACATGGCTTAGTTTGAACCAAGGTTGGGACTAACTTTGTGGGTCCAGCCCAGGACGTTAACTATGTTTGAGCTAAAAATTGAACTCGTAGTTTCCTCAGTAACTTTTAAAACAATAACACAGAAATGATCCATGGATCAACACTATCAGCAGAACTATTGTATTGTTGGCAAAAACCCTTCAGGAAAAGTACTACATTTTTTGTATTATAATATGGCAAGCAAAAGTTGCTGCATACGGATTCTGATTTTTGCTATGTGCCCCACACTTAAGCATGTCATGTTTGCATGAGGCATCCCTGTGCTAGTTGTCCATTCATTCATTCATTCATTATTCAGTCGGTCATCACGTTTTAGTTTGGATGAACTTTCCACAGTCTGTCATCAGGCGATCAGCAGACATGTATCTCATCAAATAGATGCCAAATGATGATACTGATGAATGTGAAACCTGGATCTGCAGTAAATGTATCATGTCATGTTCATCGTAGGCCTATGCCTGCCTTATCTGGGTACACGTTTAACAGCCTATCATCATAGCATGGTTCAACAGGGTTAGAAATAAGGGACCATTTCCTGATATTGGATTTATAAATGAGATTATGAAATCATAATTTATTTATGTTGCAGAAAGGTAGAATAACACAATATGCGATCTGAGACTTGGAAGCTTACAAGAACCAATTTTGGTTAGCTCTAAGGCTGGCATTTTTGGGCGGGCTCGCGGGTCCCCGCCCGAGATTACATTACCCGGGCAGGAAATACCCTGCCCGGGTGCCCAAATTAAAAAAAAAAAAAAAATTTTAGGTCAACCATGAATGATACTAGCATTTACGTCTAGGTCCAGGGACACTACAAAACCGAAAAAATAAATAACTTTAAAAAAAAAAATTACCCGAAAATGCCAGGCCTAGTTAGCTCCTAGTTGTAATCCAGTGAGAACCTTTGAACAGGTTCTCAGGTTCTCGTATCCTCGAATTTGAATCCCTGAAATTAGTAAAAAAAACATCCTTACGGTTATTATGGTCACTTCGATTTTCGAAATTGACCCGTGCTTCATGATTTATGACCACATTATTTATTGTGCTGATTGTGTACAGTGTGCTAGATGCCAAAGCTGTCATGCAAATAATCAATGTTAGTATCATGGCCTTTGAATGACCACAGATAGTAGGTACTGGTAATCATTATTTAACTTTCAGAGAAGATGACCTTTGAAATTGGATTATGTACCATATGTTTGTAGGAAGTTAACCCACTTTTTCATTATCTTCATTCACAATTTAAACATTAATACATGCAACATAAAGAAATCACATCATTATTTAAATGGAATCTGTAGAATGCCAAATTTTGGTTGGTATCCTTGTTTGTTTGTTTGTTTGTTTGTTTGTTGGTATACTTGTCTGCTCTGTGCACAGTTCTTTCAAGAATGTTTAGTTAAAAAATATAGAACAAATTAGTATTAAACATTGTAGGGCTTACTCTTGTAGGCCTACAAAGCCTCGGAATAAGCGGGCACAAATTTAAGCCCCCAATTGCTCCTGGTCCTCACATTAACCAGTTTTATGCTATATTGTAATATAATGCAGAAAAGGATTTACTAAAATTGAAAATTGCACAGCTGCTTCTTCAGAAATTGCTCCTGGTTCTAAAATCCTAGTGAACCAGGAGCAATGTTCAAAAACAAATTGCTCCTGATTGCAGTCCGCTTATTTCAAGGCTTGACTAAGATACCAGTAAATTGGTTAGAAAACTTCTAAACATTTTGAACAGTTTGATCATTCATCCATCATGGCTCCTTTAAGATTTTGGGTGTGGATTTGTTTGTTATATGTGGTGATCCTATTACAGTAAACCAATGCCATGGATCTATTCTAAGCCAAGGCTATCAATATGATCTGGTAACTGATCTGCATCATGCAAGTGCATGGATGAACAAAGCTAGGTTTAAAGCGGGGTTTAAAGTCATACCGAACTATGTGTCAGTTTTTGTTCAAAAGGTTTCGTAAAGAATTATCCATGTAGTCTTGCAGAAAGAATAGCTGTGCATCAGTACTTACATTGTATAATACATATGTGGGCTACGTTCAGCTATCCCCTTCCCATTTCACAAGATAGCTGGGAAAAGATATATTTTGACAGGGGTTGAGTTTTGAATATAACAGGCGTGCTACAAATCGCACTTCTAGAAATGTTAAGGCGGGCTGTCAGTCAGGTGTGCAATTAAATTGCACTCGGTCAGAAGTTTAATTTTGAGGTGTGCTATAAATCGCACTCGGACTGACGATTTAAGGTGTGCGATGGTGTGTGATCGCACTAGCGCACCTTAGAACAGCTCAATCCTAGTTTTGTTCCCTGGTGTATACACAGTTGCACTGGCATTGTTCAGATTAGTGGTAAACATCTGACTCTTGAAATTCAACCTGGTTTGGATCAGCTTTGTGAGTAAACGTACAGGCATAAAGTAAAGCAAGACAATTAGGCAGCTAGCACATGTATACCTTGTGCAGGGAAATTTAAAGTTAGTGCAATAATTTATTTTTGCACCATTTTCAACTACACCGGGGCTCGAACTCGGGACCGCTCACAAGGTAGACTCAGTACACCGGTCGATCTTACCGTTTCCGATGTTGATTAAGATACTTCTTGCATCGATCCCGAGATGCGGAAAAAACCAATAGTCATTTTGTCCCACATAAATGAATAAATAACAAAAACCCCGATCCCCGAGTGGACTCACCCATTCGGTGACGTCACACACGATAATCACCCTTATCCTCCTTGGTTTCTAGATGAGATAGACGTGTGGATTTTTCTTTACCAACGCTAAGTATCATTACGAACCACCGGACGAGATATACAGTTTGTGTGTTACACTGAGGTAAAAACCAACCAGTATAGTCGCTAGGGAGATAGTTTTGACGACATTTTTCGCTAGAAAAGTGACAAAACGATCCAAAAACTTAGCTTGTATGTGTGTTTCCGCTCATATACGGGACACACGCCAAATGGCCGCCCTTAGGACGCCATTTTATTTTTTGTTCTCACGTAAAACAACTATAACAGACTAGTAAGTTACAATAGATGTTTGTACAGTACTGTGTATACATGTATGGTGAGTGATTATCGCTATGTTTATGGTGTGCTCTATCGTTATATCTTTCAGTACGCGTCTGATGACGCCTTGAGTTACTGCTAAGAGTTCGTGGGTTTCGAAGGACCAGCCTGACAAATCTTCCCAAAAGGTTTTCAGTTTTTCATCCCTTTGTATATATATTTTTATATCATACCACTACATCAGCGTCAGCCACTGTGCGTGTGGGTCTGTTTATTGGGCTTGAGCTTGTGTTCGGGGGGGGTAGTGCTGTACGCTCCCCGATTACTACAATGTCTAGGCCTTGTCAATCATGCCCTTCCCTTGTACCAGAGTGGGACCCGCATCCACTCTGCTACTCCCACAGGGATTGCTCTAAATCAAATAAGTGTGCTTCCTTTTGCATAGGCTTATCGGACATCCACTTCGAGGATTTAGAAAGTAGCGCTTCGCTTAGGTCTTCGACACAGACAGAAGACGAAGACTAAGAAACAGAGGCCTACAGGTAAGATTGATATGGTAGGTACTAGCGAGGCAGGCAAGGGCCACGCTAAGGTAACCTCTGGGGCTCCGGTCCCGGGCAAGCAGGCGGACCCTCCGGGACTGCTAGCGAGCCCGAAGGCCTAGCAGCCAGCGAAAGCACTGACTTTACGCCTAAGCTAGTAGCAGGCAGCAGGGCGGTACTTGCCCTAACAGGCGAGTACCAGTCTACCAGTGAGATCTCTAGCGAGCTTCTCGCAGGTGGACACCCGTCTATTGCTGGCGAACGAGCGGGTCTAGCACCATGAAGTAGCCGGCGCACGGACAGTATGCCAAGGGTACCCCGGGCTTGCCTGGGTTGAATCCTAGCATACAGCGTGCAGCGGACTTGCCTCGCCGGTCTGTAGCACGCAGCGTGCCAGTGGAACCCGGGCTTGCCTGGGTTGATCCACGGCACGCAGCACGCCTTTCGCTCCCGCAAGGGTCGAATGAAAACGCATGGGTTTAGCAGAGACGATACCGGGCTAACGCTTCAGGTGTAGTCTTAGCAGAACCAACTGGGGTTGTCACACGGCAGCGTTCCATGGTGGGACCGCCGAGTGATTCCCTGGGCCTTGGAATGGCTGCCGGCTGTCCTCCGGGACTGGCTAGCGGCTATACCGGGGTTGGGCTCGCAGGCTCTCACGGGACAGCGACCCAAGTGCAAACAGTGGCAGCTACCGAGACGAGCTACGGCTTGACTTCAGTGGTAGCCACTATGCACGCGCCCATAGCTGCCGTGAGTGGTCCGCCACGCCCAGCGGGCATGGGCGAGGCTCAAGGGGGGACGGCGGGTAGTTTGAAAAGCCTGGCTGATCAACAACCCACTTATGTCCTCGAGAGCCAGCAGAGCGTGGGTGATCCATTACAGTCAATGGGTCAATTACCTCTTATGATCGATCACTATCTATTCAGCGGAGCATGGCTCCATTGATTGATACTGCCTATTCAGGTAGCGAGGTGACTGATCGAGGGTATACACGCCAGCTACCCGTGATACTAGGCAAGCTCCTTTTAGCCAAGGGACAGCCAGTATGGCGGGGTACCCATACACACGGCTTGATACTCTAGCGGGGAACGCTGTCAGGCATGGGTACAGTGGTACGCAGCCGGGAGCCCTACCGGGCACCTACGCTACAACCACGCAGGTACCGCAGTACTCGTCCTGGTTACCACAGTCTCTGTGGCAACAGGGGGGGGGAGGCGGTACTGGTACTGCCGCTCCATGGGGTTTCCCTGGTGGCGGATCCTTTCAGGGTCAGCTACCAACAGGGTATGCCCCGTGGTATCCGCCGCAGGGTGGTTTCTTCCACGGTCTTCCACCGTGGCAAGTGCCGCCTAGCGTTGGGCAAGCAGTACCACCAGTTGTTACCCAACCCGGCGGCGAGTGGCTAACCCTGATACAGCTCAGGGTAGGCCGCACACTGCTATGGCTAGGGCGACAGCAGCGAGAGCGTCGGATCCCGGGTGCTATAGCTAGCATCTCGGGTCTAGCGGAGTACTCCTCTTCTGCTGGTGTTCAGTTGGCTAGCCACACGGTGGCGACACCTCCCTGTCCACCTTCAGATGCCCGTCGTCAGACCTCTTCCTCATCAGAGAGTGAGTCAGAGTCTGAAGGCGAGGGAAAGGAGTCGGAAGATGAAACCAGTAGCGACTCACAGTCTGTTGAGACTGTGCAGCTAGCTTCAGGTATCCTTCCCCGCTTCCCGTGAGGAACTCGCTAGCAATGGTCTGCCTGCGGACACCGCTGAGGTGACGAGCCGTGTGGCCCAAGGGTTGGGCCTGGCTTTCTCTCAGGAGGAGTCCGTTCAGGAGGACCAGGGCATCTTTTCAGTAGGATGCCCAGCTAGCTGGCGTCCACACAAGGGTCGCCCGCACTTGCATTCCCGGCGGACCTCAAGGGTAGGTTTCAGTGGGGCTGTCAGGCTCGCTGGAGCTTCGACGCCGCGTGCTTGCACGCTTCCACTGCGTGTTTCGCAGGAGGACTACGAAACCTACCTCAGGGTCCCTGACATGGATCCAGACGTTGCCAAGCGCCTGCCGCTAGCGGCTAAGGCGCACGGGGCGTGCTCCCCCCAGTGGGAGGAGGAGCGACAGCTCATCGATAAGCGCGCACGCTCGCTGATCAGAGTCTCTAGCGTCGCTACCACGCTTGCCGAGCACCTCGGTAGGAAGGTAGCGAACGACCACGGGGCAACGTCGGAACTCTTCCGCGAGGTTAATCTGTTAGCGGTGCTAACAGCTAACCTCAACGAGAGTTCTATGGGCCTAGCCCATAGGATGTCATCTCGCCGCCGGGAGACTGCCTGTCTGTCCCTCCAGTCAACTTACGGCTCCGACTTTGCTGATGCAATGAAGAAGTCAGACTCGGTGGGACAGGGGCTACTTTTGGACAGGCCTTTTGCGCTTCTGACGGTTGAGGACCGGGCAAAGAAGGCCACCAATGAGAGCACTCTGAAGAAGTCGGAGGCTGGCCTGACCGAGGGGAAGGGCAGTAAGGCGAAGAAGAAGCACAAGAAGAAGAAGTCTTCTAAGCGTTCTTCAGCGCCAGCTCCGGCTTCAGCAGGACGCGCACCACAGACTACACCCGAGCCCGAGGCTACTCCAGCCCCTCCCAAGAAAACTGGGAAGCGCAAGAGTAGTGCTGGACCAGATGGCAAGCCCCCCAAGAAGAGCCGTTCTTCTAAGGGTGGCAAACCAGATCGGTCCTGAGGGCACGGGCGGTCGACAGTCCATGCCGGCAGGTTTGACTTCCACAGGATTCCCCTGTGGGCGGCATGAGCTTATTGCATTACGCCCAGAGATGGCATGCCATCTCACCGGGCGCCTGGGTATTGTCAGTGGTCAGTGGGGGTTACAGGCTGGAATTTACCAGCCACCCCTCGTGCGCCTGCACAATTCAGAGGTCCACGGTAGTGCCGCCAGACGGCCCCAGCGCCGGGCACTACTGTCAGAGGTCACTCAGCTTCTCACGGCAAGCGATTGTCCCGGTCTACCCCCCTTTCACCAAGGGTTTTTGGAGCACGCTTTTTCTGGCTCCAAAGAAGACCGGCGATTGAGGCCCATTCTGAACCTCAAGCCGCTGAACGAGTTCATCAGGCCCAAGAGGTTCAGAATGGAGACTCTCGCTTCGGTGCTAGCCTGCCCCATCAAGGGTATGTGGGCGGCATCGCTAGATCTCTCGGACGATATCTGCATGTTCCGATCGCACCTCAAGATCAGAGGTTTCTACGCTTCAAGGTACAGGGTCAAACTTACCAGTTTCGATGCCTGCCATTCGGCTTGTCCACCCCCCCCAGAGTGTTTACACTCCTGGTCAGGGCGGTGGCAGCGTACCTGAAGCGCAGGGGAGTCAACATGTGTTGCTACCTGGACGATTGGTTCATTTACGGACGCACCCCACTGGAGACACAGTGTCTCGTGGAGTTAGTAGTCCGTGCGGTGCGGGACCTGGGATTTCTGATCAACGCCAAGAAATCCAATTTGGTCCCGACGCAGACACCACTATTCTTAGGGGCCCAGATCAACCTCAAGGGGGGGATCGCGGCGCCCTCACCCGAGAGGGTGACGAACATGGCGAGGTGTGCCCGACTCTTGGCCGAGTCAGAGGGAGCACCCGCTGTGGCATGGATGAAGGTTTTGGGCCTTATGGCCAGTATGGTAGACCTCGTCGCACCGTACTGCCGCTTTCACATGAGGCCTATACAACTACACCTTCTAGCCTTTTACAGGCCCAGTCGTCACCCAATATCCCTCGCGGTTCCGATGTCGGAGATCGCGCGAGAGGAACTCTGGTGGTGGACCCATCAGCCCAATTTGACTCAAGGTGTCAGGTTCCCTGCACCAGCGGTGCGTCACGTAGTGACGACCGACGCGCCAAAACTGGGCTGGGGGCCACATCCACGGGACTCAGTCTCGGGCCTATGGTCGGCCACGGAGACGGAGTTCCATATCAACCTTCTCGAACTTTGGGCAGTGGAGAGAACTCTCCAGCATTTCGAGAAGGTGATCGTGGGATCTCATATCGTTGTCCAAACGGACAACACAACCGTGGTGGCCTACCTCAACAGACAAGGGGGCACAAGGTCACCACGGTTGTGCCTGCACGCACTACGCCTGATAGGGTGGTGCAAGGCCAGGCAGATTACGCTGAGAGCGATGCACATAGCGGAGTCACCAACATCCTCGCGGACGATCTGTCACGAGGAAAGGTGTCGGGACCTACAGAATGGTCCCTTGCTCCGCAGGTCGCCCAGACGATCTTCGAGGTGATGTACCACCCCTCGATAGATTTGTTCGCATCTCATCGCAATCATCAGCTGCCGGTGTACTGCTCGAGGGTCGCAGACCCACAGGCATTCGCCGTGGACGCTCTGTCCGTGAGACTGGGAGGAATGACTGCTTACGCTTTCCCCGATCTCGCTACTCGCAAGGGTGGTGACCAAGATCGGGAGGGAGGATTGCAACGTCATTCTGATAGCACCGTTCTGGCGAAACACTTGTGGTTTCGACCGATGGTGGATCTACTAGCGGCACAGCCGCGAGTACTCCCCGAGTTACCAAATCTACTCCGGATGCCCGGGGGAGAGGTACCAAGTCTACCACTAGAGCACCTGCAGTTAGCTGCATGGCCCTTATCAGGGAACGTCGCGGCGGAGGGAGGCTTTTCATCAGAAGCTGCTTCTCTCATCGCCGGGGTAGACGAGAGTCTACCCTCCGTGACGTATAGTCAGCGCTTTGGCTCCCTACTACGCATGGTGCGATGAGAGAAATACATCTCCCACTAGAGCCTCTGTGCCTCTAGTGGCAGATTTTCTGACAGAAAAGTTCAGGTCAGGACTTCAGCAGGCAACGATAGCCAACTATAAGTCAGCCATTCTCTCGATTCATCGAGGATTCGAAGTCGGGTCGACTATCAATTCAGATGGGTCCCTAAGTCTTCTTCTCGACGGTATGTTCAACGAGCGCCCGCCGAAAGGAAGGTGGTCCTCCATGGGACCTCAACACAGTCTTGGAGTATATTAAGGGTCCCCTTTTGAGCCCCTGTCAAAAGCGACCCTTAAATACGCCACTCTTAAGGCGGCCTTTCTTCTGGCGTTGGCTTCGGGACGGCGCTGCTCAGAGTTGCACGCAGTCTCAAGTCAGCCTCCGTGATTTACTAACAACGGGCGACGCTGTTTCTTCGCCTCTCGGATTTCCTTGCAAAAATGAGCGAAGTACATTCCGACACTCGCCTCTTCCTCCCCAGTATTGGGCAGGGTTCGTCAATAGTCGAAGACAGGTTGTGGTGCCCGTGAGGGCGCTACAGCACTACCTTGGCCGAACACAAACCTTAAGAGGGGCTCATGACCGCTTATTTATCACTCACGCAGAACCGCACGGTCCAGCCGCTAAACAGACTCTGGCACGGTGGCTGGTCCAGGTGTTGGTGGACTCGGGCGGCAAAGACGCCGCCCCAAGGCCCACTCAACCAGATCTATCTCATCTTCGTGGGCCTACCATAGGGGGGTCCCCATAGAAGAGATTTGTCAGGCTGTGTCTTGGAAGAACCCGTCGTCCTTTTCCACGGTTTACTACAAAAACGTAAACCAACGACCAGGCGATAAGTTCTCCAGGGCCATTCTGCGGAGATAATATGGTGGTTGGGTATCAGGTGTTTTATGGACAATCAGAATTCCAACATGGTAAGAACCAGTGTTTCTATTCTTAACCACTGAACTTTCAGTTCAGGGTTTTTGTCTGTTCACGTAGTCTTTCTGTTTCCCGGCCGTGAGGGGGGGAAATAGTTTGCCCTCGCGATTACCATGCTACCCACTCTCCCGATCCTTATCAGATGCTGGCCAATCTTGTACCTCCATCCGTCGGTTACTTGCTAGATCGATCTTTCAGATGTTGATGCAAGAAGTATCTTAATCAACATCGAACGGTAAGATCGACCGGTGTATGAGTCTAGTCCCAAACAAAAATGTTTGGTAGACTCATAACCGGTGCGATCTTACCTTTCCGATGTTGATTATCCCGACCCCGCCGCCCCTACAAGTTTGGCCGAGTAGGGGCTGCCCAAGTCGGATAAGGGGTGATTATCGTAGTGACGTCACCGAATGGGTGAGTCCACTCGGGGATCGGGGTTTTTGTTATTTATTCATTTATGTGGGACAAAATGACTATTGGTTTTTCCGCATCTCGGGATCGATGCAAGAAGTATCTTAATCAACATCGGAAAGGTAAGATCGCACCGGTTATGAGTCTACCAAACATTTTTGTTTGGGACTAGTCTGATGCCTTACCAACTATACGTTCCATGACTGTTTGGAGTAACCTTTATTTTTGTACAATTATTATTATCAATTGATGGGCTGACTGACATTAGGAGATGATCAATAATACTTTTAAAATTCTGTTACTTATTTCGGACAATAGTCGAAGTCCAATGCCTTCAAATTCAGGCCTTATGTAGGAGCTCTGTTTTACTTCTAAAGTTTACTTAGGTGCTCAACATGATGCTCAATCTTTTTAGGGATTCAAGTAGTGAGGAGCTCAGTAAATCGTACTCCTGAAATGTTGTTGAGGATAGCTGGGAGCTGTGGTGCGATTGAGCTCCTCAAAAACGAAGTTCTGCAAATTATCTCATCCCAACACTCCAATGTATTATATGGAATCTATTATAAATGTTTCTGAAAATGGGAGGGGAAAAAGGATAAATCATGTTCAAAGTAAAAGCAAAACATTGGGTAATGCTAGATACCTAGACCCTAATTATGTATGGCAAGTAATTACAGATGTTTTGAGACCATGAAAGAATTCTTCTTGGTCTACGTGTGTTGTCAAATCATTTTGTCTGTCTACATGTACAGTAGATGTAGCTGGCTGCATTCATGATTCCAATGATTAAAATGCAACAGTCTGTGAACATGCCTGATGCAATTGACTCGCTATGTTTTGATGTTTTCCATCTTGTGGATATAATATGATCACTTGAGGAAACATTAACAGCTGAAAAATATTCTGCTGTATATATTTAAAAGTCACGTTTTATTGTGTAGATTCACTGCTGTTTGTCATTAGTTTGGGAAAATATAAATTTTGTGACAGATTTGAGAATACCCACACCTAGAACTGAGAAGACAATTTTCTTCCAAATTAAATTTTTACAAGATGGTTCTTGGGTCATTCCATACATTTGCACATTTATTGCTCTAGTCTTACATCACCAATTTCAGTGGCGTGTCAAGGAGGGGGTGCTTTGGGGGCTGAAGCCCCCCCCCCCCCGCACTTTGAAAAATCATGTAAAATCAGCCGTTTTTTGGTGATTTTAGCCATTAAGCCCCCCGCATAACCCTGAAAGCCCCTCTGAGCCCCCTGCAGGAACAGATCCTGGACACGCCGGTGAATTTATTGTTTGTGCTTGTGCACTCGACTCATGGTCGTATGTACTCTTGAATTGAGTGATTTTAATCCGTGTTTTGGATTGTGGGCCACCAAAATTGGGCTTTCAAATTTGCTTGCTGCTCGTTCTTGCCGCTTCACAGCTCGCTGTCGCGGCTTTGCCACCCCTCCCCCTTGGCAGCCATTGAAAGTCTATGATGTATAGGCCTAATTCATATGGGAAAGAATATTTTTGTCAACCTGGAATTGAATATGAAGCCCAGCAAAGCTTACATTGTAAGCCACCGGTACCGATACATAATAATTTTAAAGCCCAAATCTACTGTCTACGTATTGTAACTAGTTGTCCAATGCATCTCTACTGGATACATTGTCATTTTAAATTTCAAGTCTTTTTGAATGGAATTATATGAAAGGCGGTGTGAACTGTGAAATAATGACATTTTATACAATGAGGAAGTGTTTGACAATAAATTGAGATTAAATACTTCCTTGGTTTCTTTCAATTGCTGATCATTTATCACTAGGTGTGAAACTGATCCTGTACAAGCCGACATTTTCATGCAATTCAAAGTATAGAATGGCAAAGTTTTGATAAATTCATATGTGAGGTCAAATTTGGTCAACGTAACAAAAAAATTTCTTGGGCCAAGAAGAAAATTGTTATTAATTTTTACAAAAAAAAAAAAAAAAAGGAATATTTTTTTAATTTTTTTAAAATTTTGACCAACTTCACCTAAAATATTTGAAATTTGAGCAAAAGTTAGGCTTTTTATGATTTTTTTGAAAATTGAGCAGTTTTTGATGCATTTTACTCTGAGTTGGTCGCAAACAGGCAGCCGCAAATTTTTAACCCTGCAAAAATATTTTGTACAATATATTTAGAAATGGGAATTAAACACCTACTAAACTGTCCAGAATTGATAAAATTGCGAAAAATTAACCAGGCAAAAATATCCCACTACTTACTGTATTAGTGGTATTTTTTGTGAGGGTTTTATTTTCCCAGATTTCGTGATTAGAGCTCCAACAGCGAAAATAACACTTTGCGAATATATGCAATAATGTATTGGACTGGGCAATCGTGAAAATAACATTTGCAAAAATGTGTCGCTCTCTCCAAATCGCGAAAATAACTACCGTACTCAAAAATTACCACATATATACAGTACATTGTGTAGAATAGGAAGTGTCTTCGTAGTTACCATGGCAACCAGTTTATCTCAGCACACACAAGGCTATTCTGGTCCGTGTGGATTTCAGAGATTCACAGATATTTTTTTATAGTAAAAATAACCAAAGAAGATGTGCAGAAATAATATTGACAAGGGAGGTCAATAAAGATGTGTTTCAGTGTTTGTGTACTGAATGCAATACCAGCGAGGGTTGTATTTCATATCAGAAAAATGGTTTTAAAATTTTGTAAACATGTTTTGGTTTGTGTTTTTTTAAAAACATATTCTGTGGATCCCAAATTACACTATTCCCCACGCATGTCATTAGTTTTGCACTTTTGCAATGTTTATAATTCGGTTCACCTTGAGTTTGGTAGTGATGTACAGTGGCGTACCGTGGCCGCCCCAACCCCGGGGGGCTGACGAAGAAACAAATTTTGCCGCCCCTTCCTTAACAGCCCGAAAAGGTTGACCCAATTTTTTTCAAGTTCATATGAAAAAGTGAAGAGCAAAAGAAAGAAAAAAAAAGCAAAAAAAAGGATTTTAGGCGCTAGCGTACCAAATGCACCCTTTTTCAAAATTTTTTATGCTTTTAAAATTGTTGGCGCCCTTTTTTCTTTGCTAATTCGTTTTGCCGCCCGCTTACGTTTTGCCGCCCTGTTTTTGCCGCCTTCTTCTTCCGCCGCCCTTCGCTTTTTGCCGCCTCTACTTTGACCCGGGGCTGGCGCCTAAAGCCCCCCAAAATACGCGCATGATGTATGTGCGTATTTCGCTTGCCGCAGTATCGATTCGCACGCATAGAGTTAGACGGGCAGAGCGTACATGCACGCGTAGAAGAGCGGTTTGTCGGCATGCTTGCAGCGCAAATGCCAAAAAGCATCAACTCCACCTGCGAACATGAGGTGAACCAAATTATAGTGGGTTTCACAAAGTTTTGCCAGACAAGGTTTACTGTAGGTCTGCATTAATATTTTGCTATATTCTTTGTTTTTACAAACCTAGAATTTTTACAGACAACTGAGAAAAGATGTTGTCTTGCCAGGTCCTCAGGTGTGTTAAGGTGGACATGGACAGGAATGGAATTCTATATAGTAATACCACATTTCCTTGAATAGTCACCCCCGGTTTTATTTTGGTTTTTAGAGGTCATTTTTAGAACGATAATTCCTGTATAAATCATAAGGTAAGCTTAAAACTCACGTTGAAATGACGAAATATATAACTTAGGAACAATGACTTCCAGTTCTCTTCCGGGTTTACAATCAGATTTTTGCCGATTACCGATGCAATTAGTGACCATGTGTGCACCTTGGTAAGCTTACTACACAAGGTAGCTTGGAAATATCAGCATTTTTTAAACATCTTGGTTGAAAAAATGGTGGGGCGTTTAATTGAAGGGGGGCAACTATTCAAGGAAATACGGTAATTCACAAAAATCTTTTTATATGAGAGCCAGGATCTGTGATGAGAGTCTGCAAGATTCCATTACTGAAATTCAAGCCTACTTGTATAGATGTTGAGTTTGTTGTCTAGATCATCAACTTAGAACAAATCTTGCACTGATGATGACTAACCTTGACATTGTAGAAAATTGAATTTCTAGTGTGAAATTTAATGAAAGCAAGGAGTGGTTCATTGTGACAATGATCGATTGGTTGTGTGGAATGTCATCAGCAGTCAACAACCACAATAATGTACATAGTAGCTCTCATTGTACATGTTTAATTGACATCACAAAATGGTGA
The DNA here is from genome assembly GCF_039555335.1 of Amphiura filiformis. Taxonomy (NCBI): domain Eukaryota; kingdom Metazoa; phylum Echinodermata; class Ophiuroidea; order Amphilepidida; family Amphiuridae; genus Amphiura; species Amphiura filiformis. The sequence continues at coordinate 57,604,032 of NC_092646.1, read as the reverse complement.
AATCGTTCTTCCAGAACATTGCACGCTGATGTGGCCATACGTTCATTTGTAAAAACAATGACATGGGTAAGGGGATATATGAAACATTGATGAAGCATTTATCAGTGTGTGAGCTGGCGGTTTAGCTGTAAATTTTAACCAGATTTGAATACAGACACCTAGAAATTCGGCAAGAATCCATTGCAGAGATTCTCCTCTACATTTGTAGATACTGATTTGTGTGAATCTAAAGGAAAAGCTATAGGTTTGAATCTACCTAGTCTACTAAAGTGATTGTAACATGCAAGATGAAACAAACATATTCTGCCCCTGGAACATACAAAATTTGCCCCAGCTGTATAAACTTTGATGACAATTTCCTGCCAAAAGCTACCCCAGATCAATTCACCCATTCATTTTGATAGCCTACCCCGCGATATGAAGCATACAGGTGGGAAGGGTAAACCTATGGAGCTCACCCACTGTATACAAACTACTTTGGTAGAGGGGAAGTGTGACAATTTTGATTTTATTTAGTCAAAAACAAACATCAAATGCCCCACTCCCAACAGATGGGGATGGAGGGCAACAGATGGGGCTGAGGGGCAATAGATGGGGACGGAGGTGCAACAGATGGGAACGGAGGGGCTCAACCTTATACTTTTTAGACTATTTATGTTTGTGCAATGTGCATTGCAGAGCTTCATCTGTCATTTAGTTTCTTCTCTGACTTCTATTATTTGGCATAGTGTCTTTGTGTGCATGTTGACATGATTGCCCAACTCCTGAATTAAAACTTATTGCTATAAGGCCCCAAAAGAAGGACAAGCAAATAATCAGTCACTATGTTACCATGAACCTTCCCCCCTCCTCCCCTCCCCCGCATCCCATACTAGTACCCCTGACACCAACAAAAATTAGGTCTTTTTGGGAAAAAAATCCATATCTTCAATATGAAAGGTCAAAATTTTCAATTGACCGTCGGCTTTTCCTCCCTGCTATACATACACTTTAAGAATATATCATTAGATTTATATAATTTACTTCAAGGACTGTTATATCAAAATTTGAAAAATATCAAATTTTTATAATTTGTCATAAAATTTGTATTATATTGTGATTTTTAAAAATGAAAATTATTTGATATCAGAAAGACATGCTTCGTATTCAGAATGCAATTCGATAGGTCTGAGGTGCTCTCATGTCCCACAAAAATACTGTCGAAACGCAATAAACGCTCATTTTGGATCCCTTAGGATAACCCTAATTTAAAGTGTTGGTGAGATTTTGTAACTGATGGGTTTCTGTCTTTGTTTTTTGCATACAGGTGAATGTACGGGTTACTACCATGGATGCGGAGCTGGAGTTTGCCATCCAGCCCACAACTACTGGCAAACAACTCTTTGATCAGGTATGTATCATCAGCAATTAGGCGTCATGATAGGAAACCAGCAGGTTACCATATCAAATTACATGCAGGGACTGTCTTTTAGAATTTGCAAGAGAGCATTGAAAAGCTCTTCTGGAGCCTAGAACTGTTTTGAGCATTCACAATATTTATTTATTTATTTATTTATTTATTTCTTGTGTAACCTGGGGTGACCAATCAATGTACTGGCACTGTTCTCCCTTGGTTCCCAGGTAATAGAATATAAGGAGAGAAAGAACAAGGAGAGCTATAAATCACTCTCCTATATCAGATTTAACGAGAGAAGTAGAGAGCGATTGCTCTCACTCTCCTCAAAAGGCAGTCCCTGAACATGAAATATGAATGCAGCACATCAAAAGGTTGGACTTTGCGGCGTTCATTCAGTTTTAATATAATCTTGCTTTTTATGGTTCCGGTGAATAAAAAAGCGTCTTGGACGTAAAAATATGAAAAACTGTGAACCCTGTACGACGTGTGGATCCTGCACATAATGATAGTATAGTGGCTGGGTGGGCGCTTATAGGGGCAGGGACGGTTAATATAGTGAATACGGTATGTAAATTGATAATTAGTTTTAGCGAAATATTGGCAAAAATTGATATTGCCACTGATGAATATTTTATTTAAAAAAATGTTGTTTTATTTAAAATGAAGAGGTCAACAAGATACCAATTTGACCAGTTACATAGAAAGAACATTATCATATCTGAATATGCTGTGTTTGGGTGGAGTCTCAGTACAGATAAGAGTGTTTTATTTGCTTGACTCTTACATATTACATGCGTATGTACCATGATACACACTGTCATTTGAGAATCTCTAGGTGATGTGATACCACAAAGCAAATAAAACAGAAGAATATCTTCAGTTTTAATCGAACTAAGTCAGTCACAGATCTATCACATAAATTAGCAAACAAACAAGCAAATTGACAATCACAAAAATGATCAAAACACTAAAAGTATGGAGAAACCCTACCCTTAATTGTTCATAATGGACCTACAAATGTGAGTGGCTTGGATAGTTTGTTGATAATATGGGAGTGAGTTGCTACACCCAACACCCACATTCGCTGAATTGAAAATTTAGTCCCAAAAAGCTCAATCATCTTTAAATGCATATATGTAAATATGAATTTAACCCAAGGTTCAAAATAGACGGGGGCTAAGAGTGATTTTCCCTGAAATGCCCAAAATTGCCCTCAAAAATTAAATAACAGGGGCGATTAAAAAAAAAAAACATTTTCAAATTTTTAAAGGTAAAACAAATCCAAAATATTAAAAAGTGAGAAAAGCATGATTTTTTCCCGAAAATACAAAAAAAAACAAAAAAAAAACCCTGCCCTCTTTAGTTAATAACGAAATTCTATTTTTAGTTTGTACTTGTAAAAGAAACAAAATGCATCAAAGAATAAAATGAACACATTTCGCCCTTAAATTATGTTTTATCTACTGAAAATATTCTAATTCAATAAATGATACTTGGCCTAAAGTTGAACTCATTTGCAATGAAACATGTAATTAAAAAAAAAGGAAAGAGTAAAGCAGGGCTTTTTGCACTAGTCATGGTGGTTGTAATGACTGTTGAATTCTGCCCTTTTCCGAAGTAGAACATCATTTCATGGAATTCAACAAACTTATATGGCATAAAGCAACATTTTTATGCCTCCACCGGAGGTATTATGTTTCCTGGTTGTCCGTCTGTCTGTCTCTCTGTCTGTCTCTCTGTCCGTCCGAGCTTGCGAGTGCAATTTCTCAGAACTGGTAAGACGTACAGTGATGCAAGTTGGTGGAGGGATGGTCATTGGGGGTCTTCAAATTATAGGAGATTTTCGTCGCAAAATATGGTAGACTCAGTACACCGGTCGATCTTACCGTTTCCGATGTTGATTAAGATACTTCTTGCATCGATCCCGAGATGCGGAAAAAACCAATAGTCATTTTGTCCCACATAAATGAATAAATAACAAAACCCCGATCCCCGGTGGACTCACCCAAAAGGTGACGCCACACCATATGATCGCCTTATCCTCCTTGGTCTCCGACTGACACAGACGTGCCTATCGATTGTTCATAGCACTGTGTATCAATTTCTCGACCAAGGCGAGATATACGGTTGTAGTTTCACACCTTAGGTAAAACCAAACCGGTATTGTTCGGCTGAGGATAGTTTTGACGGCATTTTCTGGCGAAAAAGTGACAAAAAACGATCCAAAACTTAGCTACATATCGTGCCTCCGTTTGTATACGGGACACACGAGCAATTCAAAATGGCCGCTCGTTGCCGCCATTCATGTTGTTTCCCACGTAAAACAACCATTGCAGCCTGTAAGTTACAATAGATGTTTGTACATACACATTGTATTTCATGTACGGTAGGTTATTGTTGCTATGTTAGGGTGATTACTCTATCGTTATGTCTTCATTACCGTCCAATAAAGACGAGTTAATCAGAAGGGGGGGGAGCGCCTCGGCCCTGTCGGGCTTGCCCTTCCCTGGTGACGGAGCGGGACCCACACCCGCTCTGTTTCACCCACAGGGGAGTGCTCACGATCTTCTAGATGTCTTTCTTTTGCTTAGGACTCTCCGAGTTCCAGCTTGACGATTTGGATAGGCTCCGTCATCGCCATAAGACGAAGAAGAAATCTACCAAGGGCACTGGTAAGGTCGATACGGTGGATTCTGCTGTGACAGCCCCTATGGGTCATGGCAGGTCTGTTAAGGGGGCTCCGGTCCCCGGACAAGCAGGCGGTTCCTTCGGGACTGCTAAGCGCGTCCAAAGGCTCAGCAGCCAGCGAAAGCACTGACTATACGTCGGAGCAAAGTAGCAGGCAGCAGAGCGGTAACCACCAGCGAAAACCCTAGCGGGTTTGTAGCAGGAGGATACCAGTCCTCTAGCGAAAATCCTCACGGGTTTTTAGCAGGAGGACACCCGTCTGTTGCAGGCATATCTACAGGCTCAAACAGCCACAGTAGTAGCCAGCGACGGGCAGCATGCAAGGGTACCCGGGCTTGCCTGGGTTGAACCCTAGCATGCATGGGTTCAACAGAGACGATACCGCTGCTAACGCTGTGGGTGTAGTCTTAGCAGAACCAACTGGGGTTGTCACACGGCAGCGTTCCATGGCGGGACCGCCGAGTGATACCCTGGGCCCTAGAATAGCTGCTGGCTGTCCACAGGGACTGGCTGGCGATTATTCAGGGGTTGGGCTCGCAGTCTCTCACGGGACAGCGACCCACGTGCATTCGGTGGCAGCTACAAAGACGAGCTACGGCTTGACTTCAGTGGTAGCCGCTATGCACCCGCCCATAGCTGCCGTGAGTGGTCCGCCACACACAGCGACCTTTTGGGCGAAGCTCTAGAGGGTACAGTAAGTAGCTTGAACAGCCTAGCTGATCAACAACCCACTTATGTCCTCGAGAGCCAGCGGAGCGTGGGTGATCCATTACCGTCAATGGGTCAATTACCCTCTCTTGATCGATCACTGTCAAATCAACAGGGCATAGCTCCATTGATTGACGCTGCCTATTCAGGTGGCGAGGTGATTGATCGGGGTATCTGCACGCTCAGCTACCCGTGGTACTAGGCAAGCTCCCTCTAGCCAAGGGACAGCGGTATAGCGGGTACCCATACACACGGCTTGATCCCTTGCGGGGAACGCAGTGAGGCATGGGTACAGTGGTACACAGCCGGGAGCCCTCACGGGCACCTACGCTAGTACCGAGCCGGTACCACGCCAGCACACAGCTTGATCCCCCAAAACAGGGAACGCAGTGTGGCGAGGGTACAGCGGTCCACAGTTGGGAACCCTCACGGGTACCCACGCTGATACCGCACCGGTACCGCAGCACCGCTTTTAGTCGCCACAGTCTCTGTGGCAACAAGGGGGGGCGGTGCTGGTACTGCAGTACCATCGGGGTACCCTGGTGGCGGATCCTCTCAGGGTCAGCTGCCGGCGGGTATGCCCGTGGTACCCGCCGCAGGGTGTTTCTTCCACGGCCTAGCACCGTGGCAAGTGTCGCCTAGCGATGGCCACGCAGTACCAACATCAGCTGTTGACCAGGCCAGCCGGCATGGGGCTAACCCAGATCTTGATCAGGGTAGGCCCCGTGCTGCTAGCGCTAGGACGACGGCTGCGAGAGCAGGCGGACCCAGTGGTGCCATGGCGGATACCTCAGGGTCTTGCGGGAGTACTCCCTCTTCTGCTGGCAGGTAGTCGGCGAGCCACACAGTGGTTATGCCTTCTTACCCGCTTTCAGATGCCCGTCCTCAGTTACCGTCATCATCGGAGCATGATACGGATACTGTGGGCGAGGAAAGGAGTCGGAAGCTGAGTCCGGTAGTGACATCACTACAGTCTCCTTCCCCGCTGCCCCGCCAAGGGAGCAACAGCACTGATCTTCCTCCGACACCCCTAAGGGGGAGTCCATGGAGGAGGACCAGGGATCCTTTTCAGTAGGATGCTCAGCTGCTGCTTCCTCACAGGGGACGCCACACTCTCATTCCCGCAAACCTCACGGGTAGATATCGTGGGGCTGTCGAGCTCAGTAGAGCTATGACGCCGCGTGCTTGCACGCTTCCTCTGCGTGTAACGCGGGAGGACCACGGGACCTACCTGAGGGGATCCGAGAAGGACCCAGATGTCGTCAAGCGTATCACGCTCAGACAACATCTGAGCTCTTCCGCGAGGTGAGCCTATTAGCGGTGCTAACAGCTAGCCTCAACGAGAGCTCCATGGGCCTAGCCCATAGGGTGTCCACTCAGCGCCGGGGTGGGGCCTGCCACTCCAATCGCTCAACGCGATGGAAAGGCAGGGTCCTTTTTCTCTTTTGATGCTTCTGCGCTACGGTGGAGGACCGTGCAAAGAAGCTACCAACGGGAGCACTCTGAAGAGGTCGGAAACTGCCCTTACCATGGGTAGGAGCTCCGACTTCAGCAGGCCGTGCACCACCAACAGTACCCGAGCCCACTACCTCTGCAGCACCCATTTCTGGGAGGCGCAAGGGTAGCACAGGAACAGCTGGCAAGCCCGAAGAAGAGCAAGCGCTCTTCCAAGGGAAGCTAGGCAGAACATTCCTGGGGGACTCAGCGGTTTTTCCACAGGGGGATCTCCCAGTGGACGACCGCTTATGGCTTTCACCCAGAGGTGGGAAACCATCTCTTTGAGCGCCTGGGTATGGTCAGTGGTGAGTGGGGGTTACAGACTGGCAACCCAGTCTCCCCACATTCATCTGCACATTTCAGAGGTCCACAGTAGTGCCGTCAGACGGCCCCCAGCGTCGGGCACTACTGACAGGGATCACACAGCTTCTCACGAAGCGGGCGATTGTCCCGGTCTACCCCGTTCTACGGGTGATCTTGGAGCCATTGGCTCCAAGGAAGACCGGTGACGGGAGCCCCATCCGGAACCGCAGACTGTTGAACACGTTCTTCAGGCCCAAGAGGTTCAGAATGGGGACTCTCGCCTCGGTGCTAGCCTGCTCCATCAGGGCATGGGAACAGCATCGCTAGATCTCTCGGACGCCTATCTGCATATGCCAATCGCCTCTCAAGATCGGAGGCATCTGCGCTTCTAGGTACAGGATCAAAATTACCAGTTTTGATACCGCCATCCGCCTGTCCATCTCTCCCAGGGTGTTTAACACTCTTGGTCAGAGCGGTGGCAGCGTACCTGAAGCACAGGGGTGTCAACATCAGTTGCTACCTGGACGTTTGGCTCATATACGGACGCACTCCACTGAAGACTACGGGTCTCATGGGGTTGATAGTCCGTGGGGTGCGGACCCTGGATTTTTTTTTGATCAGCTCAAAAAAGTCCAGCGTGGTCCCGACGCAGCCACCACTATTGGTAGGGGCCCAGATCACCCTCACGGAGGGGTTCGCGGTGCTCTCACCCGGCGGGTGATTTAACATGGTGCGGTGTGCCTGACTCTTGGCGAGTCTCGGGCAAAACCCGCTGTGGCATCGATGAAGGTGGTAGGCCTAATGGCCAGTATGGTAGACCTCGTGCTGTACTGCCGTTTCTACGTTAGGGCTTACCCAACTACACCTTCTAGCCTGCTTGCAGGCCCAGTCGTCACCAATATCCCTCGCGGTTCCGTTGTCGGAGATCGCGCGAGAGGAACTCTGGTGGTGGACCCATCAGCCCAATTTGACCCAGGGTGTCAGGTTTCCTGCACCCCGGTATGTCACGTGGTGACGACCATAGCGTCAAAGCGGGGCTGGGGGGTCCACATCCACGGAGACTCCGTCTCGGGCCTATGGGGGCCATAGAGACAGAGTTTCACATCAACCTCCCTCGCTTACGAGGAGGTGATCGTGGAATCACATACCGTTGTCCTGACGGATAACACAACCGTGGTAGCCTACCCCAACAGACAAGGGGACTCCGGGCCACCACGATTGAGCCTGCATGCACGACACCTGATAGGGTGGTGCAAGTTCAGGCAGATTACGATGAGAGCGATACACATCGCGGGCGTCACCAGCATCCTCGCGCACAATCTGTCACGAGGAAGGGTGTCGGGACCAGCAGAATGGTCCCTTGCTCCGCAAGTCGCACAGAGGAGCTTCAAGGGGAGGTACAACCCCTCGAAAGATCTGGTCGCATCTCATCGCAATCATCCACTGCCGGTGTACTGCTCAAGGGTCACGGACCCCAAGCATTCACCGTGGACGCTCTGTCCATAGACTGGGGAGGATGACAGCTTATGCAGTCCCTCCGATCTCACTACTCATGAGGGTGGTGGCCAAGATCGGGTGGGAAGACTGCATTGTCATTCTGCTAGCGGCAAGGCCGCTGGCACTCCCAGTACCAGATCTACTCCGGATGCCCGGAGCGGAGGTACCAGTCTATCACTAGAGCACCTGCAGTTAGCTGCATGGCCCTTACCAGGGAACACGCAGCGGAGGGATACTTTTCATCAGAAGCTGTTTTTCTCATCGCCGGGGCTAGACGGAAGTCTACCCTCCGTACGTATAGCCAGAGTCTGGCTCCATACTATGCTTGGTGCAATGAGACAAATAGCAATCCCGCTAGAGCCTCTGTGCTGCTAGTTCCGGAGTTTCTGACAGAAAAGTTCCAAGCAAGACTTCAGCGGGCCACTGGGGCCAGCTATAAGTCAGCTGTCCTCTCCATTCACCGAGGTTTCGAGGCGGATTAGACTATCATAGCCGATGGTTACCTTATTAGTCTCACGCCTCGACGGTATGTTCAACGAGTGTCTACCAAAAGGAAAGTGATCCTCCTAAGGGATCCCAACACAGTCTTAGATTACTTTAAGGGTCACCCTTTTGACCTTCCGTCAAAAGCGACGCTTAAATACGTAACTCTCAAGATGGCTTTCCGGTTTGGCGTTGGCTTCGGGACGGCGGTGCTGAGTTGCACACGGTCTCGAGGTTAGCTTCTGTGTTCACAAACACTGGGCGACACTGTTTCGGGCGCTCTGTTCTCGTGACTACTGAACGGCGCGGTGCATACCGACATTCGTCCCTCTCCAATCCCCCGGGTTGGGCAAGGTTCGGCTGCAGCCAAAGATAAGCGGGGGTGTCCGATAGGGCGCGGCAGCACTATTTCTTCCGAACACAAGCCTTGCGAGGACTCACGACCGCATTCATCACCCTTACAGAGCCTTTCGGTCCAGCCGCTGTCGCAATGGCTGGTCCAGGTGTTGGTGGGGTCCGGGGATCGCGAAGGTTTCGCGTCCCGACCCACTCGACCACGAGCTATCTCATCATCTTGGGTATACCGTTCGGTTGTCCCTTGAGGAGATCTAGCAGGCGGTGTCCCGGAAGCCACCTTCGCCCTTCTCTCACGATACTTCCGTTTACGTTAGTAATCAGAGACGGGCGGGAGGTTTACCGGGACATTGTTCGGCGATCATAATACGGTGGTGTACGGGTACCAGGTTTTCAGACTATACAGAATACTCAGCATGGTAAGAACCAGTGTCGCTATTCTTAACCACCAAACTTATTAAGTAAGGAGGTTTATGTCTGTGATCGCGTGGTCTTTTTGTTTCCCGACCGTTGGGGAAAATATTTTCTGACCTCGCGAAAACCATCGTTACCGCTCCCGATCCCTGATCTGATGCTGACCAATCTTGTACCTCCATCCGTCGGTTACTTGCTAGATCGATCTTTCAGATGTTGATGCAAGAGTATCTTAATCAACATCGGAAGCGTAAGATCGACCGGTGTACTGAGTCTAGTCCCAAACAAAAATGTTTGGTAGACTCATAACCGGTGCGATCTTACCTTTCCGATGTTGATTATCCCGGACCCCGCCACCCCCTACAAGTTTGGTCCGAGTAGGGGATCCCAAGTCGGATAAGGGCGATCATATGGTGTGGCGTCACCTTTTGGGTGAGTCCACCGGGGATCGGGGTTTTGTTATTTATTCATTTATGTGGGACAAAATGACTATTGGTTTTTCCGCATCTCGGGATCGATGCAAGAAGTATCTTAATCAACATCGGAAAGGTAAGATCGCACCGGTTATGAGACTACCAAACATTTTTGTTTGGGACTAATTAAGTACCTTATTTGCATAATTTATGCGTAATATGCGTAATAAGCAAAATACCTTGTGAACAGATTATCTGGAGATCCGTATGGGGTACAGTGACGTAACTTGGTGGGAAGTAGCATGGCCAGATGTTCTCGACGGATTAGATTTTCAGCGCAAAATATGCTAATTAAGTACCTAATTTGCATAATTTATGCGTATTTGATGCGTATCAAGCCAAAAACCTTGTGAACAGATTATCTGGAGATCCGTATGGGTTACAGTGACGTAACTTAGTAGGGAGTAGCAGGGCCAGAGGTTCTTGACCTGATTAGATTTTCAGCACAAAATATGGTAATTAAGTACCTAATTTGCATAATTTATGCGTAACAAGCAAAATACCATTTTCTCGGAGACTAGGGGTCGCACGTTCCTCAAACTTGGTGGGTGGTGCATCTGGACCCTAGACAGAACAAGTTTGTATTGGTCAGTGGGTCAAGGTCACCCGAGGTCATGCAGGGGTCATCTGAGGTCAAATTAGTAAAAACTGCCATATGGGCATGAAACTGGGTGAGTACAGTCAACATTTAGAGCCAATTTTTTGAAGGTCATTGCGGGGTCAGCCAAGGTCACCCAGGGGTCATCTGAGGTCAAAATACTAAAAATTGTCATATGGGCATAAAACTTGGTGGGTACAGTCAACATTTAGAGCCAAAATTTTGGAAGGTCATTTTTGGGGTCATCTGAGGTCAAGTTACTAAAAACTGTCATATGGGCATGAAACTTGGTGGGTACAGTCAACATTAAGAGTCAAATTTTTGGAAGGTCATTCCAGGGTCATCCAAGGTCACCCAGGGGTCATCACCGGTTAAAATGATATGCTTCAAGGTGGAGGCATTGTGCCCGACGCTTTGCGTCGAGAACCGCGCAAGTCGAGAACCGCTCTAGTTAAAATCACATACACTGCTTGGGAACAAGATAATTGGTTAATAGCGAGAATCACAGCATGAAAAGCAAGATCTTGGGTTTTTTCTAGGCACATACTCACATTTAATCCTGACATTTGAAGCAAAATGATTATTTATTTTAAAATCCGAGAACCATAATTCTACAAGCAAAATTGCCATTTGCTATCACTCCCCTTATTTTGATGAAGCGTGCATTATGCATTGCATACACATAAAGTGAATGAATTCCTTTTAATCGAAACAAGCAATCACTTAGGTTGAACAAAGCTATTTTGCTTCATTGAAATAAGTGATTGTAATCTTTGTGGAAGTAAGAGATGCGTGTACACACTATGTTTTCTGATTTTTTAATCTTTTTCACGCTTTGTCAGAATAAGCGATTCTGCAATTGTGTACATGGTCAAGGTTTTTTGGCATTTTATCAGCCGAGAATAGTGAAAATTTAAATCTATTTTTATCTATTATCGTAAGCTTATTGTAGATGATGTTCGATGGCTTAGTGATTTGATGAAAATGTGGAACAATTTGCATGGTTACAAACACAGTGTCTTTTGGCATGTATATACATTGTACCATATAATTCAAGCATATTGATCATCATACCTGTAAAAAAAGAGAATTTTTTTGACGAAAGAGACAAAAGGCAGACATCCTCCACAAAAACATTATTTGGAGTTTGAGCAACTATGTTGTTACTGATGTCTGCCTACAGGTGTTTGCCTGTCTTCACTTTTGCCCAAATTTTGAGCCATGTGCTTGTAATACAGAATTCTATGGTATGGCAACTCATTAACACAAACTCTGGACCTCACAATTTAGTTTGACAGGTTACATAATATAGAATATATAAGTTTGGGACTTTTAAAAAAACACTTCATGTAAACGGAAATTTCCCGTTAGCAGAGTTTGTGTAAATGAGTTGCCACTGTGTGTATATATAGTGAACCCAAGCCAAATTTTAAGCCCATTTGAAAAGTTATATATAAAAAATAAAAAGAGTTTCGGAAACGCTGGCTGATGAATGTTACACATGACATGATTTCAGTATTTAGCCAATTGATACAAGTAGCAAGTTACTTAATTGGTCTACCAGTAATGTCAACCTGCTCCCCATCAGACTATCATCATTCCTATACAGTGATTCATCAGAAAGGAATAGCCGCAATTACTTTGATGCGTGAAAAGTACTCCTCCATGTGGGTGTAACTTCCAGAACCAATTTTAACATCGCAGGACAAGTGAGAAAGTTACTCAGAATAGAAATGAGCTCAGCTGATGCGATCTTTCAAGACAATTGGCTAGTGTGGAATTAGATTTTTTTTTCACTAACTGACATTTTTGTGCTAGACTATTTGTTCAAATTGTACACTCTAAACTGAGGAGATACCACAATTTGTAATCAGGCTGTATTTTCAGGCTTGTGCATAAATTTTGTTGTCCAGATTTGCCCTTTTTTTTCCAGCCTGTTTTAGGCCAAATTCTCATGCTTTTTCAGGCAGTTTTCAAAAAAGTCATTCTCAATCATGCCTGTGTAATTATTACTTGGGTTGTTACCAGAGCAGGCAACTACTAAGTTTCTCCATTGATGTATACTACCATTTGAAGCCAAAGTGGTAATGGCATCTGGCAGTAAAAAGTTGTCAAAACCCCAAGCAGTTTTTGCACATTTTTTTTGGGGGGGGGGAGCAAGTACACACAACCATACAGGGATGTGCTGCATGCATGGATTGCATTTTAGGCCTTTTGGTATTATCAATAACACCTTTTTTTATGCCATTTTATTGAATGGGTCATTTGTTCACAATGTTCTCAATTTTTTTCCGCAAAATAGCCTAATTTGTCCCACTGCAGCCAACATTTTAAAATTGTCCTCAAAATTGTGGGGAAATTTGGACTCTTTGTAATTATATCGATGGGTACTAATTTCTTGAAAATTGGTTGCTTTTAAATTCACAGCAGCATCTCCATAAAACTAACCAAACAGTATATAGTATCAGTACATATGCAGTAGTGGACTAGCACTGGACTTTAACCATCAGGACCAAGTTTGTTGTTGAATCGTAAATAAATCCATGGCCATTTAGGTCTACCTACATACGTTGTAAATGAAGTCCAGTGATGTTTTAGCTGTACTTCATCATGCTATTGCTAGTTTCAAAAACTTAAACTTTGCTAGATAAAACCCTTGCCACACAAGGTTCTATGGCTTGAAAGCTTGAAATTTGTATGAACTAGTATACACAATTAAAACACAAACTTGTAAACTATCAGTATCGGTAGCGTGCAAAAACCAGTAATTGTATAATTACCAAAGTTACTTTAGTTACAGCAGATCGTGTGGCTGATTTTTAGGGGTAGATAATGAAATTTAATATTGGTTTTGTTTTCGATTGTTGGGAAATCTAAAACTTTGTTTGTTTTTAAAAAGATAAATTGTGATTTCATAGAATTACTGAACATGAACGGCAGTAGGCCTCCCCGTAGGCCTACTGTTGGTGCACATTACTTAATCATATTACAGGGTTGATTAAATTGTAATTTTAAAAATCGAATGGCAGAAAATTGGAAGGGGTCTCAGGTTTCTTTCTGAGTAGATGTTTAAATCATGGACTAGCCCTTAATGAGCTGAAATAATGTTTATGCACTTTGTAAACATAGTCATCCAAATGTTGACTTATGTTCACTACAATCAAAATATTTAATTCTTGATTGTGAGAGCATGTACTGCGTACATTGTGTCAAGCTCACTTTTCTTGGAATAACACGCTTGCGACCTACCCTTGACCTAGTCCAGCGACAGCCATATTCAATGATTGTGATTGGCCAGTTTTTAAACAGTCACGCTTACTCTAGAAGCATATTGTCATTGCGTTGTACGCTTGATGCAAAATATCTGTGCAAACCGAGTGGACTCAGATGATCGAGAAAAGACATTTTGATAAAATTATAAACTTAAGTACTTGGCATTGCATACAACTATAGTGTGTGTTATTGTGTCGACTTGGGGTGGGTGCGGGCATGTGTGTGAGCGTTTTTGTCCGGTTTGTTTTAGTGCCTACGAAGTGGACCAATTTGCCGCAATTGTTGGACTTATTATCAAAATGTTAGATTAAACATTAGATTAGATAAACATGCGTAATTAATATTCTCAAAGTTTTAATGTACAAAAGAGAAATAAATATCAGGCTTTTGCCTGAATTCGGGCTATTTTGTTGTCACAAAGCCATTCTCTAGTTTGACTGTGCATGTATGTAAAGCAAAGTTTCAGAAATAAAAAATATTTGGGCTTAAAATCACTTGGTATCCCTTCAAGTAGGGGTGAGAATTTGGTATCATCATTTCCGGTATCTGCAATGTAAAACAATATATGTAGTGCTGTCATGTCAACCCATCCAGGAAACCATCATCGCCCATCCATCGTCCTCCTTGCAAAAGGCTTGCATTACTGTTAAACTAGAAATTGTTTGTGCTACTTTAATTTTTGAGTTGTAAAAGTTTGTGGGAAAATAAATATAAAATAGGCCTATGTGGCAACACAAAAATGAATGTGTTAGTTTGTGTAAAAAAAACCTTGAAATTAGTCAAAATTAAATAAAATGTTGAAAGTTGGTATAGCACAAAAAAATTCTATAAAAATTACATATAGCTGGTGATGTTGCAATATATGCCAATGACAAAAATAGATGGTGCTCCTCCTTGACTTGATGAAACCCAATGTCGGATTATGAGCTCTAATGGATTCAAGATGACAGATGCAGTAATTTTGTCTAGATCTATGTCTTGCTTGGTCTTAGTCCAATTGAAATGTGATGCAACAGTCAGTGATAGCTAAAAAAGGTGAAACCCAATGGCGACACTATGGGGGGAGCAAGGGGGAATGCCCCAAATATATTTCTTGCCCCCTCCCCAGTTCCCCCCTTTTGAGGCAAAACCTTCAAAATTATGTTTACAAATTTCCACTTTTTGCGGCAATTTTGCACAAAATTTTGTTGGTTTTTCCCCTGAAATTCACTTTGCCCCCTCAATGTCCCCCCTCCCGATTTTTTTTTTTCCGGTGCCGCCACTGGTGACCCCCACTAAGCATTGGTAGTCAGGTACAACGTACAAAATACTACTTCACACATTTTTTGAACAAATTGAAATGGGCAATATTCATGCAACTGAAATAAGAGACGTTATTGGTAAAATGCAATGAGCAGTATTAAAAGGTGGGTGACCTGATTGACAGCCTCATCCCCAATTTTACCCGATCAAAATGCTGATTTTGGTATCAAGTGAAAGCTCATATTTTTCTCATAAAACATATTGACATTAGGCGTTCCAAATTGGTATATTTCTGAAGAAATCATCAAAAAGCTGCAGAATTAGTCTCAAATGTGGTATACCACATTTTTGACTAATTCAGCCGTTTTTTTGATGATATCTTCAGAAATACACCGATTTGGAACACCTAATTTCAGTATATTTTAAATGAGAAAAATAGGATCTTTCATTTGATATCAATTTATTACATGGTCATGATGATTATCATTTAAAATAAAAACACTGTAGTGTAGACTACCAGTTTTACGCTGTATTAAATTACATGGTCTTTTTGCATGAATGCTTGAAAGGGACAACAGTTTATGTTATACATAAGTTTTAAAGAATTTGATTTTCCAAATATATCAGGTCACCTTCCAAAATGAGTATTAGGCCAAAAAAAAATATTGTTGTGTTGCCCTCAAGTGGGAAAATGGGAAAGTTGGGTCGGACGGTCGGATTTCTTTTTTTTTTTTTTTTTTTTTTTTCAAACCTTCAGTTTTTAAAAATCCCCTCAAATATTAAATAATGCTTCTTCAATTAGGCCAAAAAAAAAAAAAAAGGTTTGTCTCAAAGCTCACAGACGCATTTGTAAAATCGTGAGATTTGGAAAAAAAGAAATGAAGAATTTTTTTTTAAAAAAAAAAAAAAATTTTTAGTTTTTCCAAAAATTAGGCGAAAATCAGATTTTTTTCTCCAAATACCATGAAAAAAGTTGGGAATAAAAAAAAAAAAAAAATCGCATTTCGCATTTGTTTTCAAACTACTCGTGAGCTTTGAGACAAACCATTATTTTTTTTTTGCCTTAGGGGACATTTGTCAATTTTGACTTCTGGATAGACATCAATTAAGACTAGTCTTCCAATAAAATATTAATTTTAAGTGAAAAACATTGATTTTTTGAACAAATCTGTAAAAAAAAAAATGCCGATTCCCTGATTTTTCAGGATTTAGGGTCGATCGGTTGAGGGCAACACAACAATATTTTGTTTTTTTGCCTTATGGAGTAAAAGTGTGTCAATTAACATGTATTTTATGTAAATCTGGATTGATAGAATTTAGTTGTACAGGAGCATTGAAAACGGGTGCTGAGAGTGTTAATTAGGTACTTTCTTGATTTTGAGTACAACCATTATAGTGCATTCTAATTGGGGGTGAGGAGGAGGGTGTCATTTGGTTGTAGCTTAGGAGAATCAATTTCATACCAGAATTCGTCGGCTGTATTCCATAGTGGCGTATGGTGATTTTTGGTCATTTTTTTGAAAATTGGCACATATGTTTTTAATGATGTTCTCTTTCATTTTTTCTAAGTCTCATCAGTCATAATTAGCTAATTAATTAGTAATTAATTAATTAAATGTGGCGTATAGTTACAAAGTGACATTTTTTGTATTCCATAATGGCGTATCGGCCATACGCCACTTTTTATACACATTTTATAATTATGAAATATTGGCAAAAATGAAAAACATTGTATGTCATAGTGGCGTACACATATCGGACATATACGCCACTATGGAATATGAACGACGAAAAGTAACGCCATAGGGATTACAAGGCGACCGAGGTGGCGTAAGGTTAACGTTAGGTTAGGGTATTGCGTTTTGTTTGTTTTCCATAGTGACGATAGTTTTATTTTCAGTTTGCCAGCAATAGTATGTATTTATTTCTTTTGAAAAATATATAACAATAAAATCTATTTAGTTTACTACAGAAATTTCACATCATTTACAAAATATAATGAATGTCTGATTTACACAACTCGATTTTAAATTGGCATTTCTTCAAACCTGATTTTCTCGAAAAGTTGTTTATTCGCGGCGCCCCACTATACGCCACTATGGAATACGGACGACGAATTTTGCTGCACTCTTGTCTTAATTCTGTCAAAACAATCACATTTCTTTATTTTATTTTCTATTACAGGTCGTCAAAACCATCGGCTTAAGAGAGATCTGGTTCTTTGGGCTACAATACATAGATGGCAAAGGCTTTATTACATGGTTAAAACTCAACAAAAAGGTAAAGTAACAAATAAACGGACAGACTGCATTTGATAATAAGTAAAACTGAGGTCCACATGTTTCATTGGTCATCCTTAGTTTTACATTCTGCACACACACATTTATTTAAAATTGTTGGGTTGTAAATTGACAATTGCAATTGTGGTTATTTTGGGGGCATAAAATGGCCGCAATATTTTGCTTTCATTTCTGGATATTATCAGGTGCACTATGCCAGTGTATTTGTTGTCATCTCAATAGTCTTACTGTGCTTCCAGTGTGCTGCAAGTACATGTAACAATCAGACCACAGAATCTATAATTTTTAGATTCATACAAGATATTCTGAAAATCTCAGGGGAATGACGTTAAAAGCCATCACACAGTCCAGGTTTCACTGATAATGCATGCTGGTCAGATACTCTCAAAGAGTACAGATCAGAAAAAGATGTATGCCGTGTGCTGCTTTATGTTGTTTGTGAATAATTGAGAATAAAATATTGTTTTCAGACCCAGCCATACATAGCTGGGTCTCAAAACAATATTTTATTCTCAATTATTCACAGAATAACACAACCTGATATAACACGGTAGATACCATTTTGTAAAAGTGGAACGACCAAGCGGTTCCACATGCATGTTCCCTGTGCATGGAACAACGAAGAAGTTCCACATGCATGTTCCCGGTGCACAAAGTTGACGATTCCACAGAGTCCTCATTCACGAGCATGAACGCAAAAAGTATATTGCACCGGCATGTGTGATCACTGCTGCCTGATGCGTGTACTCTATTTATGACGACTACGCGCATATATCTATTGCGAGATATAAGTTGTCCTAATTGAAGATTGGGATTTAATTGCATAAAGTCAGCGAGCGAGTGAGCGCTGATACACAGTAGCGTAGCCAGCGGGGGTAGGGGGACTGCACCCGTCACCGAAAATGAGGACAGATAAGCAGGAAAATGGGGATGAGAAGGAGGGGAGAAAAGAGAGAAAGAAGGGGAAGGAGTGGGAGAAAGGGGTAGGAGAGGGAGAAAGAGAAGGCAAAGGGGAAGGAGAGGGGAAAGGGAAAGGGAGGAGAGGTAGAGAAAAATAGTGACGATTCTGACGTTTGCCAACACATTATGAGTTGTCACTATCAGATATGTTCCCTTTTAATTTTGAGTTGAACAAATGAGGTAAAACAAAGGAAATTGCTAGTACATTCCACATTTCCAATATATTGTCAGTGCGTACATCGGTCCATCAATCAATAATGTGGTAGAGATCGGCTCAATGTGTTACGTTCCGTGATTTTATTCAAAATCTCATATTTTGCCACAAGTACAGCTGGCACCTTGATTTTGGCAGGGTATGTTATTTCATTTCAGTATATATCAAATTGTCAATCTTATAAAAATCTGAAATTGTACAAATATTGAGGACGTTCTCTCCTCAGCAAAATATTGCTAAAAAGGTTTTGCAAAACATATGATGATACATGTAAATGCTGTATCTGCACACTAGAATAGTCTGACTAAAATGAAATTAACTCCAAAACAAAGCAGCCTTTGGACATATTGCCTTTCACATCTGTACTCTTATTTACATACAAATCTAAGTCCAGAGCACTGGGAAATGTGTGTAGCTGAGTAAAGGTCTGTCATGTTATTGCATCAAACAAAATGTCATGCAATAGCTTTGTGTAATATCAAATTTTATAAATTCTCATTTAAAGGAGAGTGGTCCAATATAACCAAAATGTGTAATTGTAGTGGTCTATAGACCATAAAATGCTCTATCCCTTTAGGAAAATCACTAACCGTTTTAAAAACGTTAAATTATTATTTTTTTTGTTGAAGTTACAGGGACTGAGTTTTGAGGCGTGCGAGTGCTATCGCACGCCATCGCACGCCTAAAATTATGCTGAGAAGTGCGATTAATCGCACACCTAAATTTTGGTTCAATAAATGTTTCAAATCAACAACAATCAGGCTAAATAATAACGAAAATATGATCGTCTTACGTCGTAAGATTGTCCATTTCGTTCGTTGCAAAATGGTGATTAAATATTCATGACTGAATGATGTCATCGTCTCGGCTAATTTCGGTATGTTTTCGTCGACTGTACATGCACTTTTATGAATGAAGTTTGTAGTTTACTACGTCCGGATTCTGTCGAAGATTAGCGAGTCAACCGGCCTTCGGTGGGTATTTCCCTATTACGTGACCCTTGACCGATTTATAAAGTATCCGCGCACTGTGACATTTCCAAAGTAAAATTTCAACGTTCAGTTGCTGTTAAGCAATGAGTGAGATTTCCTTTTGTGCGTAATTGTAGACCGAATTAAAAAGACTACTTTGCGTCTGACGTCAAGGCAAAGGCGCGATGTGATTGGTTGCAGACCTGCGCAGTACGGCATTTTTGGTCTGGTTGACAGGACGTCATACACGCAAACTAGTCTTTTTTAATTCGGTCTTCAAGGTTGTTTACTCTTTGTTGACATCCACCAACAGCACGATATATTATAATAACAAAATTTGGACACGTGCCTTTGCCGTGGGCTATAATTGCGTGAGTACTGATAAATGGTTAGTTCATGTTCATGGGATAGGAATCATGACAATCTTTATCCCTCAAAATGTCATTCAAAATCTGATGTTGTGATTGCCAAATTTTGGCTTTAAATGAACCAACTTAGAAAAAGCACACCTCGGCTTATTGAGGTGTGCAGTTTGCAGCACACCTCAGCTTAACCAGGTGTGCAGTTTACAGCACACCAGGTTTTTTAAAAACTCAGTCCCTGAAGTTATAGACCCTAAATTTCTTGTTATTCGAGGATGGAACCAGAGAAAAATTGCTATATAAAAAATAAATAAATAAAAGTTATGAGGTTTTTATTCAAAGCTGGATAAAGTTGCACATTTTAATTACTTTTGCTTCTATTGAACAGCTAGTGATGCATGTTAATTCAATATGTCCCTGGCTGTTCAATAGAAGCAACAGTAATTAAAATGTATAACTTTATCGAGCTTTGAATAAAAACCTCAGAACTTTTAGTTATTTTTTTTAAATAATAGTTTTTCTCTGGTTCCAACCTTGAATAACAAGAAATTTAGGGTCTGTTATTAATTTTTTTTTTACATACATTTACACGGTTAGCTGAACGGATTGTGGTCCGTTTTTATGGTTAGACAAATTAAATAACCGTTAATTTACACCCCTAAACCCCAGCAAAATTTTAAACCTGAAATGTGTTCTATCATGGATTTTTTTAAATGGTATAAACTTTCAGTTGTAATCAGGGGTGTTTTTTAATGAATATTTTAAAAGTATATGTTGAGTTCATAGTTTGCAAATGTTCTTTTGTACAAATCCCAGGTCGCGACAAATTTAATTTTTTAGCTTGCCCGATCGGGCAGGCAATATCCAAAAATTGGTTGCCCGAAATTAACCCATATTCCCGGCAACAATTGTCGACAAAGTCACATACCGTACTCATCATGCAGTGCAGTGCATAGTACCGTAAGTGTGCCGAATTTGGCAGTTTCATTCTTACGGAAATCCAATACTTTTCTCAGTTAAGTTGATAAATAAATGAGTATTCATGAAATGCATAAAAAATGAACATTTCATTCAATTATTTCACTGTTTGTTTCTTACATGTGGAAAATAATGCGTATTTTATGTGAAATTTTGTCAGTAAAGTCACGGCGATTTACGTATTTCGCCAACCACTAGTACATCTCAATCTCAATCATATGCAAATACATGGCCAGCTGACGCCATTGACGCCATGATATTTGCACCTAAACAGGTTCTATAATTGGCCAAACTTCCAATGCGTCCACGTGAACGGCATGATGTTCATTAGCATATATACATGTATATGTCTGCAAGTCTGGTGTGGGATACGAGTGCCTAGCGAAATTTGAGTTCCATTTCAAGAAGTTTTCTACTTTGTTTTGACGTTTTTTACTTCTGTGAACACGCCAAGTTGGACAGAAATACTCCATTTTAAATCATCAAGCTTTAATTGGTTTAACTTTAGACTTGCCCGATCGGGCACAGCTCTTCAGAGTTTTAATTGCCCGACAAAAAATGTGATTGCCCCGGGCTATCGGACAGGCGATTTGTCGCAGCCTGACAAATCCAAATGTATTTCGGTATAACGATCTTAAACATACCTCAATGACTTTTCGTACTACACCCTAGGGACCATATTGATGTTGGAAAAAAAATTACTAAAAAAGTGTACTACAACACGCCCAGCTGTCAACCTGATCATGTTCACTAATGCCAACTGCGGTATTTGTCAATATTTATGTTGACCAAGTTTTCAATGAGCAATAACTGGTAGTCACTTACTACTAAAGCTTCCTACACTTATTTACACATGCAACCACCATGATACGTCCTCTGCTTTTGACCTTATAATAGTGATAAATGATAATTAGTGCAAATATTTCTTTTGGGTGTTATAAATTATTGATGACTCAATATGGAAGTATTTTAAAGATTTTGTAATTTTGAATTAAAGGAGTATTTTGTGATTGTGATCCTAGCATCCTCTTTTTATGACATTTTTCAGTAGATACCCAAGAAAAAAGCTTATGCCCAAAATTTCAGTTGATTCTGATTTTGCGTTTGCATAATTATGTGATTACACTGTTCCATAGGCCACTGTGTTGTAATTTTGTTATGGTGTACCAAAACGAAATTCAAATTTGACAATATTTTTGCTGAACAAATTAATCTGCAGGATATTTTTTGCACATAAACATTATGTAGCCAAGGTTCAGTGGTATAAAAATCTCCACTTTTTTTAGTGAGGATGAGGCTGGATCACGAAATGCCCCTTTAATGCAAAGTTAAGGGGTGGGGTATGAACGTTTGGACAGTATTTATTGTGGGACATTAGAGCACATCAGACATAGCGAATTGCATTCTGAATACGAAGAAAGTCCTTCTGATATCAAATAATTTAATTTTGTGAAATTCGCAATGTAATACACATTTTATGGCAAATGATTAGAAATTGATATTTTGATATTTAACAGTACTCAAAGTAAACTTTATAAATCTGATGATTTATACTTAAAGTGTATGTAGGTGGGATGAAAACCGATGATCAATTGAAAATTTTACCTTTTTCAGATTGAAGATATGGATTTTTTCCCAAAACACCAACAAAAATTAGGTCTTTTGGGGAAAAAAATCCATATCTTCAATATGAAAGGTCAAAATTTTCAATTGATCGTCGGCTTTTCCTCCCAGCTACATACACATTAAGAATATGTCATTAGATTTATAAAATTTACTTCCGAGGACTGTTATCAAAAATGTGAAAAATATCAAATTTTAATAATTTTTCATAAAATTTGTATTATATCGTGAATTTCAAAAAATGAAAATTATTTGATATCAGAAATTACATTCTTCGTATTCAGAATGCAATTCGATATGTCTGATGTGCTCTCATGTCCCACATAAAATACTGGCAAAACGCTCAAAACGCTCATTCCAGATCCCTTAAGATTTTGATTTTTTGTATAAAAAAAAAATCAGCAATGATGGGGAGATATATAAGATTCATTTGTCTCTGTTTTATTCTCATATTCCGTTGTCAGAAACTATTTACTTATCAATTCATTGGTAATAGACCCCTACAACAAGTCGTCAGTCACATAATTTCACGTTTCCATGGTTACTGATTAGCTATTGCAGGTAAATTACCAAATATAGCACTGAATTTGTGAATTTCGATAACTTATGTGTTTCATTGTGATGCAGGGTCACAATCGCAGGCTGTATCAAAATTGATTAAAATGCCTGTTTAGGGGTGAAATTTGTTGTACATGTAAATCCACCCTGAATTCCTGTTTAGTGGTGTTTTTTTGCTCAAAAGGGCAAATTCTGTAAATTAGGTTTTATGTTTTGAAAATCTCTGGTCACACATGTGTACACTGTGAAACTTGAGTGCCCCCACCCCTCCCCCGGTCTTGAAATGACCATAATTTGCAGTTTTATAAGTTCTAATCTACAGATTAGATCTTATACATGTTGCGTTTAATTTGATGGGACAATCTTCCATAATCACAAGAAACTGCATGGTTAAGGGGGTACTACACCCCTCGATAAATGTGTGTTTATTTTTGCATTTTTCTCAAAAACTAATAACACAGTGGTAACAAAATTATGTATATTATAGGGGCAAGGAATCCAATTACTACACTGGAATTTCAGTGACCCAAGACAAGTGGTTCGTTATTTATGATAAGAAAAGAGGTACCGCTAGTATGTACCTCATTTCCTATCATAATATATTGATCCGTTTGTCTTGAGTCACTGAAATTCCAGTGTAGTAATTGGATTCCTTGCCCCAATAATATACATAACTTTCGTTACCAATGTGTTATTATTTTTTGAGAAAATGCAAAAATAGTCACGACTTACCACAGGGTGTAATACCCCAACAACAATCATTTTGATACAGCCTGTGTCAGCAATTTCTGAAATTTTTCTGAGCTTTGCAAGCCACAGTGAATTGGATAATTCTGCCATGCAGCTATACTGTCAATTTGTTAGGCTATATAATATACGAAAACCAACTGCTACATTTGGTATTTTGTCATATCACAGACTACCACCTCATGACAAGAAGTCCACATTTTTATTAGCAGTGTCACTTATAAGCAGTAATAAAAACTTGATGATCACAGGCAATTCAAGATGCGGAAATACATTTGCAGTCCTTTGAGAGTTCAAAGTACGACATTAAGATAAGCTTGGCATGCAACTACAGGAATCACCTTCATGGTTGGTTACAATTGCTGCTCTGTACATATGTGCCCATCCACCACAAACTGGTCGTAAAGTCAGCATTTACCATTTTGAGATACAATCAAAAACAATATATGGATTTCTATATGTAAAATATATAAGGAATTTGACCTTTGATGAACCATAACTTTCACTTCCAGATGTCAGATGAAGCTGGTTGAGGTGTCATTCTAAAGCTGAAAGTACATTGTTACAAAATCTGCAATAAACAGAAAATGGTCTAGAGCCGACTTTACTACCACTTTGTGGTGGATGGTCACATATGTATGTTAGATTGAAATGATGATGATGATGAATTTTGAAGCACTTGTCCAAATAGCGGAAGTTTAATTAAAAAAATAGATGATGCAAGAAATTAGATTCTGGCATCTAAAAAGCATATTTTTTCTCGTAATCTCCGTCAAACTTAAACAGGGCTGAGATTGTTTCCTTTTAGATGATTCAAACAAAATTGTGGTACTGGTAATATGGTAGCACTATGTAGCACCATCCCCTCAAGTCAACCCCCTCAACCCCCCCCCCCCCCCCCTTGCCTGCATGCATGGGAGTTCAGAAGCACAAAGTTGTCTAGTCAGATTCTGACCTGCCAGAGGAGGGGGGGACAAGAGAAGGACCATTCAAGGTGTCAGTATGACCAAGAATGGCCATGGTACCACATCAGCGAAGCTGGAGGTGGGTGTGTGGTGGACTGCATGTTCAATCATGAAGGTAGAGAAGGAGAAAGCTGGCACACATTCTATTGTGCAATCATAATTTGCCGCCCCTTTGAGATTTCCAGTCCACATTTTGATTATGTAACACGATCGTCACTTATGATCTTTTGTGTTGTGTACATGCATGGTCGCATACTTCTGTGCTCTCTAAAGATGCTGAAACAGCATAAGTCATTCTAACTTGATGAAAATGATGCACATTATGCTCTATATCTCTTTCATTGGCTAGTTAAAAAGAGGGCTCAGGACACGGTTTATTTAGAAACCTCGGGGGAGGAACAATTGTTCAAGTCTTGGGTAAACGGGCAGTACCGGGCAACTCTGAGATACATCTTTTTTTGATAGGAGAATTCCTCAACTCAGCAATGCGCAATTTATTTTTAATAAGATCTTCCTATTTTTAAAACAGTGGTTAAAACAATAGTTACGGCTAATATAATGTTTACCAAATGACTTTTGAATTTTGATCATTGCCATCTTTGGCATGGATCTTTAACCATATATTGGGTTTCAATTTGTAGTTACTTGGGTACCAGTACAACCCTGTTAAAGATTTTTTGTAGGGAATGGACTTACAGCTATTATGGACTTGTACATTCGTGCCCAGCCTAGCTACTATAGATAGAAGAATAGCTACTGTGCACTCGCTATCGAATAAACTCTAAATTTAATGTGCAAGCCTTTTCTTACCATATATTCAGTGGTTCTATGTATAGCAACTATCATCCAACTTTATGGGAGTGGACCTGTACCACAACTAATATTTAGTCGGAATTAGTTGGACTTTACACCAGCTAGGGCAGGTCCTATCAGTTTAATTAGGTGTAGCCTTATTAGGTTATTGACATAGAAGGGACCAGCCATTCAGCATAAATGACAAAACATATACCTGTACTGCGTGTAGTGATTACCAATAGTGTAGAATACACAATAGAGTAGTCGGATTTTACTTTATAATAAAGAATACAATTTCTTTAATATATAGTTAAAATTCTGTATTTTTTCCATGCATAATTTTTTATTTGTATCTTTAAATGGGAATTTCCATCAATTACCATGTTTTGATTTGAGATAACATTTAATAATCAATCAGGTATTGTCAAATTCAAAATACTGGGACTTGTCACTAAAGGGGATTTTCTTAAAAATCATAGAATAGATGGTGCTGTTATAAGGCCAATTCACAGATTCAGTGATCCTAACAAAAGTGTAAAACAATTGAAATTGTTTATAAATTACTTAAAAGTGAAACACAGTTTATTAACAAGTCATTAAAATTATCTTTAGGTGTTTTTGAAATAAAAGAATTGGAAAAAAATGAGGAAACAGCAGTATTGACAAGCTGAAGCCCCATTTAAATGTAGCTGATTTATCTGTGGAGATATTAAAATTTCATGTAAAATGTCAAATTTTGTCTTAAATGCACAATTTTCGGCTTTTAAACCACATAACAAGCAGGCACATAATGGGCTATTCCAGATGTATTCCGCACCCCCCCTATGGAAGACACTTCCGAATTGGGCTAAATTGACAGCCGAATTCAAATGTCAGGAAAAACCCATGGAAGACACTGCCGGAATT
Organism: Amphiura filiformis; assembly: GCF_039555335.1. Taxonomy (NCBI): domain Eukaryota; kingdom Metazoa; phylum Echinodermata; class Ophiuroidea; order Amphilepidida; family Amphiuridae; genus Amphiura; species Amphiura filiformis. The sequence goes on along the minus strand of NC_092646.1, from coordinate 57,577,727 downwards.
GTGGTAATATGTCTAATATGGACAGTCGGAATTCACGTAAATGTAAATGTCTTCCATAGGGTTCCAGCTGGAATTAGAACATTTTTTTGTTTCCAGCCATAATTCAAGTAAATGTCTTTCATAGGTTAATCGAGATGGCGACCATAAGTGAAGATCCTGCCGGAATTGGAGCATTTTTGACCATTTTCCAGCCGGAATATTAAGAAATGTGAATGTCTTCCATAGGCACATCATGGCCTTTCACAATCCCCACTCTTGTTTTTTCGTTTATTTTAGCAGCCGGAATTTCACCTTATCTCAATGTCTTCCATACCCTCCAGCCGGAATCTGTGTTAAAAATGACTGCTGGAATTCTAGACACATCTCAATTCCAGCTGGAATTGTATTTTTGTTAAATGTCTTCCATAGGGGGGTGCGGAATACATCTGGAATAGCCCAATACAAGTATGTTACTAACAAAGGTGAAAAAAACAACTGAATTTTGATAATTTTTATGATTTTCTAAATAAGCAAATTGCTGAATAGGCCATTAAATGAAATCATAGTCAATATTTAAAGAGAAGAAATCACCCCTCCCAGTTACCATAAAATCACATTGTCTTACGGTCAATCGTTTTCAACATTCTTTAGTTGACTTCATAGCTGAAACGCTGCTAATAAAATACTGCTTGTTTTTTGAACACATCTAAATATCATCAAGAATTTTGAAGGCCTTGCTTTAAATAGCATAACTATACTAGACTGCAGTGAATGACATACAACGACTTGGGTGAAACAAACCGCTTCATTTGATTACAAATCATGCTTCTCCTTGGAGAATGAAATTTCTTGTATTACACAAATAAATTACTTACTGCCGTATTTATAGTTTAGTTGCTTTTCATGATTATTGGCCTGGGTAATATTTTCCTTGATCAAATTATTCACAAATTGGTTGTTTCCATAGTAATGTTACGCAAGGCATGTAAATTTGAAATTTAATACTCATACATAAATTTATGGATTTTCAAAATCTCTTATTTTGTTTTTATTTATAATGCATAATCCAGGATATGTACAAGAAAATGACTGCTTTTAAAGAGATGTTTTAAATATTTTCCAACGTAATCAACAAAATACAGCTATGTTGTTTATTCATGTCATTGGGTGAAATAAGATCTGATGCAGGGGCAACTTCTTTAGAAAATTGCCTGTGGTTCATATGTCTTTGTCTTGAACCAGGGGCAGTTTCACATACACCTGGGGCTAAATGCAGAGTAAAAATGAATGCTGTTCTGAGTGTTCTCCCACTCCCAGCCTATTACTACATTACTTTCTACAACTTACTTAAGTTTTACCCAATCCTAATTGTAGAGACATTTGAGAGATCAAATCCACAGCAGCATAAAGGGAGTATCCCATTATGCTTTGCGGTACCTTAATAGAACTGAATGTGCCATAGAAAATGTACACACAATCCCTCACTTTAAATAACTTGTTTAAATCAGAAAAGCTTAGACATTTGTTTGCAAAAATATGATCACTAAAGTATTGTGAAACTATCCATAGCTCTCAATATCTAAGCGGCTCTTTATTTTTTGCATACATTTGCTATGGAGCAAGCAGATATACTGCAATGCATGATGGGATACTCCCTTCAGCTGATGTGGATCAAATCAGTCAAAAACAAAAATGTGTCAATTTGGATTAGAAGTAATTCATTATGTTCGGGCAAGAAGAACCAGTTTTAAAATCTGTCTCTCTATGGTACAATAAACATTCTAAATATGCAAAAGAAGTGACAAGTGTGGGGTAGTGTAGTTTGAGATTTAGGGATCTCTAAATGTCCCTTTATCCTTTTAACCCTATAACTACCTGCCTATTGGTCAAAAAGGAGTTTTCATTATCAATTGGACCAATCAGCAACATTGTTACATGTAGAATAATTTCACTACGCAAAAAAATGGGGGTGAATTATTTGCAAAACTCCATTCTGATTGGTGATTAAAATGAAAATATGTAATTGACCAATCAGAGGCAATGTTAGATCGGCAGGTAGTGCTCAGGGGTTAATTGAGTTTATACTTATTCAAATATCAAATAAATGTTTTTCCTGAACATTACATTATATGTACCTTTAATAAATTATCTCTTTTTTTCCATTTCTCTATTTGCAGGTGATGAGCCAAGATGTACGCAAAGAAACACCAATCAACTTCAAATTTAGAGCAAAATTTTACCCAGAAGATGTCAGTGAAGAACTCATCCAAGACCTCACACAGGTATGCTAGCTGTGATTTTAAACTACATTGTATAATAACTGCAGTCTGCAGACTTTCAAACATCTATGATGATATCTGCAGTTGAAATCCATACACCTCCTATGGAAGACATGACCTTAATCTCCCACACAGGGAGTGTTGACTTCAAATGGAGTCACTCATTCCGGTAATCCCATTCACACTCCTTGCGTGGGAGAGTACGGTCATGTCTTCCATAAGGGGTGTATGGATTTCAACTGGAAACCATAAAAACTTGATAGTTAGCGTATGTGCTTACTATCGAGCGCTTATGCAAACATGAAGAGCCCCATCCACAAAAGTGTAAAAGGTTTTGAGCAAATCATCGATACACATAGTTACATGCGAACAAGTAATGCAATCCCACTAGCTCAGTTGGTAAAGCGCCGGACTTTGGTACAATTCAGTAGCGTATTTAGCCCTTTTTTGAAACGGGCGCCCCGGTACCAAAAAAAAAAAAAAAAAAAAAAGGAGAGAGAGAGAGGGGGGAAGGAGGGAGGGAGAGAGAGAGAAAGAGGAGAGATCGAACTAGGGGAACGGGACATTATTTTGCAGGCTTCAAAATAGAAGTCAATTTGGGCCTTATGCGACTATAGATAGCCCTATAGCCTATATTTTGTGATAGGGGGCCTTACTTTCCGAGTACGCTGGCAATTCAGGAGAGCACACTTGTAGGCCTATGCCTATGGCATAAATTGTTTGGGCAGGGGCGGGCAAGTATAATATTTTGAGCATTTTTGAGCAGTTACTAGTTGTAACTAATGATACCGTTCAGGCGCGGATTCAGGGGTCCCTCCTCCCAAAAAAGAGGAAAGGAGAAAAATTGCACGTAAGTAGGCCCATGCCTAAAGCGCAATCGGGTCAATATATATAATATATAGGCTTATACATAAAGTTGTGTTTCTTCTTTCGTTAAAAAGAGAGCTCGATCCTGTGAAGGAGAGCGTGTACATAACATTAAAAGAAACAAATTTATTCCATGTTCAGTGAGTTTCGCCCGAAGGCTATATAGGCTTATATAGGTCTGTGATTATTTTAGGCATTGCTTGAAGGCGGGTCCTCTGCCCAAAAGCATGTGAAAATTACGGCGGGCCCGCCGATAGGGCCTGGCCACATCACATTTGTCACCAAAGTCAGTAGGCCTAAGGCGGACTCCACGCTGACTTCAATTCAACATCGATCCTTGCATGCTTTAATTGCGAATCTCAAGTCTTAGGCCTAAAATGTAACATTTAAAATTTTACAATTTGAGTTCGGGCCCTTTTTTGTTTTTGATAAAAGTGTAAAAATGATGGACCAAATGGTTTCAATTGGACCTTCATTTTCCAAATTTCAAAACTTCTCAGGGGGAACATCCCCTCAAGACACCCCCTGCGTATATAAACAACTGCCTGTTTTAGCTTCTGTATTTAATACCCAGCACTTGATGTTTAAACCAAATACAAAAAGGTGGCTTCCGAGTTCAATTGGCCTGTCATTTCGCAAATTTGATATTTTCGGCTTTTCCAAACTAAAAATTTTACACAATACAATTGCCAAAATGGTCCACCAAATGGCATAAATTAGGTTTTCATTTTGCAAAAGTTTCTCTCTTCTGACACCCCCCCCTTGCGTGCGCAACTTTATGTTTACATGTAGGCCTAAAACAATGCCGGGTAATTTATACAATAAAGGTCAAAACTTGTCCACGAATGGCTTCAATTGGGCCGTCATTTGGCAAATTTACATTTTACACAATAATAGTGCAAAAATAGTCCACCGAATTGCTTCAATTAGGTCTTCATTTTGCAAAATTTTCTCACCTCTCAGGGGGCACATCCCCCTCAGACACCCCCTGCATGCGCAACTTCATGGGTACATAATTATAAACCAATAATTCATATACAATTTGTAAAAGTCAAAACTTGTCCACAAATGGCTTCAGTTGGGCCGTCTTTTCGCAAAAATATAGGCTTTTTCAAAATAAACTTTTACACAATAATAACTAGTGACAAAATGGTCCACCAAATGGCTTCAATTGGGTATTTATTTTCCAAAAGTTTCTTTCTCAAACTTTTTTACCCCGGAATTTTTTTACACAATAGGCCTAATAGTGCAAAAATAGTCCACCGAATGGCTTCAATTAGGTCTTCATTTTGCAAAATTTTCTCACTTCTGAGGGGGCACATCCCCCTCAGACAACCCCTGCATGCGCAACTTCATGGGTACATAATTATAAACCAATAATTCATATACAATTTGTAAAAGTCAAAACTTGTCCACAAATGGCTTCAGTTGGGCCGTCTTTTCGCAAAATATAGGCTTTTTCAAAATAAACTTTTACACAATAATAGTGACAAAATGGTCCACCAAATGGCTTCAATTGGGTATTTATTTTCCAAAAGTTTCTTTCTCAAACTTTTTTACCCCGGAATTTTTTTACACAATAGGCCTAATAGTGCAAAAATAGTCCACCGAATGGCTTCAATTAGGTCTTCATTTTGCAAAATTTTTCACTTCTGAGGGGCACATCCCCTCAGACACCCCCTGCATGCGCAACTTCATGGGTACATAATTATAAAGCAATAATTCATACAATAAAAGTCCAAACTTGTCCACAAATGGCTTCAATTGGGCCGTCTTTTCGCAAATTTTAGGCTTTTTCAAACTCAAATTTTACACAATAATGACAAAAATGGTCCACCAAATGGCTTCAATTAGGTTTTCATTTTGTAAAAGTGCTCCGGGATGGCCGTATGATATTTTACAAAGATCTAAAAGTGCGCCCCCGGTCTACGAATTCCTGGATACGCGCCTGCAATTTCATGTTTTCAAAAGCGCTCGATAGTAAGCACATATGCTAACTAGCGAGTTTTTATGGTAGCCCTTTGAGTTCATAATTTGTTCATAGACTTCTGTTGCAGTCATGTTTTATTTCACATAAATTTAAAAGCCATACCTACTATTGGAAACACCCACTTTGATGCTCAATGAGAGAGCAGTTTATACATCTCATCTGTCCATCAGTTATTATGCCAAAGGTGGAAACATTTTGTGAAATTAACATGTACATAATTATGCAGGCTAAGTAGGGAGCCAAAAAATAAATAAAGTTCCTGCAGAAAGGAGAGATGATGACTCGTCGGACGCATCACATACTGGTCTATCTCGAAAAACACGTATTTCGAGAAAATCACAAATGAAAATCTTCGTATTAAGTTTACTTTTCTATTATTTAATAAGACTATGGATTTTCATGAAAGTGGTTTTAAATTAAATCATATACTTATAATATTTATTTAAGTGGAATCTTGAATTATATTTACGTATGCAATATTGCTTAAAACTACACTTAAGTTGTAGTTCTGTATGTGAAATATTTAATTTCCCTATATCGTATTTAAAGTGCATCACATACTGGTCTATCTTATGGGCTATCTCGATTTCGCGATCGGTGACGTGACTTTAGAAGCATCACATACTGGTCTATCTCAAGCTTATCGAGATAGACCAGTATGTAATGCACTTTAAATAAGATATCGGGAAATTAACTATTTCACATACAGAACTACAACTTACGTGTAGTTTTAAGCAATATTGCATACGTAAATATAATTCAAGATTCCACCTAAATAAATCTGTTAAGTATATGCTTTAATTTAAAACCACATTCATGAAAATCCATAATCTAATTAAATTATTGACAAATTCTCCTGTTTTATAGCAAGGCCAGTTTTGTTTTCCAATACCACAGATTTCATTTCTTCTCTTTTCCAATTGTAAGAACAAAATTAAGGGACTTTTAGAGATCCATTGAGGACCGAAAAAATCTGCACAATTTTTGCAGTCGCTAAAGGGGGGTAACCCTATTGGTTTTGGATATGGATTGTCTTTAAAATTACATAATAATATCAAATATCTCCCCTTTATGCTGCTTTGTGAAAAAACGAGAGCATTTTCAGCGTAAATGTGAATAAATAGCCAAATTTGCAATCCAATACCTTGTATACGTGAATTGCATTCTGGGTAGGCATGCAACAACAACAATTCCCGTTCGTATGACGAATGCTGACATGCTGCAATGCCCGGCCAGTATTGAACGGAAAATATTTGTTTTTTTTCGTACCGTTTCAGAAAAAAAGGAAACAAAATATATTTCCCCTTGCAATATGTACATTTCAAATGAATATAAAAAAGTTTGGGTTAAAAATGGAGAGGAAAAAACCTTCCGATACCGGGTTTTGAACCGGGTACCTCTAGGGTAAAAAGAACGGCGCCAGCTAGCCAATTGAGCTATTTCACCAACTGATATAATCAAGGAATTGTTTTAATTATATACGGCGGACCGTCTCCTCAGCACCTAGCGTAGTCTCGAGCCAGACTGTATGTGGCTATCGACGAGGATCGACGAGTGTCAGACCGACGCAAACTGGCTGTGTAGGAGACTACACTTAGCGTGTTCGCTTTTTCTCTTCCCATGATCCGAAGTAATTTTTATTGTTTACAAACTGGTATACCTGTAAAACCGCTGTGATTCATGATTTCTCCGAAATACATCGACTTGGAGCGTCAAATTTCAGGATAGTAATGAGAAAAATAGTATCTATTATGTGATACCAAAACCTCATCAACAATGAAAAAAATCGGGGATGATGCTGTCGATCGGGTTACGGACCTTTAAAGTGGTTTATATCGGGAGAATACCCTTAAGGGGGTACTACACCCCTGCCCAATTTTGTGCCTATTTTTGCATTTTTCTCAAAAATTATAACGCATTGGGGACAAGTAAAATATGTATATTATAGGGGCAAGGACTACAACTACTGCACTGGAAATTTTATTTCAGCACAGACAGCAATTGTGGAGTTACAGTCAAAAATGAGGGAAAACCAATATTTGATCAATAAATCAATAACTACTTGCTTTGAGTTGCTGAATTATCAGTACAGTAGATGTAGTCCTTGCCCCTATAATATACAATACATATCTTACTTGTTACCAATGTGCTATAATTTTTTAGAAAAATGCAAAAATAGGCACAAAATTGGCCAGGGGTGCAGTACCCCCTTAAACCATTTTCTTTTCAGATATGTTGACAAATATGAAGAAAACAGACAGTTGCATTCTTCTTTGAGATTGCATCTCTTACTGGTTTTGCACAGAATCCTTATGCCAGGGATAAAGATTGATGATTTGCCCCTCTTGACATAATGTGCAGTGTCTAGCTGATGCTAGACATGCTAGAAAACACATTTTCAGGGTTGTAGCTAGGATATTTTTAGTGCTGGGTGGCATTTGATGAAAATTTTGCATATTTGGCATTTTGTTGCCAAAATGGACCAAATTCTTGACTAATTCAATCAAATGGTGCAATTTTGGCCTCCTGAGTGGTGGGCTCCAGTGCTAAAATTGCAGCTGAGTGGTGGGCTCCAAACTGAGTCTGCCGCCCACCACTGCCCACTGTAGCTACAACCCTGCACATTTTATTGCTCTTTAAAATACTGTTGGCATTCCTTTTTCTCTGATCATTGTTTGATAATACTTCTTTCCAGCGCCTATTTTTCTTGCAAGTTAAAGATGACATCTTATGCGACAATGTATATTGCCCTCCGGAGACCTCGGTATTGCTGGCGTCATATGCTGCGCAGGCCAAATATGGGGACTATGACAAATCTAAACACAAGCCTGGTTACTTGTCAGGAGATAAGATGCTACCACAAAGGTGAGAGGAACCGTATTGTATAGGCCTATACACTGTACACATCCCTCAAGTTTATAGTACCCTCAATGGCCACTGTCTCCATAGTCTTGTAGAGCAATGTTTTTTTACTTCCTCAGTGCAGTAACTACACCAAGACCTAAGACGCACCAGAATTATGGCTGTTCCAGATGAAATTCATACACCCCCTAAATGGAGTTGCCCATTCACCATTAAGGGAACCGTGGAAGTACAGTCAGTCTACTCTGAAGTACAAAGTACAGACGCGGACGCATACATTGTGCCGACTTTGAAGGTACACATACCTGCAGCAGAGACGCAGCACTGCGCACTGTTAACGCGCTGTATGCGCTCACGTTGTCACTTTGTACTTCAGAGTGGACAAACTGTAGTGAATACCCTCAAAACAACAACATTAATTTGGATATGCAGTGGTAACATTCCAAGATAACCACATGCTGCCCCAATAGATTATGATTAGAGTTAGTATTAGGTTTCAGGATTAGAATTAAGGTTACGATTAGGCCAAATAAAAAAATTAACATGTTTCACGCCCCCTCCCGCTTCCATTTTTGAGGTTTCTTCAATTATATCTTTATTTTTTGAAATTCAGTTATAACTTTTCAAAAAATATGCCTAGGAAGTAGAGATGCTTTCTATAGCCTTGCTAATATACAAGAAACACTTTTGGATGGTTTTGAGATAATTAGAGGGTGCCTATCTCTCAGAACAACAAATAAAATGAGGCCTCCTCCTTTTTCTAGGCATTATTGTGTGCGCCAAAATAGCTCTAATTCTGGGTATTAACACCGATTTTGCGATAAAAAATAAAAAGCCCCCTCTTCCTCCTTTTTTTCAAAAACTCGGACGTGAAACAGGTTTTTTATTTTACTTGGCCTTATAGAATAAAATATTGGACCTACTTTTATAATCTATTAGGATAGTCCATTTGGCTTCCTCGAGACAGTAGTGTCCACATGTGAAATGCGTGTGATCAGAGAAGGTGCATCTATCTGTAACACGCGATATATAACATAAAATACTGTGCCCTACAGATACACTGCCTTTGATTGTGCGTGCATCACACAGATACTACTGTCTCAAGGTAGCCAATAGCAAAATGGATACATGGTAGAAGATAGTAAAAGCAACAATTCCAATCTTTTATTCTTAGGGTTAGAATAGAGATTAAAGTTAGTTAACTCTCTCCACGCGGGTGTCAACTGCAGACGACAGGTTTCAATTTTTTTTTTAATTTTGAAAATTTCAGAATTGTAAATTTTCATGACCATATTTGGAATCAGCATGGAAAATGCATTGAAATGAGTACAAACAAGCCTAGTATTGGTTCAGTGGTTCTTAAGATAGCTCTTGATATTTTGAGAAAAATGTCTCAAAACTTAGCATGCAGTTGCTCCCAATGGGCTATTCCATTTAAAATCCACACTACACTGGAAGATTTTGGAAATATCTTCGATAGGGGAGTATGCATTTCAAATGGAATGAACACATTAGGCAGCTCCATTTGAATTTTATACACCCTCTGCAAAAGATTCAACCTGAATCTTCTACAGAGGGAGAATGAGTTTGAAATGGAGCTGCCTATTAAAAAAAATAATTATGTTCATTCCATTTGAAAAGCATACTCCTGTGGAACATATTTCCAAAATCTTCCACAGGGGTAGTGTGGATTTTAAATGAAGTAGCCCAAACCAAGTCTTCACTTCTTTCTTAAAGTATTGTAATGGATTATGTCAGCCTATTATCTATTTTGTAACTTATGTCAATAATTGCATGATACAGCCATGGAGGTTCTCTGATAAGATAACAACTTGAGTCAGCACATGAAAAACAATGACACTATTCCAGTTGAAATCCATATACCCCCTATGGAAGACATGACTTTAAATCTTCCACACAGGGAGTGTGAATTTCAATTGGAGGTTACTTGAATGGGTGACTCCATTTGAAATCTGCACCCCCCCTGTGTGGGAGATGAAAGCTATGTCTAACATAGGGGTTGTATGAAGTTCCACTGGAATAGCCCTGCCATTAATAGTTTTGTTAATAGTCTTATTATTGGGTTCATAAATCAGCTAGACAGTGCTCATTAAGGGGGTACTACACTCCTGCTCAATTGTTTGCTTATTTTTAAAAAAAAAAAAAAAATTATAGTGCATTGGGGACAAGTAAGATATGTATATTATAGGGGCAAGGACCACAATTACTGCACTGGAAATTTTATTTCAGCACAGACAACCGTTGTGGAGTTACACTCAAAAATGAGGGAAAACCAATATTTGATCAATAAATCAATAACTACTTGCTTTGAGTTGCTAAATTTTCAGTACAGTAGTTGTAGTCCTTGCCCCTATAATATGCATATCTTTACATGTCACCAATGTGCTATAATTTTTGAGAAAATGCAAAAATAAGCACAAAATTGGCCAGGGGTGTAGTACCCCCTTAAAGTGCTTGGATGTGTGAAGCATCTCAATTGTTTTTTTGTTTTTTTAAAAGGGAATATTTTAGGCCTGGGTTCAATATATTTAGTAACCCCTTTATGATATTTGAAGAAAAGAACAAGAACAATGTTGAATTGTGCAAGTTTTTTGAAGGCTGCTTTTGTATTCAAATGAATGCAAATTCTTGCCAATGGCTAGTTTTGGTACAGTGGACCCATGGCTTAAGCCGGAAGTCGGTAATGCCAAAATCGCTTATTAAATGCTGCTTTGGGCATTATGTATTATTCAGTCAAATTGACTATGTTGCTATTAAATAGTGTGCTTACCTACATGTACAGGGTGATTTAAAATGAACTGTACCCAAATTCAAAAATTAAAATTAAATACTTACCGACATTTAAATAATTTGTGTTAGTAAGCTGTAACAGAATAGTATGTTTCCTATTATTGGTGAAAACATCATGTCTTTACCTCAAATGGTTTTGAAGAAAAGTACATTTTTATAAAACACACCAATTTTGTTACTGCGGTAGAGAACACGGATAAACTTAGTTCCATGTGTTGGTCTAAAAATGGGATGATAAATTGAAAATGCGATATCTAAAATCACTTATTATCAAAATTCAAAAATTCTACTACAGAACACTTATCACTGCTTTCTATGGTAGTTTTCTGATATGTACAATCTCCGCGAATATATATAAAAAATGGGTACAGTTGGGTACAGTTCATTTTAAATCACCCTGTAGTACAAATAGTCATCAGACCAATGCATTTGTGTTGCATATATGACAGCTGACCCAAATAGATAAACAAATCATTGTGATATCAGTGTCTATGAAGATGACTTTCTACATTCTGTGAGAAACGGATCAAAGTCAAATTACAAAAATTTTACAATCAGAGACAGAATTAAAAAGACTAGTTTGCGTCTGACATCTCTGTCAATCAAACTCCCTGCGACCCTTGATTGGTTAGAAGTGCGTTAAAGGACGGTTGATTCAACTGGTGCCTTCATTAGAGAAAAGGAATTGCAGTGCAGCAAGGTAAAAAGCAACTTTTCTAGGCATTGTAGACATGGTGCCTTCAGGAAAGACCTAACTTTTGACATGGTTTATACATGTACGTTTGAAGGTTTGAAATAAACCATCAGGCATCCTGTTTTACTGCCGCGTTCAGAAACTCCGATCATAACGACAACTCGTAAAGAAATCGTTTCTGAGGTAACGTCAGATGCAAACTATTGATCAGCTCGTAATAGGCGGGACTCATAACATTGTGTATTGATATAGAATGACGTGAATTGCGCATTGCGTGACCAAAGTTCGCTTTTGTGCATTTACGTGTTCGTAAGTTGGAACTTTATTGACTCGTACAGTAACAAAACGGAACAATTATCGCCTATAACGAGCTGATCATAGTATAGTCTTTTTAATTCTGTCTTGAATGATAGCCTACTGTTAAGGGTCTTAGTTGCCTGGCCTAATATGTACAAGGAATGAAAGAGATATATATAATGTGACCAATCATTTTTGTTTTCTTTGCTTATATTTTCAGAGTATTTGATCAACACAAGATGTCAAAGGAACAATGGGAAGAAAGGATAACCAACTGGTATGCAGAACATAAAGGCATGATGCGGTAAGACTTTTACTTTTTTTCATCTTATTTTTTCATCTTATTTAACGTGGGTGAAATAATTTCGGTGTTGAAACGCTGCTCTCCCATGATGCTCAGGGGCCACTGTAGGTATATGAATAGCCAGGAGTTGCCCTGATAGGAACTGGCTGCTGCAAGGTCTTTGTCATGCACTACATCTCCCCCACAATTCAAATGCAGTGATTAATGGGAGAGAGCGGATAATTGAATATGAAATTTGCCTCCACCTGAGATCAAACCATTCGTTCATTCATTCATTCACTTGATTTATACACCGGTTACATGTTCAAAAAAAAAGAATTTGTTCTTCCACACATCCGTGGTGTAAAACAATAAACATAAGAACAAGATTTAAAGATAGATATATAAAAGAACATTAATATGTATTTCACTAAGCTTTTAACCTGGGGACCTCTCGCTCTATAGAGTCAAAGACCTTAACCACTGGACCACAAGTACACCGCTTTCTTGTGTGATTATGAAATATATTGACCCTTCATGTGTTGATATTTTGCAAGAGTATTATGCTTTCTGACTGAGACTGACTCATACAAAATTTGCCCAGAAATCTTGAGTAGTCTGAAAGATAACTCATCAAAGCATTCATCAGGGATTAATGGCCCATAATATAAATTATAATACACATACTTGGATACGCCACAGGTACACCAGCATTTGGCAGGTCTATTACACCACCTGTGAACACAAACACATACCACATGCAGTGCCTGTCATATGTCACTCAGAATGGGGATATTTTGTTTTATCCATTCATCAGTAATGTGGTTAGCCAGCATGATAGACAGACACCCACCCACACACCCCCACACCCACCCAAGATTTCTTCTTGGTTTACGAGAATCAAAATCCACCATAGTCGCTGCACTTACTGTATGATACAATGAGAGAAGTTGATTCTTGCAACCTAATCGTACGAGAATCTATTCTGTGATTCTCGTCGAAATCCAGGCCCTGCCCCACACACACAGACAGATTGTAATGTAATTGAAGTCATGATTGGTCCACAAAGACTAATGTCATCAGTTCTGAATGCCATGTTAAGCTTAGATAAGTTAAGCTTAAGGCTACATGCTCTTTTTGGTTGAATTTTTTGGCGGGAAATAATAAATTTTAACCAAAATTAAGTTCATGTTGGGAGGAAAAATATTGGCTGGGTTTAACCTGACCACAGTGTAGGGCACTCTGTGTATGCGCAGGTAAAATATTTGCGAAATAGGGAGTGATTTCTGATAAAGAAACACAATTTGAGAAACACACCGAACAGGTTCTTTTGTTTTGTTGTTTTCAAAAACGCTTGTCACCAAATTGTGTGTTCTTCATGATTTCATCTATGAAGTAAAATAAGTATGAATGTACAAAATTGCTCTAAATTGTTATTTTTTTGGGAAAAATATAAAATATGCAAGCAAACCTTCCTGTTCATGGCACACATTTCCATCAAAAAGGCGTACTGTTGGAGAGCAAAAATGTTCAAAGTCATTACAATAATGGATGTTTTTCACATGAAAACTTTGCAAAAGGGGGTGTTTTCAAAGTTTGTGTACATGCATACATGCAGATACATAGTGTGTGTGTGTGTACGGGTGGGAGGTGGGGAGGGGGTGGTACGACAAACCTCCCAGTTTCTGTCCCACAAATCTTTGTCTGGAAATATGAAGGAAGATGTAGAAAAGAGGTCTAATTTTGCTCATCCTTTTTTTATTTCAGAGAGGAAGCCATGATGGAGCATCTGAAGATTGCACAAGATCTGGAGATGTATGGAGTCAACTACTTTGAAATTAAGAACAAGAAAGGCACAGACCTGTGGCTTGGAGTAGATGCACTAGGACTCAATGTATATGAGAAAGCAGACAAGTGAGTTGACACCAGTGGTATAGCCAGGTTTTTCGGAAACGGGGGGGTGACTGTATATGAAATACTTACAGGGATAAAGTACATTAAGGGATGTGGCTGTAGGAACAAAGACCAAACAAACATATTCTTGTTTACGCCGTAATATTGTAGTATTTCAACCATTTTACAACTTCAGCTGTGTAACTTGCAAAAATTCCCGCTAAAAGTGGTTCTTTGAATTTTTAAAATACATTAAAAATCGCATTGGACTTTTCAGTACTGATTATACTATAATGATTACCTGCCTATAATGTTCTGATCACACTATAGACTGGGATTATATGTGACCCCATTGCCAGGCAATTTGTTCCTATTGTTCCTTGTCTGGAAAAATTCAGGGACCGTGCTTTTAAATAACCCGCCAGAACACAATAAGGCCATTGACCTGTGTAGTGGTCATCGTTGTTCATTCGACCATAAAGATTTCTAGTCCCTCAGCAACTCATTAAAAATGCGTTGCATCAGGTCAGGGATTCTATTATAATAATTCTAATCCTTTCTTTGAGGTGAATAGATAAAAGAGAGTTCTTGAAAAACAGGTGTGATGTTGTAGATAATATATTATCATCAAAGTTGCTGGCATATAGGACATTTCGTGGAAGTGGCGCTTATTATATATTTCTTGTAAACACAATCTAATGTGGTACTCCCTACATGGAGAAGGTCGGTCTGCAAATGTCCATGCATGAAGCTATATAGTAGAGATATTATAGCTTCATGTTCAGTGTAAATCAATTAAAATACTATAGCTGGATATCAAAAAATCGTGATGCATTCCTTCTTGTTATGGACGATATTAATTTTGATATTACTGTGACAAAATCCATTCCCTTCTCAATTGATTAGGCTCCAGTCTTAGGCTTTCTTTTCTAAAAATAAATCATAGGGCCTAAAGGCAATTAAATATGAGCTAAACCCATATTCGGTATGCGGAAAGTTTTCATAGTCATCTATTACCTATACCAGGGGTCCGCAAATAGCGTGGCTTCCCGAGTGGCGCGAGGCGCCGTTTAGATTTAAAATAAATAAATAAATAAATAAATAAATAAATAAATAAATAAATAAATAAATTCCCATGTTCTCCGTGTAGAGACAGGCTAAAATAGTGCAAAATATTGCACCAAATGGCGTCATTTGCACCTCAACTTTAAAAAAAAACCCACGTTAACTTCACAGGGGGCACCCTCTGACTCCCCGGCCGTGCTAAAGCACCGCTGAAAGCTGCCGCGCAGCCATTGAGTGGCGCTTTTCAGTCTTTTTATTTCATGTGGCGCTTCAACAAACCTATTTGAGGAAGCCTGACCTATACCAGTTTTCACCCCGATGTGGCAGTGACGTCAACGCGTTGAGAGGGCGCACCACCAAATCACTCCACGATTTATGTAACAGTGAAATTCGGTTAAAATAGTCCACCGCTTATTTGAGCTTGTTTTGGCTTTATTTTCTAAAAGTATAGTCAATTTGTGCCTGTTTTCAGCTCATTTGCTTCCGACAAGTATATACATGAAGAATTCGGAGAAAAAGTCCCAATTTTTATTTCAGAGTTGAAGTTCTGGCGCAATTTGAACAACGTCCGTTTCTAAAATTGAGTGATTTTTAGGGTTAAATTTGCACAATTTTTCTTTGCGGCAAAATAACAGAAAAAGTCGGTGGTTAGCAATATATTCCGTTGAAAGAATAATATTCTACACATGATCAGCTTTAATCTGATACCAAGCTTTATAGTTGAAATACGTAATTCAAGTGCCAAAACGAGATCCAAATGTAGGCCTTTTACCGTGTATTTCAATGGGCGCTGTTAATGGTGGTGCGCTCCTTATAAGAGGCTTTCAAGATGTGTTACTATGTTCGCGCTTCTGTACAAAAAAAAAAAAAAAGACATCGAATAAGGGCGGAAGTCTTAAAAAATCAGTTTATTTCAGTCAGAAATGCTTTAAATAACCTTTGTGATTAATTTTAGGAACATTTGTTTAAAAATTTACCCAAAAATACAGGTCTCTGACGTCAAGAAAAGCATGAAAAATCGCTTTCGTGAGTGCTTTTGCTGTAAATTTATACCAGATCAGAATAACGCATAAAACTTGTATTTTTGCTTAAATTGCCAATATCAGTAGGCCTTGTTTTGAAGACAGAGAAGAAGAAGGGGGGGGGTACTTTGACATAATTAAGTAAATAGGCCTATATTAAAGATATTCAAAACATGAATACACACATTTTGTACTTTTCTCAACTAAAACTTTTAAATTAGAAAGTGCCCTTTTTGCATCAATCATTCAATTTTCTGTCCAACCTCTGCAAAACTCTGCATGTTGATGAACATGATGAAATTTGGGTCTTTTGGTGATTCCGAGCTGAGTTTTAAAACATCATTTCTTCCGAACGGAATGTCGCAGAGGGATGAAATTTTGCAAAATTACTAGAAACTATCTCTAGTTTACTTTAAAAAGTAAAAATTTGGATTTTGATAACTATTGACGCTTATAAGAGGGCGCACCACCAAATCACTCCACGATTTATGTAACAGTGAAATTCGGTTAAAATAGTCCACCGCTTATTTGAGCTTGTTTTGGCTTTATTTTCTAAACGTATAGTCAAATTTTGCCCGCTTTCAGCCCATTTGCTTCCGGCAAGTATATACATGAAGAATTCGGAGAAAAAGTCCCAATTTTTATTTCAGAGTTGAAGTTCTGGCGAATTTGAACAACGTCCGGTTTCTAAAATTGAGTGATTTTTTAGGGTTAAATTTGCACAATTTTTTCTTTTGCGGCAAAATAACAGAAAAAGTCGGTGGTTAGCAATATATTCCGTTGAAAGAATAATATTCTACACATGATCAGCTTTAATCTGATACCAAGCTTTATAGTTGAAATACGTAATTCAAGTGCCAAACGAGATCCAAATGTAGGCCTTTTACCGTGTATTTCAATGGGCGCGTTTAATGGTGGTGCGCCCTTGAAGCAGCTGTTTCGCTCACAAGATCTATGCGGTGTCTTTAAGCGGCGTGCGTAGTGTACACCAGCGCTTTGATCGAACGCTATAGGGAGTGTAATGAAATTCATACAGTGCTGATGTCACTGCCATATCAGTAGCCTGAATCCTTCTGGCCTCTAATGACGGCGTCTTTTATTTACCCACAATCCGTCACTTTGCCTTATTCAGAGGGCGCAACACTAAATCACTCCGCATTTTATGTAACAACGAAATTCGGCTAATATAGTCCATAGTGAATATGAGATTGTAGCGACCATATCTACCGACATGTTCACTTAAAATCACTCAATATTGGCTCATATGAATTCGACAAGTGTCTTTAATGATAACATGCAGAAAAAAACTGGACAATTGATCTCAAAAGCAATTCTCTGTGGCGGATTAAGAGAAAACCCCATCTTGAAATGTGAGTGGTGAGTTTAGTATATGTTTAGCTATTTTTTTTTTGCACCGCAAAAATAGCGAAAAAAGTCAATGGTCATCGATATATGTCGACAAAAGTTTTGGAATCTAGAGAAACAGAGCTTTAATTTGATGCCAAATTTATTTTGCCAAGTATTGCAGGGACGCCAGGAATGGCGCTTGAAGTAGGCCGAATTCACACGTTATCCTATGGGACGCTGAATTAGTGCTGCGCCCCCTTCACCAACAGCACAACCCGATGACCGTATGTAGTTGTTGAAAAACTGAAGGATCCAGTCTACCACATCAGGGTGAAAATGGTATAGCTTATCGCAAACCAGCCAAATTTGTATATGTTTGAATAGCTATAGAATACCCGTGAATATAGTGTCAGAAACTCTCACACATCTTGGGATAACCTTGTCATTAACGTGAGACAGAAAGCAACGCCATTTTGGGGATATATTTGAACATTGCGAGGGAAAACATTGCGGTAAAAGTAAGTTAATCATGAAAATCGTTTAATTCTAATAATATCAACCAGTAACGGACACTTAGCCAAGACTATGTGAGAAGTTTGGGGTATGTAAAGCATTTTCTTGTTATAAAAAACAAGGAAAAAGCAGTCCAAAATTAAACAACTCGATATTTTAAAAAGTACATTTTGAGAAGGCCTCACGCTGGTTCTTTTAATTCTAGTTCAAAATCTGTTCATCACCTGCAGTCCGATTTGGTATCTACGGTTTCATAAAAGTATTGGGAACTCTTTTGGATGGTATTTTGATTTAAAAAACCGATACTGTTAAAAATATCGGTATTTATGCCAGCGACATTTCTATTATGTAAAATGCATTGAAAATTGTCGGCTAAAAAGTGCATAAATTAAAATCGCGAACAGTAATAGCAACAACAACTATCTACATTCCAAGCGGAAACGCTTTTCAAAAACATACCACCTTTTTCGGCAATCGCTGAAACCGAAATATGAAATTCTAGGCCATCTGTAAAAAAGTGCGTGAGCAGAAATGACCATGAACTTGGGTCACCGAAATAAGTGTTTATATTGGTGTCAGGCCTTTCATAGTGATACAACAATTAGCCCCCAATAATGGCTTTCATTTGAACCGTTATTTGTTAAACTGCGATTTTTACTTTTTGAGAAATCAATGAATGTATCAAAAAACTTTTCGAAAGTCGATTTAAAATGGCCTAACCCGTTAACTTATTTTTGACACCCAAAACTGAAAGACCAACTTCTCAATATGAAATTTGTGATTAAAAAACCTGACCCTGAATGGAAATGTGTTTTAAGGGCTCGGATAGCAACGTTTGCATAGTATTTTTCTGGGATATGAGAGCACATCAGACGTATATCAAATTGCATTCTAAGTACGAGGAATGTCCTTCTGATGTTAAATAATTTTGATTTTTTTTTAATTCACGATATACAAATTTTATGGCAAATTATTAAAACTTGATATTTTATAATATTTTTGATATTTAACAGTCCTCGAAGTAAACTTTTTAAATCTAATGATATATGTACTTAAAGTGTGTGTAGCTGAGATGAAAAGCCGACTATCAATTGAAAATTTTGACCTTTCATATTGAAAATATACATTCTTTTCCCAAAAAGACCTAAATTTTGTTAGAGTTTTGGGGAAAAAAAATCTATATCTTCAATACGAAAGGTAAAAATTATCATATAATGGACCTCTCTTCATCCCAGCTACATGCACTTTAAATACATATGTGACCCGGCAGCACAAACGAGCCGTAAATTCCCTAAATTGTATTCTGAGTTATGGTGTAAAATGTGTACGAAGGTCGTATTCATCGGTCACTTAAGCTGGCGCGACAAGTGTCTTATTTTGATAGTCACAACACCAATCAATAATCCTATTATTGAAGTGGATAATAAGCTTCTACCTTAGATGGCTATAGAACTTTTAATAGCTCTGGTCTTTGTTTGCTTTTGCTAAATCCTTTTCAAGTGGTGGGTTATTTGTATAGGTATGCATAACCAACAATTAACAATGAGAGAACCTTCTTAAACCTCGTTGACTTGGGGATGATTTGAAATGACCGCCAATTATGACTGTTTGATATTTATTGCCAGCAATGTGGAAAAACAGACACACATAGAAACGAAAAAAGCTATAATTTTGTTGAAGGAGCAAAGTTTAACTAACCATAACTCCGCTTCTGGATATCGTTTGAAGTCAAATGATATACCATTTTAAAGTTTATGATGTTTATTTTTTAAACACGAAATAAAACAAAATTGACCGGGGGAGGAATTTACGGCTCATTCGCCGTGGACGGTCACATATCATTATAATTTGTAATCATTTGCCATAAAATGTGTAATATATCACAAAATTTCAAAAATTATTTGATATCAGAAGGACATTTCTCATTTTCAAAATGTAATTTGATATATCTGATATGCTCTCAGGTCACACAAAAAATATGTGAAAATGTCGCTATCCGAGCCCTTAAAGCCATATTATAACATTTTCATACAAAATAGATTAGCATTTCTTTGCCATAAAATGTTAGGTTTTACTGTCAGATATATCCCCTTTTATTTTTGAGCCGAACAACTACGGCAAAGCAAAGAAAATTGGAATTTACTACCAATGCATATGTCGCCAATACGTACCACTCCTTTGGTCATGTTATGGTACGACCCTTAGTTGTGTAGATCACCGTCCCGCACGCCGTGTACGTACTGTGTGTTATGAACATCGTGTATGTGTTCCATTAATAATTCCATCGTAATAATAAAATGCCGGTTCCATTGTTTTATTCAAAATCTCGGATTTTGACAAAACTACAGCACCTAGAGTCTTGATTTTTGCAGGGTATATTGGTTTAATAAAGTACAATATAATCGTGTAAAAATGAATTTTAAAAAATCGGTGAGGGGGTCCTCCTCAGCAAATGTTATAATATGGCTTCAAAGGAAAATGTAAAAATAAAAATAATAAAAAACAAGCATATGGTGAGAGAAACTTTGTCAAGTCTGATAACACATATATTTTGCTTTGCAGACTCACACCCAAGATTGGTTTCCCATGGAGTGAGATCCGTAATATTTCCTTCAACGACAAAAAGTTTGTCATCAAACCAATAGACAAGAAAGCACCGGTAAGTGTATTTATTCAGAAAACAATAAACAGTTTAAACCACCCCAAGTGTTACAATTAAAGTTGACAACATATAAATGAAATCCCATCTGGTGCACAACCCAACTGACAAAAAGCAAGGGAATGTACCAGCGTGGGAATCAAACCCGCAACTTCCATTGACTATACTGTTGTTATTTTTAAATTCTCGCACAAAAGTGTATGTGCTGAGTGTTGTGTCAAATGTGTGTGTGTGCGTACTTCACGTACAGAAGCTCCAAACTTGGTGACCAGCTGCCCAGAAACAACATTGCGTAGCTTACAATTATTGTACACATCGTGTCCGAGAATGAAAATACAACATATCCATTTAAGCCACTGGTAAACGGTGACGATCCAGGAGGTGTAAAGGTAGAGGGTATGCAACTAGAAATGTTTCTGATTTCACCAAATTGCATGTAAATGGTGTTAACAATGTTTAAAACCCAGGATTTTTGATGTGTTTCTGACCCTGGACCCGTCTGCTAAGGGACCTAAGGTAGCCCCCTGGATCCCAAGCGGGATTTGTGCACATTTTTGGAGCAGTTGGTTCATATTGTTGTCATAAGCTTTAGTACAATTGGTGGCAGACCCTTTCAATTGTTCCAAGAAAGCCAACTATTTCAGTATCAATTCATTATAGTTAATATTCTAGCTAGAGAGAGAGAGAGTGAGAGAAATATTGCTGGCATTTTCTTTCATGTTTTCATCCAACTGGGCTTAGCTTCTGATTATGTACATGTAACCACGTCAAACCTTACATAACTTGGAACTAATGCAAGCGTCAATTTGAAGTTTGAACCTACCCACCTCAAGCCTCGGCATATTATCAACATTGATTTGATAACGATGATTGAGATCAACAAAAGTATGACCTCAGTCATCGGCATCAAATCGACGTTGATAATATATTGAGGATTGATGTGGGTAGGTTCAAAGTTCAAATTGATGCTTGCATAAAGTTGGTTTGTATTTAAAAACAATGATATGATTCGCTGTTTTTTGCAGGACTTTGTATTCTTTGCTGCTCGCTTACGAATCAACAAACGCATCCTGGCGCTGTGCATGGGTAACCATGAGTTGTACATGCGTGAGCGTAAACCAGACACTATTGAAGTGCAACAGATGAAAGCACAAGCAAGAGAAGAAAAGGCAGCTAAACAATTGGAAAGGTAAGAGTGGTACGGTGGTTAGAGCACTCGCCTGAAAGGCATGAGGTCCTGGGTTCAACCCTAAGACATGGTGGTTAGGTACAGGGTTGGCATTGCCAAACAATTTCAGCCTGGATTGCCGGTCTTAAACGCGTTGACACAAAACCTTTTACAAAAAAATGTCCCGACTATTATTTTTTCACAAATAACAGGAATAAAATATATTTATTGAATTATAATTCTTTTGAAATTCCAGATCTGATAATTATGTGGAATCAAGCAGGGGTGAGCTAATGAAGGGAATGCAAGCTTGGCCCAATGTATAAACCGTTTTTTTTTTACTACCATTACAGAGCACAGCTAATGAAGGAAAGGCAAGCTCGTGAGGAAGCAGAAAGGCAAGCACAATCTCATGCTGATAAATTGCGAATGTATGAATTGGAAACGGATAAAGCCAGGAAAGGTAAGGGAATAGCAGTCAGTATCAAAAAGAGTAGGATGTTAACCCCTGACTGTCCCATATATCATCCAACCCCACTAGCATCTCAGTTTACTGCAACGATCTGTATCTAGTGATCAGCTTAACATCGGATGAAAACGGAAGTAAACAACAAGTATTCGAAAAGCGATCAAGTTTGAATTTAGCTCATGAATTCCCATACGGAAAAAATTAAAATTCCTATAAAGTTTAAGTTTGTTTAGCTTATAATTGGTGAAAATTATTCAGTTTTTGTTACTGTTGATTCGTCAATAAAGTCCTAATATCATGCTCGCGTAAATTTACATAAGTGCGCGCCAGTCACATAGTGCACAATGTGCAGCTAGTTAAGATGCTGCGCCCAACTGCACGCCATTCTATATTAATACACAATGTTTTTTTCGTCAACACCAATTTTGCTAGTTTTCACACTGATAATATTCCACTAATTGGTCTCTGGTTGATGTTTTTGATGCAAACGTTATTGGACTAGTTATAAATGTTTTAAAAATCTTTTCTTTCATAGAATTGGAACAGAAGGAAAGGGAGGCACAGGAAATTGAAGAGAACCGCCTGAGGGCGCTACAGGAAGCTGAGGATATTGACAGAAAGAGACGCGAGACGGAGGAACGAGTTGCTGAGATGCAGCGCTTGAGAGAGAGACAACAAATTGTGTCACAGCAAAATCTTGAAGAGAGACAAAAGCAAGAGGCGCAGCTATTACAAATGCAGGAAGAGGCAGACAGGAGGGCAAGGGAGGCAGAAGAATTGCGATTGCAGGTGAGATTCTAGCTAAGACTAATTCAGGTCAAGTAAGCAGAGAGGAGAACAAGGGAGGCAGAAGAATTGCAATTGCAGGAAGGTTCTAGCTAAGACTAATGCATGTCGAGTAAGCAGACAGGAGGGCAAGGGAGGCAGAAGAATTGCGATTGCAGGTAGGTTCTAGCTAAGACTAATGCAGGTCGAGTAAGCAGAGAGGAGGGCAAGGGAGGCAGAAGAATTGTGATTGCAGGTTTGAGTCTAACCAAGACTAATTCAGGAGTAAGCAAAGAGGAGGGTAAGGGAGGCAGAAGAATTGTGATCGCAGGGAAGGGTCTTGCTAAGACTGATGCAGGAGGAAGCAGAGAGGAGGGCAAGGGAGGCAAGAGAATTGTGATTGCAGGTTTGGGTAAACACGAAAGTAAGGCTTTTACTGCGCACGCCAATTAAGTCTTAATGCACGCTCACACAAATCCACTTAAAGCGTGCGCCAGTCACGCATTATGCAATGCACAACTAGCGTAAGCATTGCGCCCAATTGTGTGCACGCCATTCTATATCAATACACAGTGTTAATCTTGTTTTTTCCACCTTATATAAGCCGAACAAATTCAATGCAGGAGTAAGCAGAGAGGAGGGCAAGGGAGACAGGAGAATTGTGATAGCAGGTTTGGGTCTAGCTAAGACTAATGTAGGATGAAGCAGAGAAGAGGGCAAGGGAAGCAGAAGAATTGTGATTGCAGGTTTTGGTCTATGCAGGAGGAAACAGAGAGGAGGGAATAATAAAGATTCATGCCGTATGTTGACGTATCTAGACCATAATGGGTTCTTGACTAATAATCTCATTATTTCATTATCTTGTTATCTCATTATCTTGTTATCTCATTATCTCTCCCTCAGCTGGAGGCATCTCAGGCAGAGAAACACCAGATGGAGCTCCAATTAGCCCAACCTCCACCTCGAGTAGAGGATGAAGGCGACGAAGACACCAAAGAAAAATCACATGAAATGAACAATATGGAGGACATCCAGAACCTGCAATCTGAGGAGGATCGCATCACACAGGCCGAGAAGGACAAGCGTATGCAACAACAACTACTAGTAAGTAGCTGGGTGGGAATCTATAACTTTTGTGTATCACGCCATATGTGTGGCCCAATCAAATTGCTCGTTAGATATACACATATGCACGAGGAGGTTATTTATAGCCATCAGTGACCACCGCATGTGACATAGCGAGTTATTACATAGTTCAGTTACTTCTGTGTACGCGCAAAACAGCTCACATGCATGCTTGAAAACTGATTTTGCGCTGCCGTAAATTGTTCATTAGCGATAAGCGGTTCTACGCCTGTTTGATTTTTGAAGGGCAAAATGTAAATTGAGATTAAATATGTATATTTTTACAAATTTGATAGAACAAAATCTTGCTATTTGTAAAGTGAAGAGTTGCAAAGTGTTGGTTATAAATTTGGTTAATTACTTTGCATCAGTTACATGTCTAGACTATGCCATAGTCTATTTTTGATAAATAAAAGCATGTTAATCATGATGAAAGCATGTTAATCATGATGAAAGCATTCAGTTGAACTCGAAATTATACTGATATTTAATACATCAAAATACTAGTATAAAATTGTTATGAAAAAGTTAATATAATTATATTAGTGACAGTAATAGTAAAGTGGCTTATATTATTGAATGCAACATATCATAATGTCATAATTGTATTGGCACTTCAGTACTGAACAATTCTGATTTTAGAATCTGCCAGTTTATTAATCGCGAAATTCCAGGTTAAAAATAGACTATGGACATTCAATTAAAAACGTGATTTTGAACAGGCAAAGTCCCTAACACTCACACTGTCAATCATACTTGTTTATCAATCAATTTTAACCGCAAGCAAATACAAGACGCGCTCATTGACTTACTGACGCGTTCATGCAATTACACAACACAAAGGCGGCGTAGGCCACATACTTGTGTACCATGTAGTTATTAATGGTAATGACAGGTACCCGGAGGATTTAAACCATAACGAGATCTGGGCGACCAATCACAAGCCAGATCCATTTAATGATGCATTACATCATCGCCAATTTTAGTAGGCCAGATTTCCGACAATCTCATCCATAGAAGCTCATAGACAGCCGTGTTAAGCATGTAAACCGCAATCCAATGTCAGTAGTCCACTTGGGAAGCTAACAAACAGAGGGAGTAGGGTGACTGAAAAGATCAGATGTGAAAATCTATCAATTGTGCACACATTAATTAAATCAGAGTTTTAAGCTTAAATACAATATCCAGAGTATGCACAATGGGCAAGTGGACTACGGGGTAGTCTATTACATGTCGGGCATTGTGAAAAGTCCAAACATTTTGCTTTGGACCTTGGAATTTTCGATACGTTAAAAAGTAATTTATATGTGACATGATCAAGGGGAATGAGTCACATGACGACCCTGGTCGAAAATGAGGTTTACTTATGTTTCTAAAGAGGACAATTAGATCTTTCAGAAACTGAAAACCCCATGTTGATAGCACTTACGTCAAGTTACGTCAATTTATCAATCGCTGAAAACAATATAAAACAGAAGAATTTTAACACTTTCTTTGCCAATATCTCAAAATCAATATTAGCGACATCGGACGCATTTCCCTTGATCGTGTCACAAATGTTGTGTTAGTTCTTTTACAAAAGAAATGGTTCATAATTGGCAAAGCGCAAAAAATTAATCACGCTAAAATTTCCACTTTTTATTTATCGTCATTTGTTTCTTGATTCTACAGAGTCTTAGTCAAGAGCTTGAGCGAATGAAGGACCAAGCAAAGGAGACTACTAATGATAAACTACATGCGGCTAACATCAAGGCAGGACGAGACAAGTACAAGACACTCAAACAAATCCGTAAAGGAAATACCAAACAGAGAATTGATGAGTTTGAAAACTTGTAGATTAGTTCTCTTCCATATATGGTAAGGAATAACTTCTTTGAACTTGTTTACACCAGTTAGCTCAATCGATAAGGCGTTATACTATTTTTCGCCCTGATGTGGCAGTGACGTCAAATGCGTTGAAGCAGCTGTTTTGCTTGTGTATCTATGCGAGTTTGTGTGTACATTAGCACTTTGAGCGAACACTAGCGATTTGAGGCTGCGCAATGAAATGCGCATGACGTCACTGCCACATCAGGATGA
Organism: Amphiura filiformis; assembly: GCF_039555335.1. Classification (NCBI taxonomy): domain Eukaryota; kingdom Metazoa; phylum Echinodermata; class Ophiuroidea; order Amphilepidida; family Amphiuridae; genus Amphiura; species Amphiura filiformis. The sequence goes on along the minus strand of NC_092646.1, from coordinate 57,551,560 downwards.
AAAATGGTATAGACTCGGGTGCTTGAGTGCTTCTTAAAGAGGAAGCCCCGCCAGAGCAGTTCTTCTGGGGTGAACCAAACCCGCTTGTTTATCAAATTAATCAGGGACAAGGTTATATCTGGATTTGACAGGTACTAATTGATGTTTTAATGTAATTGCATCAATTAGCATTCGTCAAATTCAGAGATAAACTTGTCGCTGATTAATTTGACAGCCAGGCAGGGTTGGTTCACCCCAGGAAAACTGCTCTGGTGGGGGTTCCTGTGTAACGGTGCGAGTTCAAGCTCCCGCAGTGTCTATTTCCATTTTCATGGAAAAGTTAAGCTAGCTTGAAAATTTCCCTTGGCAAGGAACTTGCTGCTACTTGTCCCTGTACAAAACTCAGGGAGTGGATCCTGGCTGCGATGGTTGTTATATAATGTAGGCTGACTAGGGTTGTGTGCCTATATAGAGCTGTGTTCCTGAATGATACTCAAGTGGTTGACAAGGTGTGTCATAGTGGTCAGACACTGCACATGTCAAACAGCCTGGAATTACAGTGATAACATTCGAATACACATTAGCGATGGGTTATTCCGTTTATTTTCCTACACATTTAATGCATCAGTGATGTGTGCGTTTAACGTATAACACGCATTGATCCAGCCCCGTCTGGCGGCAAGATTTCATGAATATACGATAGGTGCGGTGCACCTCACAAAACCGGAATTTCTAACAGAATATGTTAGTACCAATGGCGCCTTGCATACGGTAAAATTCGCGAAGTTAACGGCCCAAACATGTCAGAAACTATGCATTATTTCGACGTATTAGTGTCAAATAATGAATGTTTTGAGCAAGTTTCATGCAAATTATTAAGGTCGTCTTCAGATTTTGTTACTTTCAACTGTTGATTAGCATTGAAGAATGGAAAATTGAAGGTTGAAAATTACTTGCGTGTTACACGTTTTATTCCACTATTGCTAAACGTTTAACGGATCATGCGTGCGTTTAACGTTCCCATGCCTAATACACATAAATATCTGCCAAGAAAATCAGCAGCCAATCAGCAACAGTAATAATGAAATTATGATAAGTTTTTAAATATTCAAGCCCCCTTTTATCAATGTTTGTCTTTCGTCATATGCATTGTCAAATAATCTGATTATAAGTGAAATGGTTTTCTGTTTTCTCTTCGTTATTTCTGCACAGGTATATATTATAAAAGCATTGATTATAGTATCAATGAACCAGTGATCAACTCCAATCTTTCAGCAGTCAATCAATCAATCAATCAATCAATCAATCAATCAATCAATCCGTCAACTAGATGTGAGTGGGGTGTATGTGTGTCAGTACGAAGAAACTTCTGTTGAGTTGAGCAAACCCTGAAATCGGAAGCAGTATGGATGCAGTGAGGATGTTCCTCTACAAGTTCCTGTGAACACAATCTTCACACGCAGTCAGAGAAGATGTCGTACACTTCCCACAATGCATTTCTTCCTTTTCTATACTAATTTGCTATCAGTGGGTTGATAGTCACAAAAAATACCTCAAATTAACAGCGCACGTCCAGAGCTTGCAAATTATGTTTATTTCATCGACCCATGTTTAGGCAGCTTATTCTCAACTTGAAAACAAATAGAACATGTGCAAAGCAACAGATGTGCCATTTGATGAAATGAGATGATGTATCATGATGCAAAGGATTCTGGGAAGGGTAAAATATCTTCTCTGACACACAACAAGGAGCAGTAATTGTCACCTTTCTCTAACCTGGGTATCTGTCCGGAAAACGTCTTTCATGTCAAAACATGTGAACAGGGCTCGAAGTAGTTATAATAATATTTTGCAGTAAACCGATGTTTCAAAGTCGGAGCTAACAACGCATACGGCGCAAAGTTCATTTATAATTCGCCAGCTAATCAGAGACTTTTCAACACAGTAAATATGCCATGTACGCTTTCGTCAAAGGTTTACTGCAAAATATCATATCTGTGAGTTAAGACTCGTATTGTGATGTAATCAAGAGGAATAAATCTGAAAACAGCATTTTCCAATTTTTTGTTCATTATTCATTCAGTTTCAAAATGCTATAAGTATGGTGCAAACCTCATTCAAATGTATCACTTGTTTTTATCGATAACTGAAAATTAATATAAACAAACAAGATCCCTCTTGATTATGTCACAATCATTGTGTTCAGGTCTACTGTGAGTCTAAGACCTAAATTAATTAAATCATGTTTGATGGAAAAAAATGGAAACAATTCACATCATTCTTGCTGCTACAAAATAGTGTGCTTTTTTTTTTGCCTGATTATTTGCTGCACATAAAAGTGATGACATATTAGTGTTAAATATATTTAATTGACTGTAAGAAAAAAATATTTGTACCATTTGTATTATGATGAAAATTATGTTACCCCCTGTCATGCAAGGCATTTTAATTATGATTAATGTGTTGTAAATTATTAAATATTCATGAATATTCATATATTATGGAAATATTAATAAATATTAATATGCTATTTATGAAAACTCTGATTGCTTATATGCAATTTAAGAAATTCAAAAAATTGCAGCAAAAAATTGTGCTTATATTTTTGGCTATTCTTATCGATACACACCCATATGTACGTCATGTAAATGTATTTTTATGCTGTAGCTGTACACTAGCTCAACTTTTGGGATATAAATATAAAATTTGGATGAATTTGTGAAAGTTAGTGTGAGATATGAGAAATATGTCTTTTCACATGTGCCTAATAGGGTATTATTATAATTATGATTTTGATCATATTCGGTCGAATTGTGTGTTATTACACCAATGTAATGGTGTTCAATTATATATCATAGTGTTTCTAGTATTAATATGGCTACCACCAATTATTCCAAATCGGGGGGGGGGGGGAACTTTCTGCATTGATGGATATAATCACCATCGGAATATTTGTGCTATATTTTGATTTGATCAAATTTTACGAAACATTTTTCAGTTTTTTGCACATATATATTGTATTCCTGTGTTATTTGTTTTGCATCTTATCTGTATTTTAGCCTATTTGACAAATGAAATTTCAAATAATTGTGAAAATTTGCTTAGTGTGTGAGAAGCAGCAGTGTTTTCTGTTTTTAATAAAATGAAGTGTTTCTATTTTGATTCAGTTTCATGACCAATGATGTACGCCGGTATATATGCACTTGTAGATTTTTTTTTGTTTAATCGCAGTAGATATTATCAAAATGTTGTAATATACGAAATACAAATATTGTATAGTTTGATGTCTAGTAATAATGATTACGATTGTATGTTTATAAGATGTGTGATTTGTTGTGATTGTTTCATATTATATGATTTATTTAATAATTGTGTGTATCGTTGATTCAATGAAATCAGGTATAGCGTTATACCAAAATGTGCGATGATGATGAAGAATTTTTTATTGGTGATGATGATGAATATTGTGTTGATGATGATGATGATGATTGATTAAAACAATGATCAATGACGATGATGTTGATGACGATGATCGATTGGTGACGAAGACGAAATAATCCACTATTATTATTGTTGATAAATTTGTATATTTTAGAATGAAAACAGCAAACTATGCACAACACTTTTTGCACTTCAGTAGGTGCCCTCTCATGTTGACCCCTGTTTTCCACTTATTTTTGTGAGCGTATAATCTTCCCTACCTACACAGTCGGTCTACTCTGAAGTACAAAGTACCAACGCGGACTCACACATTGTGCCGACTTTGAAGGCACGCATACTTCAGCAGAGAGGTACTGCGCACTGTTTACGCGCTGTATATGCGAGCGTTGTCACTTTGTACTTCAGAGTGGATAAACTGTAAGTTCATTGTTACACATGTTTACTTATAGGTTGTCATGAACTGTGGAGTGAGGTATTGTGTTGCAACTGTTTCACTACTTGCTGTTGAAAACTACTGCCTGTCCAACATAAAGAGGACACAATGGTGTAACAGTGGGCTTGGATTCAGTGTAGTGGACATGGGTTCAAGTCCTGATCGGTACACCCATTGTGTTGTGCTCTTGGGCAAGGCGCTTTACCTCTTGCTTGCCTCACTCTACCAGGGTGTAACTATGGGTAGGCAGTCAGTAAGGAAGATGTATTCCTAATTGTGGCATTTAATAGACATCCCAGCTAGGGAATGCCACCTAGAGTACGGTTTCCAACTAATAGGCAAAAACCCCTTTTGGACAGCAAACTGAACACTTGGAAATACATTACGACATGTTATACAATTTTAACATAGGGTTTATTCAGGTGATATGACAGAAATTGGGATTTTTGTTCCAAAAAAAAAATTGGGAATCTCTAATCTAGATTTAAGTCTTTTGTGTTATACCGATAACACAAAAGGTTCTGTCTCAACTGCGTTGTTGTATCAGGTAATTGAAGATTTCATTGACCAATCAAAACGCAGTAGCATCACATCACCTTGCACTGTTTATGCGAAAAGTCAGCATGTCGTAGTTGTACCTGACCTTTGACCTACTCTTCAGTTCATGACCCTTGTGAACATGTACTATGTACATAGTGTGGGGAAGTATAATAAAAATGTGCCGTGTAAAATGCAGTTGTTTATACCAACCAAAACCATTTAGGTGTGCTCTGATTAATTAAAAAATATCCAAAGTTGAAGTTGTGCAAAAAAAGAGAAATATGTGCCTTTGATATTAAATGTGGAAAAAAATCTTATCCGGTATTGGACTTATTTTGTAATTATTGCAATTTACAGAAATGTTAATTTTCTTTTTCTCTCCATCAGTAAGCTCAAGCCTTAATCATTGTCAGACAATTATAGTAAAACTGATTATGTACTATTTAGTATTTTTGTCATGCTTGGCAAGCTATAGATATTGAAATTATTCCGGAATCCACATAATTCTTTGATAGATTGTTACATTGTGTGAAATGGGCTATTTAAGTTGAAATCTATACACCCCCTATGGAAGACATGACCTTAATCTTCCGCACAGGGGGTGTGAATTTCAAATAGGGTCACCATGGGTGACTTCATCTACACCCCCTGTGTGGGAGATTAAGATCATGTCTATCATAGGGGGTGTTTGGATTTCAAACGGATTAACCCAGACAATCAATTTCAAGATTATTCTGATACTGGGATGTCTTTGCAAAAATTTGTAATCATGTTGGACCACCCTGTATAATTTATCACTATTAGTCCACCGCTGGTTTGATTCGGCTCACTCCGCACAAAATGTTTGTCAATTGTGACGGAAAATTTTGGGAGTTTTTTGACAGTTTGTATATAGTGAGGGGAATCAAATTGGTGGCAGAGGACTATTGAATTAATTACTGTATTACAAATATTTTTATAACATGATCAAATTGATACGTGTTTGAAATCGTGAAAATTTAATGTATAAATAGTGCAATTTTAGATAATTTGGACCTGATGATACCAAAACATTTTACTTAATATGATCACTGTATTCTATTTAATATGAAATTGAAATATTACTTATTGTCTCCACTCCTCCAATTAAATTATGAAATGAAATATATAACTATTGTTAACCCTCTGAGCACTACCTGCCGATCTAACATTGCCTCTGATTGGTCAATTACATGATATCTTCATTTTAATCACCAATCAGAATGGAGCTTTGCAAATAATTTTTTTGTGTGGTGGAATTATTCTAACAATGTTGTTGATTGGTCCATTTGATAATGAATACTTCTTTTTGGCCAATCGGCAGGTAGTTCTCATGGGGTTAATTCCTCCTTGTGTGAAGTATATAAATTATTTACTAACTCAAATTGGCCATCTCCTGAAATCCACTTGTATATTATCAAAGGGGTGCATCTTTTTTTGTTGAAGAGTACTCTTTACCAGTGTGTTGTATTGGTGCAACGGTATTAATGCAGCGCAATGTACATGCTGAAGGTGTTTTCTACTGCAAAAACAGTAGCACCGGTGACTGGCCTCATTTTGTCCAAGTTCAGGAGAAAATCCAGTCTATGTCCATGTATTGCATATTCTCCGGCATGCAAATGATACAGAACCTTGTCAGTTTATTTTGGCTATGTCCAGGGGTGTAAATCTTCAGGAAATTTCCTGATTTTTTAGGAAATTTTGCTTGGATCTTCCCTGTACAAAGTATAGGGAAATACACATTTTCCTGAAATGTTAAAGAAGTTTCAGGAAATTATGTCAGCGCTTGTTTTTATCCCTGGATTGGTAAACTTGGTCAAATACCTCTCTGTAGGAGGTCAGTTTTTACTGTCTGTTCTAGTCCTTTAGCCTGCATATACCGGCTTTTAGACTCAAATAGAGACCTGCTGAATGTGAAAAGATACCCACATTATTTGCAGCATGGATGTATGAAGTGGGTTTCAGGACATGGCCCAAAAATTATATTGTCTTTGTTTTTCTCACTAAAATTATGAGTTGAATGTAAAAACTTAGCGTAAAGATTTGCATAGTATGTATAGACCACATCAGTCAGTACTTCATGGACATACCTTGTATGATAATGTAATTAATATTCACTAATTATATAGACAAAGACAACAAGATAGCAGGCACTGAGAGTCCTAAATGACCTCATCTTCAGTGCCACAGTTCAATGACCCCCAGTTAACAATCATAGTGGAAAATTTGACCTGAAGTTGTTGGGTATGAGTTTTTGTACCCAACACATGTTAAGGTCATTCTGTGAATGTACAAATATATTGGGGTTGAATGGTTGAACTGTGCCCTTTACAGATGAGAATGTTTGAGATCTGAGTTGGGGTAAAGAAAGCTTGTACCTGTGGCCCTTGAACATGTTTAAAACAAAACGGCCAAGTGGTTACATAGGAGGTTTTGGTTTAAACATGTTCAGGGGCCAATGACTCGGGAGGTTTTTTTCGTGCCCAATGATGACAAATGTTTAGGAAAGAGTAAGTGGATATTCATTGTGTTAGATTCAGACCTGTAGACTGCAGTAAATTTGTAGAGCGTGCAGAACCAAAAAGGATATGTAACACCATAGGTAGTACATAATCCATGTATAATGCTTTGCAATGGGATATGAATTTTGCCACTAGGGTGATGTTACGTCATGGACATGCTTTGATCCGTATTGCAAAGGGTTATCCATGGATTACGCACTCCCCGACACTCATGTTGCCATGTTTGTGTGCGATCATGGGGGGGGGGGCAAAATTAGTGTACCTCCAGATTACTTAAGGGATCTGGAATGAGCGTTTTGAGCGTTTCGACAGTATTTTTTATGGAACATGAGAGCACCTCAGACGTATCGAATTGCATTCTGAATACGAAGCATGTCTTTCTGATATCAAATCACGATATAATACAAATTTTATGACAAATTATAAAAATGTTATATTTTTCACATTTTTGATATATAACAGTCCTCGAAGTAAATTTTATAAATCAAATGATATATTCTTAAAGTGTATGTAGCTGGGAGGAAAAGCCGACGATCAATTGAAAATTTGACCTTTCATATTGAAGATATGGATTTTTTCCCCAAAAGACCTAATTTTTTTTGGTGTTTTGGGAAAAAATCCATATCTTCAATACTGAAAGGTCAAAATTTTCAATTGATCGTCGGGCTTTTCATCCCACCTACATACACTTTAAGTATAAATCATCAGTTTACTTCGAGGACTGTTATGTATCAAAAATATCAATTTTTAATCATTTGCCATAAAATGTGTATTACATTGCGAATTTCAAAAATGGAAATTATTTGGTATCAGAAGGACATTCTTCATATTCAGAATGCAATTCGATATGTCTGATGTGCTCTAATGTCCCACAATAAATACTGTCCAAACGTTCATACCCCAGCCCTTAATCAATGCACCGTCCAAAATTTTCTTCAAAGTGTGCTTGCTTGCGTTCCATGTAGCGATAGCACAAGCTGAAGCTAAAAGTGCCAATTATTGATTCCATTTTAGACCTTTGCTCCAATAAATGCTGGTGGTACACTATTTAGTCCCCATCTATGACAACCCAATAATTAAGGTGGTTTGCAATAGATTTACGCATATGGTTATTTTGGAATCTGAATTCGCTACAGTTTAACTTTGGATAGACCCTCAGAGGGGCTGATTTAACATTCACTTTCAGTTTTTTCTGATTATAATTGAAAATATGTTTTGCTGCTGGGCAATTCCCCTGCCTGCCTCCCCCTGTTTGATCCATCAGTGGATACATACAAAGGGGGGGGGGAGCTTAACACTTGTAATTCTCTCCTGTACCTTTCATTGAAAAAGATGTGTGACCAGACTGTGGTCAGATTGTAACACAGTGTGTTTGCTACCTGACATTGAGGCCTATCACCCAAACATTCTTATTCCGAGTTAAATAATATTCCAGGGATTCAGATTCTAGAAACAAATGTGTATCCTAGTGGCCTATAGAACAGTCACAACTTCTAGGGTGGTAACCACCAAACCACCATGTGTTTGTTCATATTGTGTAAACAAAATATATTCCAGGCCTAACATTTCACTGGGGTTGTGAGAAAAACCTGAGCTTTCTTTTAATACCAAAATAAGTTCATAAGAACACCATAAAACGTACTTAAATATTGTTGTCTTTTTCTTTATAATAATTTTAATGTATATGGAATGTATACACACGAGTGAAAGGAATCACAAATAAAATGCATTTCTGATCAAGGTTGTGTCATCATTTTGATTGTTTTATTTTACTGAGTGTCAAAGGAATAGGGAAGGTAGTCCGATTTCATCACACACGTCTGTATAAACCACTTGACATGTAACGTCATTGCCTGGCAGTACCTGTTCTTTGTCCTGCAGTATGCGTATGCATCGTAGTTTGCTCAGGGCACGTGCATTTTAAATCGGCCACCACATTTCATATAGTACAAAAAGCCATTGAACAGTGTAGCGGTTCGTTCAAGCATATCGATAGACCAGTCCCTCGCCTTTGTTGATAAACAATGATGTCAAGTGGTCTATATGCTGGTATTTTCGTGCACGGAATGTTCGAGATTTTGAGGATTGTGCGAGTTCTTTTTATTTCGCAGAATTTCTGTAAATTTATATATAAACTGTATTTTCATGTGTTGTTTTTTTCGCGCCTGCATGTCCACATAAATCCCTCGCAAAAATAACAGCGTATCAAATAATTATGTCCGTCTTGGTTGGATTACCTTGAGCCCACTCCCATTTATGGAGTTTTATGCTGGTATTCAGTCTTTTGTGATAGAAGAGCCAAAAATGTGTATTTAAAGACCTGATATATTATTGTTATATTATTAGTAACTCATCATAGTAGTATCAGCAGTAGATAACTACTTCATCAACACTAATATCAGCAGTAGATAGCTACTTCATCAACACTAATATCAGCAGTAGATAGCTACTTCATCAACACTAGGACAGCGGTAGATAGCTACTTCATCAACACTAATATCAGCAGTAGATAGCTACTTCAACACTAATATCAGCAGTAGATAGCTACTTCATCAACACTAATATCAGCAGTAGATAGTTACTTCATCAACACTAATATCAGCAGTAGATAGTTACTTCATCAACACTAATATCAGCAGTAGATAGCTACTTCATTAACACTAATATCAGCAGTAGATAGTTACTTCATCAACACTAATATCAGCAGTAGATAGCTACATTATCAACACCAATATCAGCAGTATATAGCTACTTCAACACTAATATCAGCAGTAGATAGCTACTTCATCAACACTAATAGCAACAGTATTTTTATTTTTAATATCAGACTTAGTTGTACAAGTCCAGAATTTTACTCACATTTTAGACGTTTCATCTTCCATGCGGAAGATTTCATCAGTGATATGCCGATCTGATATTAAATTAAACTATATCAGTCCCGATGAACTTATTCAAAGAATAGCAGCAGTAGATACCTACTTCATCGATACTAATATCAACAGTAGATAGCTACTTCAACACTAATATCAGCAGTAGATAGCTACTTCATCAACACTAATATCAGCAGTAGATAGCTACTTCATCAACACTAATATCAGCAGTAGATAGCTACTGCATCAACACTAATATCAGCAGTAGATAGCTACTTCATCAACACTAATAGCAGCAGTATTTTTATTTTTAATATCAGATTTAGTTGTACAAGTCCAGAATTTTACTCACATTTTAGACGTTTCATCTTCCATCATTTCATCAGTGATATGCCGATCTGATATTAAATTTAACTATATCAGTCCCGATGAACTTTTTAAAAGAATATCAGCAGTAGATAGCTACTTCATCAACACTAATATCAGCAGTAGATAGCTACTTCAACACTAATATCCGCAGTAGATAGCTACTTCATCAACACTAATATCAGCAGTAGATAGCTACTTCATCAACACTAACAGCAGTAGATGGCTACTTCATCAACACTAATATCAGCAGTAGATAGCTACTTCATCAACACTAATATCAGTACTAGCTAGCTACATTATCAACACTAATATCAGCAGTAGATAGCTACTTCATCAACACTAATATCAGCAGTAGATAGCTACTTCATCAACACTAATAGCAGCAGTATTTTTATTTTTAATATCCGCAAATGGATTCTTTAATTCTTCTTGTGTTGGCGTCATCCTCCTTACAAAGAATTTTGGCATTGTCCCAATTGATAACATGGTTTTGCTGGACCGCATGATCCGCAATGGCCGACTTGGACTGTTCACTCGCAGATTGCTTGCGGGTTTGACGAGTGTAGTTTGTTTTGGTCTTGGACACCCTGGCAGTTTCTTTTTGGTGTTCATTAAGTCGTGTTTCAAATTTGCAGCCAGTTTCACCGACATAGGAATGTTTACAGTTTGCGCATGGTATCTCGTATACACAATCGGTGGTGCTGAGCTGAGAGGATCGATTTTATCTTTAGGATGGACAAGCATTTTGCGGAGGGTGGTGTTAGGTTTCATAGCCGTAGCTATTCCGTGTTTCCGGAAGATTCTGTTTGCTTTCTCTGCGAGTCCCTCTACGTACGGGATCACAACAAGTCCCTTGGTCTGATTTTTACTGTCTTTCTTGAAATCTTTTATAATGTTTATCAACAAACCTGATGAATTTATTTAGTGAACTAATATCAGCAGTAGATAGCTACTTCATCAACACTAATATCAGCAGTAGATAGCTACTTCAACACTAATATCAGCAGTAGATAGCTACTTCATCAACACTAATATCAGCAGTAGATAGCTACTTCATCAACACTAATATCATCAGTAGATAGCTACTTCATCAACACTAATATCAGCAGTAGATAGATACTTCATCAACACTAATAATTGCTTGATTTTAAGACATCATTCTCATATATCATGTACTTCTTGTAATTGAATACCTGAGTGGAAGAAGGGCCCAACTCCATTTTTTTACAAAAATGAGTTAGACCCAGAATTTTATTGCCAGCAGACTGGTCTTCCTTGTGTGTGAAAGATGAGCCAAAATCCAGTCTTCCACGTACACTTAATCATGGTTTTCATAAAAGAAAGGCCCAACTCCATGGAGTTGGGCCCTTCTTCCACAAATATATAGGGTTAAAGATGAATTTTGTTCATCCATGAAATCTGCTTTTCACTAAAATAAACTTTCTTTCTAACATATTGCATGAGTTCTACTTGTGCATAATGGTGATTACCTAATTTCTGTAGCTATTTATAACACGGAACTGGCACTTGCAGTATATTAGTGGAAGAAGGGCCCAACTCCAGCTCGTATTAAGACCTGTACCGTTGCCATGGAAACATCATATATAATTTCGGATGTATGTAATATTGTATGTTCATGTATTAAAGGTCCCCTGAAGACGAAAACTTTTTCCAAATATTAGGTTTTTTCTTAATATCTCAAAAACAGTTTTGATGGAGTTGGGCCCTTCTTCCACTCAGGTATTCAATTATTTATATCATACCCGTTGTGTTTATACTGATGTTGACAATCACCTTGATTGGTTTTGTTTCAAATGTACTGGTAATCTTTTCCCTTTTAACCATTATGTTGATGACAATGAATTTAAATTTGCTCTTAACAGTTTTCACAATACCATTGATTATAACAGAATGTTAAGTCTAAAGCTCAATCCTTTTACTCTCAATGATATGTTGAATAATTCTGATAATTTGAACAATTATGACGTTTCTTATGCCTGTTCATATATTTTTGATTACCATGATTACGAAGATATCAAGGCCTCTTGTGATGATGATTTTTCAATCTTGCATATTAACCCTCGTAGTTTTAGTAAAAATGTTGATCAAGTTAATGCTTTTCTTTCTGGTCTGAATCATACTTTCTCTGTTATTGCACTTTCCGAAACCTGGTTTAAAGAAGATGAGTCTAATTTGATTGACATTGATAATTAATATATGTTTCACTTCATGTACCACGTCGTGGTAGAAAAAGTGGTGGTGTTGCAATCTACGTTCATAACTCAGTTTCCTATAGAATTAGAAATTATTTAAAATTAATTAGTCAGCCAAGTGATGACATTGATCATTGTGAGTCCATTTTTGGTGCAATTTTAGTCCCAGGTAAGAAAAACATTATCGTCGGTAATATTTATCGTGCACATCGTACTAATACTGATATGTTCCTCACTGATCTCGCAAATTGTCTTGTCTTAAAAGTTAATTCTGAGGATAAACAATGTTATATTTCTGGTGATTTTAATCTTGATTTGTTACATTGCAATGATAATCATATTATTAATGAGTTTCTTTCTATTTTTTTTTTATAACCATAACATGTTCCCCCTCATTGATAGGCCAACCAGAATTACACCCACCTCTGCTTCCCTGGTTGATAATATTTTACCAATGTTTTTACTCACAATCAGGTGTCGTTATCGCTAATGTCACTGATCATTTCCCGATTTATCAAATTACCAAATCTGTTTCCATGAAAAGTAATGTTAATTTAAGTCAAACTCGCACTCGTATCTTCAATCAAAACAGAGTTCACAATTTTTATAATAACTTAAGGCATGGGTTCATTAAAGTAGCGTTCTCCGAAAAGTTTTTCGATAAATTCATTAATTTCTCAAAAAGTAAAAATCTCAGTTTAATAAATAACGGTTAAAATGAAAGCCATTATTGGGGGGCCTAATTATCGTATCATTATAATAAGTCTGGCACCAATGCAAGCATTTGTTTCGGTGTCCCAAATTCATAGTAAAATATGCTGACGCTATTTTTACAAATCGCCTGGAATTGCATATTTAGGTTTCAGCGATTGCTGAAAAAAGTGGGGTATGCTTATGAAAAGCGTTTCCGCTTGGAATGTAGATAGTTATTGTTGCTATTACTGTTCGCGATTTTAATTTATGCACTCTTTAGCCGACAATTTTCAATGCATTTTACACACTCAAAATGTCGCTCGCGTAAATACTGATATTTTAAACAGTATCCGTTTTTTAAACAAAACAACTGTCCACATTAGTTCCCAAGACTTTGATGATAGATACCAAATCAGACTGCATGTGACGAACAGATTTTAAACTAGAATTGACAGAACCAGCGTAGGCCCTATGAAAATGCTGTTTCGTAATAAATCGCGTTGTGATAAAAGAGGGGAATTTTGACATCCTTTTGGCTGTTTTTATACCAAGGAAATGCGTGATTTACACCAAACTTCTCATGTAGCCTTGACTTAATGTCCGTGGCTGTTTGATATTATTGAATTTAGACGATTTTAACTATTTACTTACATTTAACCCGATGTTTGGCCAGAGAATGTTGTATTATATTCCAAAGATGGCGACAGCTACAGACTCACTTTAAAATAGGAAAAAGGACACGTTTCTGCTCAGATGTTTCAGAGTTTGAGACCCTATATTCACGGTTTTCCTACTAGCATTCAAACCTATGACAAATTTGGCTGGTTTGCGATATGCGATTTTTCATCCTGATGTGGTAGTATAGTGATAGCCTGAATCCTTCCAGACCCAGAATTGCGGCGCCTTTTATTACCCACAATCCTTCACGTTGCCTTATTCAGCACAACCCGATGACCGTGCGTAGATGTTGAAGGACTTGGAGGATTTATTAATCCATATAAGATTTATATAGCGCACCAGAGGATACTAAGCGCTGTAATTTTGCTGCTACTAGTGAATTATCAGAATCAGATATCATCAACTATGTCGATTAACCGATTAGATTGTAACATCCACTTATTATCTCAGCAGTTCTCCAAAGTCCATTGGATGAAGAAAGATGTGAGCGTTATGAATTAAGGGTTTTCCGTCGTCACCCGATTCGACTCGACTGTTGCGCCTCTTTTCAACGCGTGTGTACTCCGCGTCGTGCCCGGCGTTGCGTTGCAGACATCGCAGAGAACGATGCGTGTTGTGCGTGTCAATGCTATTTTTGCGCACCGGCGATAACCAGGGCCACAAAATAGAAAACAATGTTTGCTGAGCCCAAGAAAAGTGGCCGCTTAAATATAACATGTAGGCCTACAAACCAAATTTTGCCAGCGTGCTTCCACTGATAACGAACCTGGACCCCTCCCCCAAAGTAGGCTTACGACAGTAGGGTCCAATAGATGGCCGAGTGGTTAAGGCGTTGCGCTGCCGGCCGGGAGATACGATCGACGAGGGTTCGAGCCTTGGGCTTGCCTTAGGTGAAAATTCTCTTTCCTCCCAAAAAGTTCCTATATGGTCAGGAATCCTTCAATTCAGTTCAGTTATTAATTTCAGAATTTCATTGAAGAATTTCTTCTCGCCCCCATACACTGCTTAGCACGTGCAGATATAGGTAGTGTATGTGCTTCGTCCGTGATTCGGAAGTCACGTAAAGCCGTTGGTCCCGTGTACAGGAAGAGTCAAACCCTGTGCACGTTAAGTGTCAGAGCTATTCGAAAAGAGAAGGGGGACCATCCCCGGTTCTGATATCTGCAATCAATCCTATAGGTTCCAGGATCGTGCATAGGTAAACGTTAAGCCCGTGCGACAATACTCAATTTGAGGTATGCACGTATATAGGAAGAAGAAGATGGTTATGAAGTTATAGGCCTACCCAACAAACACAGAATCAAGTTTTTTTTTAAAAACATTAGGCCTAAACGAGTGTTGGATAAATTGGTTAATTCGTTTTATATTTGGGCCTAAATGTTGGGTAACCACTACCGGTATACTATAGGCCTATTATTAAAGGTTATACGTTTGTAGAACGTTTCATAATGAAACGCACCACACGGCAAGTTTATAATCCAACATTTAAATCTTTAAAGCATTTTGTGTTATTGGGTAAAGAGGCCCGGGACGCGAACTATTTTACCGTAGTTAACATTTAAATAGGGAGCCCGTTTAAGCAACTGTATACGTGGTGTCCCGCCTATTAGGATTAGGGTTAGGGTTAGGGTTAGGTTAGGGTTAGGGTTAGGGTTAGGGTTAGGGTTAGGTTTAGGGTTAGGGTTAGGGTTAGGGTTAGGGTTAGGGTTAGGGTTAGGGTTAGGGTTAGGTTTAGGGTTAGGGTTAGGTTTAGGTTTAGGTTTAGGGTTAGGGTTAGGGTCTTAGGGTTAGGGTTAGGGTTCAATATTGATCGGAGATAGGGCCTATATACGTATTAACTAGTAATATAGTATATCGTGTATATACGCTTTATTCCGTAATCAACAAGTATGATAGAAAGACGGCTTTCTGGCAGAACTACTCGTAGCATAGTGGTATAGCCTCTGACTATGGATCGCTAGGTTGTTGGTTCGAACCCCGGTCAATCCTTGGTAGAATTTTAAATATGATATAGTTCGTTTATTTTTGTTAAGTAAGAAGAAATACTTAGTAATAATGGCATGTGGAATCTAGCCTCATAATACATGTAATACTATACATTATGTATTATAAGTTTCTCCTATTCAAATGTTAACTACGGAAAAAAAATTCGCGCCCGGGACCTAGGCCTATTACTACGTGCACTGAATTCATAATGCATAAGATATAGATGAGGTGACCTATGATGTCACATGTTTACATTCAGACCGCCCTCTGTTGTTTCAAAGCAGGCAAAATAACACAGAAGTGTCTATGACAGACCACATAAATCTCTTTAAAACTCAACTTTTAAAAACCTTTGAAGTTTTGTGTGATATTATGTATATAGCTTGATGCATTTATAAACAAGATTGATACCATTTTTGTATTATTTGCTTTGAAACCAAAGTTAATGAATAAAAATCAACTTCTTCCATGTAAACTATAGTGTTTTTTGCCTGACAGTTTTTATCACAGACCAACAGAGGGCGTATCAAATGTAAACACATGTCACCTCATCTATAGACAACACCATCAAAACTATTCAATTTCAAAAAAATGTGTCATACATTTACAAAAATAATATCATAGCCTAATATAGGCCAAACGTTTTTCTACAGCTATAGGCAACCCAGTGTTTAACTTTGCTTTAATTGAACTGCTATGTGATATGAATCCACCTCGAGATAATTCCGTATTATTAGTCAAAAAGGTTTTCCTCTCGGTAAACGGCACTATTAAGCATGCTAAGTAGGTCTATGCCTATAATAATTGTAGGCCTATTAGTCAAACAATGGTGTCAAACGCTTCGCTTTAACATGTTTAATAAATCCTCTTTTTGGTCGATCGAGTCAGGTGAACATGGTGAAAGCTGAAAATTCCTCACTTTGTGTAACTTGATAACTCTTTGGTCCAATATCTTTGCAGATTACATAACGGGAGTCTTTCTTACACCCGTTTATGACCAAAATACACCAAATTAGTAAGAATATTAAGGCATGAAGTCTTAATAATCGACATCATTAGAATAATTGTTCCTATTATGGTAACTTCTTAGGTAACTTTTTTTTACAGTGAAAACTTTCTTGCGTAAACAGACAATTCCTTTTTTGTGGCCATATGCGTAAACGAACGCTTATCCGGCATCAGATCGCGCGTGTATACCAGCGCGTTGGTACGCACCAAAATATCCATGTACGCAATTAACTACGCATGGTGTCGCAGAAAAAAATGCATTTTTGACCTATTTTGGGCAATTTACGCGAAAACAAGGTCCGGTACCCCCAATTTTTTTTTGCGCGATTTACAGAGCTTTTTATTTTCATAACATATATAAAATTAAAAAATTTTTATCGATACAATTTTTTTCTACAACGCATAAGGTTGCCTATTTTGAGAAAAATGCTGATTTTGCCATTGAAGTGTACAGAGATTTTTGGAAATGTACACCTCTTTTAAAACGGCTGTAGCTCAAAAGTATGGTCCGGCACCCCCTGGCTTTTTTACTGATTTATTATCTACACATATTAATGAACAAAATAAGTCAATTAAAAAAAATTTGATCGAATGGTTTAGTTACGACGGTAAACCCTAGTGTCGCCTCCTAGAAATATCCTAGATAACCAGCTTGGATGATAAAATATTATCTAGAACCACGCATCTGTTTTTCAAGGTCTCCCTTTCATCTTTCTGACCTCAAAGAAAGGATTAAAATTATTGAATAGAGTCCATGACCTGATGCAACGCATTATTAATGAGTAGCTATTAGGGACAGTCATGCTGTTATGGTTGAGCGAGCAACGTATGACCACTACACAGGTCAATGGCCTGATTGCGATCTGGCGGGTTTTTTTTTTTTACGGTCCCTGAACTACGGTGTACCATGAGGGACATGCAAACTTAAAATAATTTTTCACAAACTCAAATATTTTTTTACAAACTGAAATGATTTTCTACAACTCAAATAGTTTTTTACAAACTCTAATAATTTTTTACAATCTCAAATAACTTTCTACAAACTCAAATTATTTTTTACAAACTTGAAATATTTTTTGCAAACTTTCGACTTTCACGAGAGAGCAAGACTCCCAGCGAGACTCAGGCTATCGAGATTGAGTATATGCGCGATGCGATAATATGATTTTTTTTTTTTTTAAAGAAGGGTCTTAGACCGCTCGGCCACACGACTTGTTGGTATCCATCTTGAATTTTTTTGTACATATAATCGCAACCTCAACATAGGCTTACCACGTGGCAAGCAAAGACAGAAAACGTACCATATTTTGGAATTTTATTTGCTTAAAAACATTAATGTGTATTAATAGCGCTCAATTGTTGTTAAGAGGCGCACCATTTGATTTCCAGGGGCATGGGAGTTTTTGAAGAAAAAACTTCGCCCACTAGTGAGACGAAAAAACAACTTCGCCCACTAGTGAGATGGAAAATAAATCCTCCCTTTGGAGGCGATAAAAAAATACAAAATTCGCCGTTAAAAAAAAAAAAAATTCTGCCTTGCCCCCCTGCAATTCTCCCATGCACCCCTGAGAATCTAATGGTGCGTCCCCTGCGTGATCTAAATACAGAAATCCGACAATAAATGGGCCTCTACATGCACAATACATTATATTAAAGTTTGCAAAAAAAAAAATAGTTTGTAATAATTATTTGAGTTTGTAAAAATCATTTGAGTTTGTAAAAAATTATCAAAGTTTGCAAAAATTATTTTAAGTTAGCATGTTCCTCATGGTACACCGTACTGAACATAACATATCCGTGGGCATATGACCGAAATTGCCTGGCAATTGACGACGTCTCATGTCAACACAGTCTATAGTGTGATTAGAACATTATTGTCTGGTGATCATTATAGTATGATCAGTACGAAAAATCCAGATTTTCACAAATTAAAAGAACCACTTTTTAGCGGGAATTTTCGTAAGTTACACAGCTGAAGTTATGAAAGGGTTGAAAGACTACAATATTATGGCATAAACAAGAATATGTTCGATTGGTCTTTAATATTCCTATAGTCTGCACCCTTAAGTCTTGTCGACTGGAAAATTGTTACTGATCTGGAATCTCCTGATCAAGCATATAAAGCTTTTATTCACAAGTTCGCTGATGTTTACAACACTCATTTCCCAGTCAGGTCTAAACGCTTTTCTAAATCCAACCATAGACGCCGCATTCCTCGTAAGCCCTGGATCACATCAGCTATATTAAAATCTATTCGCCGCAAAGAGAAACTGCATAAAAAGTATGTAAAGCCATCCTACTGATTCTAATAAAATTACTTGCGCAACTTATCGTAATAAACTTACAGCTTTAATCAGAATCTCAAAGCGGAATTATTATGCTGAAAAATTAGAGGAATCTAAGTTCAATTCTATAGCAAACTTGGAATGTACTCAATAATATATTGGGACGTCAAAATGGACCTAGACAAATCCCTTCCTTTTTCAAAATAAATGACACTAATATTTCTGATCCTCAAATTATTGCTGATAATTTTAACTCTTATTTTGTCAACAACATTGGTCCCAAACTGGCTCATAACATTTCCCACACAGATTTAGATTTTCACCATTATTTAAAAAATATTAAATCTCCCGCCAGTTCTCTTTTCTTGGTGCCAACCGACACCGACGAAGTAATTTCCATCCCGGGATTTCCATCTGCAAAACTTTGAAGTCGGGCGATAGCAGTGGCCATGATGACATAAAACCGGACGTTGTAAAACCAGTTAGTGACTTAATTGCACCTCCTCTTGTTCACATATTTAACCTATCATTATGTAGTGGTGTAGTGCCGGATATGTTGAAGATTGCAAAAGTAGTTCCTATTTTTAAAAGTGGTGAGAATGATTCGTTTAGTAATTACAGACCAATCTCGGTCCTCCCTGTTTTCTCTAAAATTCTGGAACGTATAATTCACAAAAGACTTTATAATTATTTTTCTCGCTTCCAATTACTTCATAAAAATCAATTTGGTTTTCGTCCTAATTTTTCCTCTGAAATGGCAATACTTCAGGCCTATGACAAAATCGTTTCAGAGCTTGATAAAAAAATCATACTTTGGGGATATTCCTGGACCTCGCGAAGGCTTTCGATACCATAAACCATGATATACTCCTATCCAAGCTTGCTCATTATGGTATGCGTGGTGTAGCCTTCGAGTGGTTCAGAAATTATCTCACAAATAGATCGCAATTTGTTTCTTTTAATTATCACAATTCATCTCGTTTAAATACTTGTTGTGGAGTTCCCCAAGGCTCAATCATTGAGCCTTTACTGTTTATTTTATATATTAATGATTTGGGTTACACTTGGAAAAACTCTGATTTCATCTTATTTGCCGATGATACTAATATTTTGTTCTCTCATAATGATTTGAAACATCTTATTGATAATGTTAATTTTGATCTTGCAAATATTTCCTCCTGGTTCAAGGCGAATAAATTATCTCTTAATGTAAATAAAAGTAATTATATGATTGTTAAAAACAGGTATAGTAATCGTACTTATACAGACCTACAGATCGTCATTGACAATAATATTATTTTACGAGTTTCCAGTACAAAATATCTTGGTCTTACTATGGATGAATGTTTGACATGGAACCAGCACACTCGTCATGTGGCAAATCTTGTTTCTAAATACCAGTATTCTGGTATCCTTTACCTTTTCAGATTAAAGCACTTTTTGCATGTAAATATTTTAATTTCTTTATATAAAACCTTAATTCTTCCACATATTCAATATTGTAATTTAATTTAGGCTGATCTTAATAATTGCGTTTTAGATTCAATTTATCGTAAACAAAAGTATGCGATTATGTACAAATTCTCATTTCCTTGAACACTCGCCTCCTTTATGCTGTTATTTGCCAGGCTTAATTCACTCACTGTTTATGACATTCATAAATCATCCAAAGCTGTTTTTATGTATATATAAGTATAAGAATAATTTATTGCCGGTTAACTTTGCTGATTATTTTGTCACAGTCAATTCACTCCATAATTATGGGACCAGGTCTGCTGATTCGTATCGTCCTCATAATTTTGTCTTTGATCTTGCAAGAAATACAATCAGAAGGCAGGGTCCTATTTTATGGAATGATATACCAGCCTCTATTCGTAACTCAGTTTCTATTAAAATATTTAAATCTATGTATAAACACAATTTACTGTCAAATTATCATTAGGCTACCAAACTTATCTCAAGTTATATTTTCCTATGTAGTTATATATTCGTATACATTTTGTAGACTCCTCTTCCGGACCTCCTAAATTGTTTTCGATCAGAGCATTTCACATCGTGCAGCCAACCGGTTTTCAGCTCGTTGCTTCTATTTTTGGCCACTTTTTCTGCCTTGCTTGATGGTCCGGGAGCTGGGTTCCTTTAAACCTTTTATCATATGCCTTGAGTGCCAGCATATATGTCTGTCTCACCTGTCTTGTCATGTCTTGTCCTCACATCCCTGGTGTCTCTGTCTTTGCACCGTCTATTGTATTGTAATTATCTATTTATTTATCCAAAGCTGGTTATCTAGGATATTTCTAGGAGGCGACACTTATTAAGGGTTTACCGTCGTAACTAAACCATTCGATCAAATTTTTTTTAATTGACTTATTTTGTTCATTAATATGTGTAGATAATAAATCAGTAAAAAAACCAGGGGGTGCCGGACCTTACTTTTGAGCTACAGCCGTTTTAAAAGAGGTGTACATTTCCAAAAATCTCTGTACACTTCAATGGCAAAATCAGCATTTTTCTCAAAATATTGTAATTTAATTTAGGCTGATCTTAATAATTGCGTTTTAGATTCAATTTATCGTAAACAAAAGTATGCGATTATGTACAAATTCTCATTTCCTTGAACACTCGCCTCCTTTATGCTGTTATTTGCCAGGCTTAATTCACTCACTGTTTATGACATTCATAAATCATCCAAAGCTGTTTTTATGTATATATAAGTATAAGAATAATTTATTGCCGGTTAACTTTGCTGATTATTTTGTCACAGTCAATTCACTCCATAATTATGGGACCAGGTCTGCTGATTCGTATCGTCCTCATAATTTTGTCTTTGATCTTGCAAGAAATACAATCAGAAGGCAGGGTCCTATTTTATGGAATGATATACCAGCCTCTATTCGTAACTCAGTTTCTATTAAAATATTTAAATCTATGTATAAACAAAATTTACTGTCAAATTATCATTAGGCTACCAAACTTATCTCAAGTTATATTTTCCTATGTAGTTATATATTCGTATACATTTTGTAGACTCCTCTTCCGGACCTCCTAAATTGTTTTCGATCAGAGCATTTCACATCGTGCAGCCAACCGGTTTTCAGCTCGTTGCTTCTATTTTTGGCCACTTTTTCTGCCTTGCTTGATGGTCCGGGAGCTGGGTTCCTTTAAACCTTTTATCATATGCCTTGAGTGCCAGCATATATGTCTGTCTCACCTGTCTTGTCATGTCTTGTCCTCACATCCCTGGTGTCTCTGTCTTTGCACCGTCTATTGTATTGTAATTATCTATTTATTTATCCAAAGGGGTGGTCATAGTTCCTTCGAGCTTTGCTCTGTTATGGCCATCCTTCCGTCTTATTGACAAATTTAATGAACTGTATATTGATTTTGTCATGGAAAATAAAATCTGAATCTGAATCTGAATATGCAAATTTATGACATCACCTCATGAATATGCAAATTTATGACATCACCTCATGAATATGCAAATTTATGACATCACCTCATGAATATGCAAATCAATGACGTCATGTCATGAATATGCAAACATATGACGTCACCATCTGCTAATTTTACTTTCTAAAGGAAGTGTATTTTAGCGAATCTTGAATTTGAGCACCATGAAAATCAATTTCATCTAAGAGATAAGTTTCCATACATGGAACGTCCTTGATTGTCAAATAATCTTTCCATTCATTGTTAAAGATGTACAGGGTGTAACAATAAAATTTGTACAATTGAATTTTGACTTCTCAGGAAAAAACTAAAAGAGTTATGGCACAAATGTTATATGCACTTTAATCAGTAATATCTTGGCTAAAAGAAGACGTTTAGTTGGTTTCTTTACCAGCTTGGGTTCAAAAGTTATGTCCGATTAATTAAATTGTCCAGAAAACGTGTTGGGCCACTTTTGCCATGTTTGCGCATATCAAGTTTGAACCGCGTAGATATGCTTATTGTGCATTAAAGAAATGACACAAAAGAATTATAAGTGGTGTTTCTTCATATAATTAACATGAACTTAATAATAATATGATATTTCTTTAAAATATATAAATGAAGTCATGAAATATCTTTCAAATTAATATAAAGTGCATTAATTAATCATATCCCTGAGATATCATTGATAAAACTAAGAACAGTTTTTGCATCTATAAGTACAAAACAATAACATGTTGAAATTAAGTTCAGCTAGCTGGGCTTCTAGCTGTTCTTGGGCGACCACTATTTCCAGCATTTCTGTTAACAAATTCTACATACTTCTCACAGTTTATTGTAATTGTATACCTTGATGATAAATGTGAGTTTGGAAAATGAGCTATAAACAATCTTATGGTTTCTGCTTGACTGCATGTGTGCTACCGAAAGTCACAACCATAAAAATACGCTCTTCCAACGTGCATGACTTGGGGTTGAAGTTGCTAAGCTGCAGCCATGATTCCTAAGGGTTATCATGTCAGTGCTTATATTTTGTGACGTTAAAAAACTCAAGGATTATGTAATCATTTCTAACACTTCGAATATCTTATTGTTTAAAACTACCTAAGAGCACTGTCAAACTGGTCCATGGTTCAACTCTATTCAGTCACTTTTGTAACACTTAGACAAAAGTGGCCCAAGCGGTTTTAAGACTAGGTTACATAATTGGCCATATCTTCACTTGTATACCATCGATTTTATTGGACCAAAGCTTATCTGGTGGCTAAAGAAATTATCTTGATAGACATATAAATATAAAACCAAAAAATAAGCGGCATACTTGTGTCATTCTATTTTCAAAATTGTACAAATTTTATTGTTACACCCTGTATATTAAAAGGTCATAAAACTATTGTAGTTGTTTAGTTGAATTTAGAAGAAGTTGGTGTTTCATTAGATAACAAAGCTGATGGGTACCAATCATTTTGATACACCCTGTAAGGGTATTGACGAAGTAGCTATCTCATACTGATATCGGTTTTGCAATGATAAAGTAGCTATCTTCTGCTGATATCACTATTGATGAAGTAGTTTTTTGCGCTACGTACGCACTGGCCCTTTAGCAAAATTCACCTTCATTTTGGACTAAGATACTCTGAAATTGAATTCTTTTCGCGCGTTTTGCACGGACATGACCTAACAATATCGGGACATCCTCGCGGTGAGTTTGGGGCCAAAAAGGTAAATCTGGCCCTTTGTTTCTGCTTGGATACACCAGACAAGGCGGAAATTTTATGCTCAATCTTATATCTTATAATCATATATCTTAAGTTTAATCTTAGAATTTCTACCTTCAGTTTACATTTCTGATATTCAGTCATTTTTAGAATGCCGAGAAAGAGTATTTCTTTTAAAGCTTTTTTTACATACACAACAACAAAGTCCACACATATATCTCAAAATATATATAACCACGGCTGCTAATAGTATCAAAAACACCCATACATCAATCAGGTAATACTGTATGAGATTCAGTTCAAACACGTAGGGACGTAGATGGTCGTCACCAAATTTGAGCACATGTTCAATCCAGAAGACAGCTCTCTCCTTTGCTGGTGGTAGGTCACGAAGAATCGCCGAGTAGTGGGATACTTTCTCCTGGTACCTAAAATGAGTGAAAAAACACAGCCATGTGGGGAAGGTTTTTTTTTTTATTTCAAACTCTAATGGTGACCCGCAGGTCAAATTGCTAGAATTGTACATTAAACACACCTAAACAGACACAATGCAATTTGCAGGCAGCAGCTTAATCAGCGCCAATATTGCAACATTGAAACAAACAACTATACAAACATCCAATCCAACCCAACCCCATCCCCCAGTAGGCACGAGCAGGGCTCGAACTCGCAACCTATGGATTATGAGTCAGGCGCCTTATCCACTCGGCCACACATGCTCCATGTACTAGTATCATGTATGATATCAACTCCAAAGCGCACACCCTTGACTAGAAAAATGTGGGGAAACTGTAAACCTTAAAACTAAGAACAGAATATCTTGGTGTAGATTAGTCATCCAGTAAATAACATATAAGGTAAAGTTAAATCGAATTCTGGAAATAAAATTTGCAACTTACATGCGACAGTTGTGTCCGGTAACTCCGAACTTCATCAGGCATCTGATTGGTCACGTGACAAACGACGGGGGAAGATCCTGCAAAGCCTGGTCCCAAGCGTGCGGCAGTTGAAAGTGGAGTCCCCCCTCCCTCTCTAGGTGACCGAACGAATTTATCGGTGGACCAAATCATTGAACTCTTAACCATCTGTCTCAAGACTACGTATTTCTCATATAACAACAAATTCTTCATTCAACAATATGGCTGTGCCATGGGTTCAGCTGTCTCACCTATTGTTGTTAACATCTACATGGAGAATTTTGAGCAGATCGTGCTAGACAAATATCCTGGAAACCCTCCTAAACTGTGGCTGCGCTACGTCGATGATACGTTTGTTGTTATTGATAGGAATGAGGCTGCCTCTTTTTACAAATTCATCAACGAGGTAGACCAAAACATCAAGTTTACCCAGGAGGAGTGCGTTGATAACAAGCTAGCTTTCTTGGACTGTCAAGTTCACATTCACGAGGACGGATCACTCAAGTCCACGGTTTACAAGAAATCAACTCATACGGACCTAATACATAAACTCGGGGTGATCAGATCCCTGCAACATCGGGCTAGTACCATTATCAGCGACCAAGAGGACCTTCCTGGAGAACAAAATCACATTCAGAAATCCCTGGGTTGCTGTGGCTACCCCAACTGGGCCTTCACCAAAGCTAAAAAAGACCAAAGACCACACACAGAATCAATACGCAGAAACGGGCACGGGTACCCAGGTAACAATACCCTACATATCTGGCTTGTCAGAAAGGATCAAGAATACTCTTAAGTCCTTTGGGATCGCAACGTCTTATAAACCCACCAACATCATCAGGGGGGGAAGTTAGTCCACGTTAAGGATAACCCCCCTCCCCCCAAGGACAAGCAGAGTAATTTGGTTTATGGCATAACCTGTGCGGCTACTGACTGTGGTGAAGCCTACGTAGGAGAAACCAAACAGTCTCTCAGGGCTAGGATAAACCAACATCGGAGACCTAGCTCCAGCGAAGCTCAGAACTCTGCAGTTTTCAATCACTGCAAAACAACGGAACACTTCTTTAAGCCAGAGGAGGTTGTGATCCTTGACAAAGAAGAAAAGTGGTTCGAGCGGGGTGTCAGGGAAGCCATTTGGGAGAGAGTGGAGCAGCCAGCCATCAACAAAAAAGGGGGACTCCGCTTTCAACTGCCGCATGCTTGGGACCAGGCTTTGCAGGATCTTCCCCGTCGTTTGTCACGTGACCAATCAGATGCCTGATGAAGTTCGGAGTTACCGGACGCAACTGTCGCATGTAAGTTGCAAATTTTATTTCCAGAATTCGATTTAACTTTACCTTATAAGAACAGAATAGGTCTACATATTGTGGGATGGGCTTTTACGACGAAAGTTCATAACAATTAGTTTTAGCGGGTTCGCCGTCGGACTAGTTAACAACTGTGAAGCTTTTGTCTGACTTCTTCAGGACAAAGTACCTAAGTATAAGACAATTGTAGGTCGCCCCTTGCCTATCGATGGCTCTGAAAAGAGCCGTTCACTGAAGACCGCCCCTGTAAACAGTGAACTAGCAGACCTCGCTTATCTGCTTATGTAAAAGTTTTTGGTGGCTCTGAAAAGAGCCGTACACTGAAGACCGCCCTTGTCAATAGATAAAAGTAAATAAACGGTGGCTCTGAAAAGGTGCGTTCACTGAAGATTGTCCAAGCAGACCTCGCCTATCTGCTAATATAAAAAAGGTTGGTGGCTCTGAAAAGAGCCGTTCACTGAAGACTGACCCTTGTCAACAGAGAACAAGTATAGACCTCGCTTATCTGCTAATGTAAAAATGGTGGCTCTGAAAAGAGCCGTTCACTGAAAACCGCCCCTTGTCAACAGATAAAAGTAAATAAGTGGTGGCTCTGAAAGGAGCCGTTCACTATTAAAAGATTGCCCTGTGTCAACAGAGAACAAGCAGACATTGTCTATCTGCTGATGCTACTGCAGAATGTTTGCAATAAAGTACCTCTTTGTGTGATTATTAAATAAATAGGCTGCCCCTTGCCCTTGAGGTCAGTGACCATACATTCAGATGATCATTTGAAATAAAACGGCGGCTATACCTACCGATAATACCTTTTTTCGGCTTTTCCCCGATATTTTTATTTTGCCCCCCCCCCCCCCGACTGACAATTTTTATCACATTTTTGACCAAAAATTACATTTTTGACCAAAACCCACATTTGACCAAAAATCACATTTTGACCAAAAATCACATTTTGACCAAAAGTCCAAATGTTTTTTACCAAAAGATTCTGAAAACATAATAATGATAAAATTGGATGGTTTTTTCACCCAATACAAAATTTATTGGTCTCGCTATGAGTTTAAAAATATTGGACTCGACTTCGTCTCGTCCAATATTTTAAAACTCATAGCTCGACCAATAAATTTGTGTATTGGGTTCAAACCATCCAATTTTATATCATTATTTCCTTACCTTTTGTTGCTTAAAACTACAGATATCGCTTCATACAAATTTTCCTCTGTAATCATCTTTGAATCCAGCTGTAAACCCATTCCCTTTGATACAACTCGTGCAGCAGTATCCCACGTATCATGCCCTACGAATGGAATTGATATCATGGGAACCTCATGGTACAGAGCTTCGTAAACACCGTTCAGACCTCAGTGTCCTATAAATAGGCGAGTCTTAGAATCACCTAAAAAGAAAAAGAAGATATAAATGTATTTAAAATTGTCCCTCCCCCTGATAATAATTAAATGGCGCGTCCTTTATGAGCTCCCTGGCAGTGACGCAGTGACGGGTGGTGGCAATTTCCCTGTCAAAATCCGAAGATTTAGACCCGCCCCTCCAAGTGCAGGGCAAAATGAGAGAGAAAGGATAGAGGGGGGGGGAAGACGGAGAGAGAGAGAGAGGGATGGAAAGGAGGAGAAGGAAGAGAGTCAATCAGTCAACAGGATATTTCCCCAATATTTGCCAGGGGTGATGGTCCATACATACATGGGAGGGCGAGTTAGCGCAGCAGTAGTTCCCTCGCTTTGTACCACTGAGGTCCCGGGTTCAAGCCGCGGCGCAGCCCAAGGACTCGTGTGCACTTGGTTTATCCCGATTCCATGCTCGCTCTCGCTGGTTTTCTCCGGGATCTCCGGTTTCCTCTTGTATCGCAAAAATCGGTGATTAGTTGTTTGGTTATCAAAAACTTCCTTCATCCAATGGAATTTGGGGAGCTGCACTGGATGTTACAATCTAAATGCGGATAGGTGTGCGCCATTCGGCAGCAACCTAGTTGATGCGATCTGATTGTGATGATTCACCATTGCAGCGAAATTACAGCGCTTTGAGTCCTCTAAGATCTGGAGAAAGGCGCTTTATAAATCAACAAAAAAAATTATTATTATACACTCATCCCCACCCCCAATGTCGATACCTGTATGTGGGTTTCTGACCAATTTATGCTCATATTTGACCATTTTAGCCTCCAAAGTGCCAAAATTTGGGCACTTTGCGCGAATTTATTCCACTTTTAAACCATATTTCACCAGTTTTGCTTCAATATGGCAAATTTTTTCGCGTTGCGCGCATTTGTACCATAAACTTATTTTGTCGCCACAAGGGGCTGGATTAACATTACTTCAAGAAAATTTACCCCCCCCCCCCCCAATGTCAACACATTAGAGAATGAATTTGGAGAAAACCTTCTGATAATTACAAACACTCGCTGAGCAGCAAGACCTTCCCTCTAAGCTTTTAATCCGATAAGCTGATTATCTATTTGTATTCATGAATTGGAAGTCATTCTTTGATGTGTTACTGAGCTCAATCATCTGAAATTACTGGAGCGTGAGCCACCCAGGCTGATGGCTCAGCATAGTATTTTATTGTCAGAAGGTTTTCTCCAAATTCATTTCCTCTTGAAGAAATCTACGCCACTGATATCAGCGTCTCGTTTCATAATCTTACCTAATAAGTCATTTTGTGGAATCCATTTCATAATTTTGGTATTATTTCCTAGATTGGTAGGTTGGTCACCATCATGTCGCCAAATAACTCGCTGCGGCAATCTGCTGAATACTTTAGCGAAGATTGCCGTCATTTGTGAATTGCCAAAAGTACCAATTTTACTCCCAAGCGTAAAAACAATAACTCCGTGGTCATTCGAACCCTGTACAAATTCTTCCAGCTCCTGTGGATTCACAGTGATGATAATGATGCTAATCGAATGATAATATAATTACACTAAAAACAACAACAATAATAATAAGAAATCTTATTTTTAGTTCTGAGGTCACCTACACAAAATCTGTAAAAGGTGTCAATAATATTATAGGCTACATTTGCAAGCAAGTGTAGGTGACATGCCAAGTTTGAAGAAGCTACCAGAGCCAAAGTTATAAGATTGGAGGTATTGAATGACCTTCGTACATATTGATAATAATTTTCCGTATAATTTTTCGAGTTTTTCCAGCGAGTTTCGCGATTTATACTGTTACAATTTGGTCCCTCCATTTTATTATTTTTTATTAATTTTACACATGGACTCCCCGATGGACTCACAATAAGTATTTTCCCGGGCATTTTTCACAATGGCATTTCCAAAGCATATATCTCACGGTCGACAATTCCTCTAAGAATATGCAGATTATGCAAAGTTTGCATTCAATAAATGAAGAGCTTTGTTTCAAAACCCCTTACATCCACTTTGAGTCAAATTGAGTTATTGGCATAATATTATAGTGTTGGTAAAAATGCACATTTTGGTGGTTGTTTGACCTTCATACTACCTTCCCTTCCGGAGTTATCGCATATTTCCCGTTTGGGAAATCTTAGGGAATTTCCGGAAATCTGAACTTAAAATGAATATAGAATTGTTTTGTTTTAAATTTGTTGATGTATAATGGTAGCCTGGAATGTTCTTTACCTATTAAAACCAAAAGGAGCTGTTTTTGGGTCACTATGTTTGAAAAAATCATTTTAATTAACAAAAGGTGTAGCTTCGGAAATACCCAAAAAATGCCATTTTCCCGAATTTCATTAAAAATTCATAATTAAAAAAGTAAATGAGATATTTCAATTTTTCTTTTTGATTTTCAAAGCATTAGTCAAGTTACATAATTTAGTGCATAAAAATGGGCGCAAACTTGGTCGCAAACGTGCTTTCTATACAAGGCGTAAATTTATTTTGTTGCAAAACCCCTTACATCCACAAAAGGTGCGATATAAAATAAATAATAAAATAAATAGGAAGCCTTGAAAAATTGTCCCAAACCTATTCTTTTAGTTTCTATTCATCAACACTTTATCCAATCCCAAATTGAATCAAATCGAACAAGTATATACTTGCGCAATTAAAAAAAGCTGTTTTTCTCAAAAAGTCAAAAGTGGATGTAAGGGGTTTGCAACAAAGCTCTTCAAATACAGTGTCTACGAGAGCGGTTCTCGGCTTTCGCGGTTCTCGGGCTGCGCGGTTTAGTAATAAGCGATGGGCTGAATCCTTTTCACGTAGGGCCTACATAGATAAAAAAAAATAGAAATCCTACTTGTACTTAACTTGTCTTTTTTATGCCATCAAGTGGCTTAGGCAGGCCCCCGATCGACGTCTTGCCCCCTCTTGTGGGATGCTGGCTACCCTGATATTTAAGATTTTGAGGGCCTTTTTTTTGTAAAGGTCATTTTTTAAAACAAGTTTCCCCCTTGAAAGTTGCCTCACCATTTCTCCCCTGAAAATCATTACTTGTGAAAATAAACTTTCGAGTTAACTTAAACAGAACTTATACATCAATACACAGAGGATCGTTCTGAAAGTCATGGATGTTGTAAGCAGACACAGACACTGACCTTTCAGGCCAAAAAGAATTGATATGCATGCAGAAAAACATTCCTGTCATTGGGAATTATGGCTATTTTACCTAACATTAGATCTAATCATATTTTACCATCTGCTACTCTGATCAATCCATTTGCAGGATTATGATTCACATCCAGGGTCTTAGTTAGAAATTGAGGTTTGTCCGTCATTTGAACAAAATCGTTTGACCTAATTTGACCTTTAAAATATTGACTTCTTCAGTCCATCCTGGCAGCCCATGGGGATTCAAAGAGTTCAAATAATGTGTTTTTATGGCCTTGTTTTGCAAATCTGGTCTACTAAAAAGGACAATATCCTCTCAGTTGCCAAAGGCATTAATTTTTGCCCGTCCCTGTAGCAAACTCCCCGTCTAAAATGACGGGCAGACGGATGGCTAGCTTAAAGATGTTAAAGACACTGTTCACATCACTAAAAATACCCTAAACGGTGTTCGGGCTATATAAATAAACTGAGCTCAAAAAGAAACTTATAATTTTTCACAAGGTCATATCTTGAAATCCTGTCTATCAAATTCTACCAAAATTACACACAGGTTTTCTTCAATACTCTACTCTTAACACATGTCAGTAACCAAGCAGTTATCCAACTGACACAACAGCAAAATGCACTGACATGGAACTGCTTCCTGGAACACATTCACAGCCCAGCCCTGTTTCATGAAAAAGTGTATGAAAAGCAGAAAGCAGCACCGTTTTATCATCTGTGCAAGGATCTTGTGTGCATTCTCACAGATTTTTTGTGCTGGGTGCCAAATGTTGGGCTGTGAAAGTGGAGGAAGTCCAGGAAGCTGTCCCATGACAGTGCATTTTGCTGTTGTGTCAGTTGGACAACTGCTTGGTTATTGACATGTGTTTTGAGTAGAGTATTAAAGTAATCCTGTGTGTAATTTTGATTCATTTTGATTGACAGTATAAGATATGACCTTGTGATTCACGCGTTGTAAAAAATTATAAGTTTCTTTTTGAGCTCAGTTTAGTTAAAAAGCACTGGCATCGAAAGGCACCACGAAAGACAAAATGATCTTACTTACTGCGTCAAGTGCTTTAGCATCACTTAAGGCCAACCCACCGACAGGAACATAATTCGGCATAGTTGGTTGTGGATAATCTAAAGACAAGTCCGAATAGCCTAACCACAGCACTGCTTTGCCCATCATACACGGTAAAGAAGTTCCGGATTTATGTCAAAGTCTTTCTGTATCTGAATAAAATCTCGCAAGAGAATTGGTGGAAGGACGTGAGAAAACAGGAAATGTTGGAATACATTGTGAACTCGTTGCATAAAAGTCATTTTATCAGTTGCACCAAAGAAGCTTTCTGGAATGTACGACAGCTCTGCTGGATAACCGTAGACACTCTTTCTAAAGATGGGGTATTCGCGTGAAGCCGTCAGGTAGATAAATGGTATGTTAAGATAGTGCGCCAAAAGCACATCGCATGGGAAACCCATATCAGTTATCATCAAATTATATGCTTCGTTTTTTAATCGTGCAAGAGTGGCTGTGTCTGTGAGCAACGATCTACAATCGTCACTGGCCAATTTCATTACATGCAAAATCAAACCAAACCCGCCGATTCCAGACTTGTCTGCTTCAGACTTTATTTTGCTTTCTTCTTTGAAAATATCCTCTTCAGTGAACACCGATTTATAATAGATTACGTCCGATGCTTTGAAACTAGAAATCAATTCGTCATCTCGGGGCAGAGTAATCGCAAGTAAATGCAAAACATGTCAGCCAATCCCGATCCTATGGCCGCTAACTGTTTATCATGACTTACCGCGGGAAACGTAAAAATTGACATAAGGATTTTCCTGGGCAATTTCCCAAGATGAGGTAACTCCTTCATTGCTCCAGTATTAGTTTGATCTGCAGATTCAGCGACAGTCGCAATAACCTGAGAAACTAAGAGTAAAACGACAATCGCCATGTTGAATATAGATCCATGCATTATGTTGAAAAAGAGCCAAGTCAGTTTAATAATATAGGCCTATTGTCGTCAGCGGCCTATCCAACAATAACATGCCGTTAACTGGTTACAGGAGTGATAAGGGGTCTCATAGCGATCCTTTTCCGTTGGAAAGTATTATGTTACTGCACTAGTTTACTGACTAACCTTTTGGTCTGAAATGGACATATCTCGAAATGCCACCAACCCCGAGAGGTGTCAAATGAAAGAGAAAAAAGTACAGAATCCCCGCTCGTGACACTCATCATAAGACCCGGGCAATATTCATATGGAACCTTTTCATATCTCTAAATATCAAGAAGGTATAGTGGTGTCAAGTGAAAGAGAAAGAAGTAAAAATGTATAAAATTATTTTCCCACCGGGGGTGACACTCCTCATAACTTCATAAGACCCAAGTCATATTCATATTCGGGTCCTTTCATATCTCCAAATCCAAACTCAGAAGGTATGACCTCGAGTGGTGTCAAATGAAAGAGAAAAAAGTAAAGAATATAATAATAATAAATCCACACAGGGGTGACACTCGATAAGACTCGGGTCAATATTCCTACTTTTCATAGGATCCTTTTCATATCTATAAATCCCACTGGTATGATTCCCGCCAGTAACAGTGGTAAACTTCAACTGCCGAAGCCCTATCATAATGGTTCAACTATGGTGCGATAACCGCTCTAGTTTGACTTGCATCTGGGACACCCCAATTTGCCTCTATTATATAGCTATATATACGCGGCCATATTTAATGTAGTTGATGTAGGTATGCATGTTTACTTTTGAACCAGGGCTAACCTGAAAAAGGTCACTATGAGACCCCTTAATGACGGTACATGCATAAAGTTCAAGACCAGTTTAATGTACATGTAGTTTATTGTTTAAGAACAATGAAGATGAAGCCAATGTGACAATAGATGTCAAAGGTGACACGGCTACCAACAATGTTAAGAGAACATATTGTGTTTTGAATGATGTCTACTGTATGTATGAATTTTACAATATAACATTTTGACTCTTTAGTTTTTCAACTTCAGTAGGCCTATAATTGCTTGCATGCCTACTACAGTGAATCATTATGAAAACAAAACTATAGCAATGGTGCAAATAGGAAAAGTATTGAAGAAAAGATCTAATAACTACTTATTTATGGCTTGGTGGAAAAAAAAGAGATCATTTTATGGAAAATGGAATAAAATAATCTCTCTGTTCAATTTGGAAATCCTTTTTTTTCCCGAAGCATAATTTTAAAATATTGCTTCTTTACTTATATTGAATTATACTTAAATTATCATTTGATATTTGAAGTTATGCACGTGGTTAGACTTTTAAGGAAAACAAAATACCACGCTGTTATACTCGCTATGTTAAACCTTTGCTTGGTGGTCCGGAGCAAGGAAAGTCTACGTTATTATATTGTGTTCTTGATAGTATATATATGGTAGTCTTACGGTAGTCTTGATTCCGTCTCTGGGTATAAATGGCGAGCAGAACATAGACAAAATGATCCGCTACGTGATAAAACTTAAATAGAGAAACATTATGTAAAACGTGCCTTAAATAGGCCTATGTAGTATGACTATGTAGTTTTTATCAGCTGGGATGTAACGCTAAATAGGCCTACTTCCTAAATTTCTAAATGGGCTTATTGGTCGGATAGAACTTGCTTATGGGTGTAAAGTTGACTAACATGTCATGATGCAGTCATGTCTACAGTAGAATTCATCTCGACCTTTGCAGGACTTAACCCCATTAAAAGCTATTAAACCAAGATAACACTCATTGAAACAGCTCAACTGATTAAATCGGACCTTCTCTGGTTGTGCACAAGTGACTGTTTTCATGTGCGATATCGCAATAAAGCTGGTATTCATAGCTTCAGTTGGGTAACCGATTATAAAGGAAACGAAAGGAAACAATGTTATGTGTGGCTTTGTTCACGAAATCAGACAATGTCGTGCTTTTTGTAAACCAGCATTCTTGAAAATGAGCAACATAATGATTTTTGACTTAACACGGTTTAGAAATAATTTCTTCATATTTTTGGTGTTATCTGTCGTTTACATGTCCTTCCTAAAACACAAAAGTACGACCCTCTCCAAACACCTAAATTAGCTAAAAATTTAGGACATGTTACAAAACTTTATTTTCTAGAACCTATTTAGAATAATTTAAATGTAGCTTTTACCGGTTTTTTGGTGGCATCCTTCAGAAGTGAGCGGTCCGATACCAATATTTTCGGTCAAATCTCCATTCAAATAACACGGGGAGTTGGCTAGCTATGCCTTGCCCTCACTCATATTTTACAAAAGTACGACCGTTTCTGAACATCTAACCTAGCTGTAATTTTAGGTCATGTTAGAGAAATATATTTGCTAGAAGTTTTGGAGAATAAATAAAATATTGGCTGGTTATTTTTCACACAGTGATGTTAACTAGGCAAGTGTCCATTCTCCCAACATACATCATTTGTAGGGGTCACGCGTCAATGGTGAGAGCACTGTGTATTGTGTATAGGAAAACGGACAGTAACTGCAGTATGTTTAGCTTTAATCATAAGCTTAAGGTATAGGCCTCCGATATTGAATAAGAATATAACGGCTGCCCTGTGACAAACAATTTGAAACCAGATTCGTTGAAATCGGAGCTCTTTTCGGGTTTTGGTCCTGTAGACCATTATACTATATAATTATACATATTCTAAATTCTTAGGATGAGAGAAATACTTTGTCAGTGCAAAATTTGCTACACTAGTAGTGGAACCAAGGTTATTTTGCTTCCTTATACCCCAGGTAACAAAACCTGAGTTGGTTCCATTTTTTTCGAGTGTACGGTCTTCGGCGGCCATTTTGAAATTCAAAATGGCCACTATATTTAGCCTTTTTAAGGGATGGGTTTATATGTGTGTAAATGGAGGAGAAATGGGAGGATTTTGGCATGTTTGCTGTGATTGTTTGCCTAGCAATATTGATCACAAGTACACAATTGATGGTGCATATCAAGGACCAAACTCTATAGTTTTATATTTGAGCACGATCACTTCTGTAAGGTCATGGGAAATTATGTAAATCGGCTTTTATATTTGATGTTGCATATCGGCTCACGCACTTTTTTTTTTGGTACCCAGTATTTCACAAAGTCCCTGTACTCTGATGACCCTATGACTTTTTGCTGGTATGTTGAGCACTTTAAACAATTAATTATAGTACTTACCTCCTACTTTAGGAACATGCGTATGCCTTAATGTATATCGACCATGTCAACAACCCAGTGTAGTTTTACATGGTTGGAAAAGTCTATTTCCTTTCGCTATTTTGCCAATCATAATTCATAAATTGTCCAACTTTTTTGAGAAAAAAGAGTTTTGCAACTATTCCGCCAGCAAGGAAACACAAATTTATGTGTATCCAGTGCGTCCTTTACGTTTAAATAGTTCAGTTTATTGTCAAGTTGTGCCTCTATACGCCATATTTACGGAATTGATGATACGAGCTGATACGGAATTTTTGAACCCAAATTTCTTGAAAATATACATTACCTTTTTAACTTCTCGCCACGAAATTGGATTCATAAGAAGGTCAAATTCAAGCCTTCCATTATGGCTGGTATCATCATCTCGATTGGTGTCTTGTGTTAGTATTATTCCATATTTTGCTGGTAGAAGTTCAATGAAACCCTCCATAATTCACGACTACTGTCACTTGTGTTATAAACTCGATGTGTTTACTATATTGTCGCTCGGGTCCGCGACTAATCGCAGGGACCGGTGTATCATTAGCTATTCTATACACTTTTCAATAGCCTTATTGTGATGTGTGGGAGTTTTAAAAGCCGAGCCATGAACAAAATATAATGCGAGCACCCGGGGGGCATCAACTTTATAGGTGACGGTATGTGCCTGTCAATATATGCCCCTCTTTGAAGCCGACTATACCCGGTGACCAGGCACCTTCAGTTTTCAAAATATTATACCCAATGACCCTTTTTCATTTTGATTGTACATAATGACCCTTTTTTTAAATAAAAAAAAACCCCAACGTTTTGTACTGATATGCGCCTACTTCGCGACGCTTGTAGGCACATATACCCATCAATTCTAAAGTTGAGTGCCCAGGGGCGAGCGCATACTGCGGGCCAATGAACAATGAGATAGTGGCTTTTCTGATATCGCTTTGAGGAACTGTTGAAGTATAAATCAGCCAACGAGTAGGTGTGTCCAAATTGCACATCTTGAATTGAGACCAAGACATGCTGTTATTTCAATTGTTATACCGTTCCGGTTGGTTTATTACCTACCATTGCCTACAAGATGCAGTTCTAAGGTGACAGAGGGACAGGTCTGCAATTCGATTCCACAACAACTCATACCTTTCATCTGTTTTATTGTATTATCGTGCGAATTGCTCCGTGGTACCTTACGGGTACCTGAATTTTATTTGAATGAAGATGACTCTGTCATGCTCGACGTCATATTGCATAATTTCTATACAGTATATGCAATAAACCAACCAGAACAGTATAACAATTAAAATAATAGGCAGTTCTAAGATAGGTTAAGAAGAATATAACGTCACAATTCTGTATTATTATTCAAGGTTGTAACGTGTGTCTATGCTGTCATGTAGGCCTACCTGGCAACAGACACGCCCCAGTACAAACAGATGAAATTTGTAGAAAAGCGTGATTATGACAAAAAACATTAAAAATGATACTTTGAGGTATTGTTTTTTAATTTTTGTATGGCAGATCATACATACACATGTGCTGAGGTCAAAAAGGTAAAAATTTTGTTTTTGACCCCTGACTCACCTGTCATTCCAAACAACCCCTTAAACCCGTATTTGTCCCTAAAGCGCACAAAGTCATATTTTTCTTAATGATTATTTATACTTTTGATTGTCAAAATCCATTAACATAATTAGGATCATTGTCTAGAATCCAGACCAAGATGGCTGCCAAATCCAATATGGCCGCCAATTTGTCTAAAATGGTCTGCCAGCTATTGATTTCTTTCCTTTTTCCTGATTATTTTCACTGCTTATGTTTCTGAGAATCCACTGAGAACTAAAAACTTAATTTGGTCCATTTTCTCCAATCAAGATGGCCTCTAAATCCAAAATGGCCGCCTTTTATTGTAATATGGCATGCCACTTTGAACAATTACTATCATTGAGATACATCTATCTTATTTCTGTCAGATATGGATAAGAAAATGATTCTAAACATCTGTAGTGCAACAATATTGTTTAAGGAGATTATAGGTGCATTTAACCTTTCAAAATGGCCGCCAAAGTGTCTTAAAATTGGCTAAGATTAATTTTTCAGCATTTATGCAATGAAATGCAGAAAATCATGTTTTTAAAAGTTGAAATTTCAATATTGTAATTCAACTTCAAACATTTATGATAGAGCTGACCTGAAGCATTTAAATGCCTAGTTGTCATCATAAGTTCCTCAGTTTGGTGCACAGCTGCAGCTGCAGGCCTATCATATTGGTACACTCTTCATCTGCTCTACAATCACATGCTTCTGTACAAGTCAGATTGTGTCGTCTGCAGGAACATCTTCTGGAGCATTTGCTTATGCCACATCCGCACCTAACAAGCTCGACAACAGACTCGGGAGCTATTGCAATGTCTGACAGGATAGGTACTGGAATGTTATCTGCATCACTCGACCATCCTAGCTTGAACGGTTCTGGAATATTTGGATTTACCACAATGTCTTGAGTCCAAACATATGCTTGCATATGCGCCCGCAGAATGTGTTGATGCCACGCACTAGAAGTTGAAGGAATTTTATCAATCCTCCTAGCTGATTGGCTCTTGAAGCGTTTCCATCTCAGTTTTTTTAGCTGTGTTGGCCTGTAGGTCATTTGTTGCGCCCATAAGCCTGCAAAAAAACCCTCTCACAGCGTGAAACAACACTTTAAGAAGCCATTTCTGCATCACCAAGTTGACTCAGTGCTGTGAGTTATTCAGGTGTTACTTCAGTAAAGGCCTTGAAGGCGGTCTTCTTGCCTATACCTCTGATATGTCCACATGTGTCGCATCCTGTTAAACAATGAAATCCCGGAAGCGCTGATGCTTTTGATGTCCCAAGACGGATTATATGTATTGGTGTCAGCAAGATTTTCCTTCTGTTGTCACCGGTTCCCATAAGCATGGTTGTCTGAAGACCAAGAACCGTGAGTCTTCGAAGAGCAAGGACCATAACATCTGTATCTTGGGTCATGATATGGACATTCTTTCCAGCTTCAGATATCTCTGCTGCATGTAGCATGATTAGAGTGTCTGCTTCCTCTTGTGTACTAACACCTGTCGATGGCTGCAAAACTTTGTTTGCCAGGTAGATTGTGAGGGAGTCCTTAGTTTTATTGTTATAGCCAAAAATAGCTTTGAGTCATGGATGGGGGTTGTGTCAGCAACAATGTAGGCTCTCGCTGATGATTGGACTCATAACTTGCGACGTCTGATTATATCTTTGACTGAATTTTCTCTTCCATAATAATCAAATATGACACGGCAACCTTCATAGTCACTGTAACTCGTCTGCATGTGAAAAGCAACATGAATGATGTTCCGCCATCGACAGGAATGTGTTGATGCTACGCACCAGAAGTTGGAGGGATATTATCAATCCCCCTAGTTGGCTCTTGAAGCGTTTCCATCTCAGTTTTTCAGCTGTGTTGGCCTGTAGGTCATTTTTTGTGCCCATGAGTCTGCACAAAAACCTCTCACAGCCTGAAACAGCACTTTAAGAAGGCATTTCTGCATCACCAAACTGACTCAGTCCTGTGAGTTCTTCAGGTGTTGCTTCAGTGAAGGCCTTGAAAGCAGTCTTCTTGTCTATACCTCTGATATGTCCACATGTGTCGCATCGTGTTAAACAATGAAATCCCGGAAGCGCTGCTGCTTTTGATGTCCCAAGACGGATATGTTTTGGTTTCAGCAAGAGTTTCCTTCTGTTGTCACCTGTTCTCATGAGCATAGTTAGCTAGTTGTCTGACTGATGTTCGTCTGATTATATCTTTGAATGAGTTTTCTCTTCCATAATTATCAAATACTAGATTTCGCGGTTCTCGGGTTGGGCGGTTCTCGTGATAGGCCTATCTCTAATTACCCAACACCCGTTACCCATAATACTTGTCCTAACCTTTCAAACTACTACGATATGCGTCGCTCAATGATTAATCAACTCTGTTAATGTTTTGTAGCTGTGACGCTTACTTCGGTAGGCTACCCATAATCTGAAAACCCATCGTTCACCTCTTTCAAACCCTGTCCTGCTACCACATTGGAGGACCCCAAAATACCCCGAAATACAACGCAAACGGGTTATACCATAACTGATGATTTTTATGTTAATCCTGTCTTGAAAATAGGCCTATTGGTCCGATGAGATGCACCTGTTAGTCACACTGTAATGTTTTTCCGATGCGCGCACTGTACTCCGCGCACACTCCCGTTGATACTCCGCGATAGCGGACCGCGAGCACGCGATAGTGCACCGCGTGAACGCGAAACGCGCGGACGCGAACGCGATAGCGCGCGGACAGAGGACGGACGGACGGACGGACACGCCGTAATTGACACGGCAACCTTCATAGTCACTGTAACACGTCTGCATGTGAAAAGCAACATGAATGATGTTCAGACATCGACAGGTGTTAGTACACTCTAATCATGCTACATGCAGCTAGCAGAGATCTCTCAAGCTGGAAAAAATGTCCATATCATAACACAAGATACAGATGTTATGGTCCTTGCTCTTCGAAGACTCACGGTTCTTGGTCTTCAGACAACCATGCTTATGGGAACAGGTGACAACAGAAGGAAAATCTTGCTGACACCAATACATATCCGTCTTGGGACATCAAAAGCAGCAGCGCTTCCGGGATTTCATTGTTTAACAGGATGCGACACATGTGGACATATTAGAGGTATAGACAAGAAGACTGCTTTTAAGGCCTTCACCGAAGCAACACCTGAAGGACTCACAGCACTGAGTCAACTTGGTGATGCAGAAATGCCTTCTCAAAGTGTTGTTTCAGGCTGTGAGGCTCATGGGCACAAAAAATGACCTACAGGCCATCACAGCTGAAAACCTGAGACGGCAACGCTTCAAGAGCCAACCAGGGGGATTGATAAAATCCCTCCAACTTCT
This sequence comes from Amphiura filiformis, assembly GCF_039555335.1. Taxonomy (NCBI): domain Eukaryota; kingdom Metazoa; phylum Echinodermata; class Ophiuroidea; order Amphilepidida; family Amphiuridae; genus Amphiura; species Amphiura filiformis. The sequence goes on along the minus strand of NC_092646.1, from coordinate 57,510,462 downwards.
GGTGCCAGGCATCAACACATTCTGCGGGCGCATATGCAGAATGTTTGGAGTCAAGACCTTGTGGTACATTCAAATATTCCAGACCCATTCAAGCTAGGATGGTCGAGTGATGCAGATAACATTCCAGTACCTATCCTGTCAGACATTGCAATAGCTCCCGAGTCTGTTGTCGAGCTTGTTAGGTGTGGATGTGGAATAAGCAAATGCTCCAGAAGATGTTCCTGCAGACGACACTATCTGAGCTGACTTGTACAGAAGCATGTGCTTGTGGAGCAGATGAAGAGTGTACCAATACAGCTCTGTGCACCAAACTGAGGAACTTGAAAATACTGATAACATAGATGATGAGTATTGATGACAAATAGGCATTTAGATGCCTCAAGGTCAGCTCTATCATAAATGTCTAAAGTTGAATTACAATATATTTCAACTTTTAAAAACATGATTTTCTGCATTTCATTGCATAAATGCTGAAAATTAATCATAGCCAATTTCAAACACTTTGGCGGCCATTTTGAAAGGTGAAATGCACCTATATTCTCCTTAAACAATGTTGTTGCACTATACTAAGATGTTTAGAATCATTTTAATATCAATATCTGACAGAAATGAGATACATGTATTTTACTCTCGATGATAGTAATTGCCAAAAGTGGTATGCCATCTATATAAATAAAAGGAAGTCGCTAAATCTTGTCCAGAGGCAGGCTCCGAGATGCTTTCACTTTCAGCTCTGATTTATTCGTAGATCGACCGGGTACATATTGCCATTAAACCATCTGACGTTCATTTTTGCCAAACTAAAATGTTTTGCTGCAACTTTTAAACATGTTGCTTACATGTTTTATACCATTATAACCCGAAATTGAAACGTTTTCTAGGAACCTCTTCTAACATTAATGTTTTATGTTTGTTTGGATAAAGTTAAAATCAACCATTTTGTCACGAGGTGTTTCAAAAGAAATCTGAGGGATTGAGTGAGTAACAACATTATAGAATATAATGGTATAGAATAGGTCTGGATATTCACTTAAAGTTTAGCTTCTTTAATATGACAGGAGCTAACATAAATTATGATTATCAAGCTAACATGATCATTACTATACTGGATGAATAATCTACAGATTCAACACCAAGACACCATGATTATCATCACCGTTGACCATGTTTACTAACCACTCCCGTTTACTAACCGCTCCCGTTTACTCAACTAGCGGGGACCCGCGCGAAGCGCGGGTCTCCCGCTTGTATTTTAATAAAAGGTGGCCATTTTGGATTTAGAGGCCATCTTGGATCGGAGAAAATGGACCAAATTAAGTTTTTAGTTCTCAGTGGATTCTCAGAAACATTAGTAGCGAAAATAATTAGGAAAAAGGGAAGAAATCAATGTCCTTATAGCTTGCAGACCATTTTAGACAAATTGGCGGCCATTTTGGATTTGGTGGCCATCTTGGATTCTAGAAAATGATCCTAATTATGTTCTTAGTGGATTTTGACAATCAAAAGTATAAATAATCATAAAGAAAAATATGACTTTGTGCGCTTTCGGGACAAATACGGCTTTAAAAAGGCTAAAAATAGTGGCCATTTTGAATTTCAAAATGGCCGCCGAAGACACATTCGAAAAAAATGGAACCAACCCAGGTTTGGTTCGTAGGGGTATTCAGAAGCTAAAAAGCATTGGTTCCACTAGTGTAGCAAATTTTGCACTGGGTTACGTAACACCATGTACTATAATGTCAAATTTGACGACTTTCGACAACTTTGGTCAAAGTACAATACCTACAAATAAAAGATTCGGGATCAGCACATGTTATTTAAATGTTGAAAAAATATTTGGCAAAATATATTTGCAAAACGTATTCTGCAATAACATTTTGACAACATTCTAAATAATGTGATGCAGTGTGTTTTCATACAAAACGTTTTAAAAAAGTTTTCACGACCTTTATCAAATAACCCGACATTTGATATGTTATTAAAACGTTTTTACCAAAACCAAAACCAAAAATATAATTATATTCAAAACGTTTTAAAAACGAGTGTGTTTGCTGGGTACATGCATTAATTAATTAATTAAAATTAATTAATTAATTAACTAATTTTTATTAAGAAATATTACTCTGTTTCGTCAAATGAAACCGCTAAATCCTATAGCACTGGCAATTTCGTTAAATTTAAATATTTGGTCAATTTTGATATAAAATTGGATCGATTTACACCATATTTAGACTATATTTATTGGTCGCGCTATGATGAGTTTTAAAATATTGGACAAGACGTAGTAGGCCTATCATTAGGCCTATTATGTTTTGGATCCAATATTTTCACACACTTGGATCCATCAAAACATAATACAGTCCAACCTCTTTTATCCGGCCATGATGGGACCAAGCATTGTCCGGATAAGTGAAAAATCCGGATAAGTGAATTACATGTAATTCTGTATTGAAAGTTCCAAGGACTGAAATTGTGACAACAAAAGATTGTGCTAATATGGGATAATAGCACTAAAAGATGGCTTTAGAGTGCTTTGTGCAATATAGATATCATTCTAAGCATTCAGAGCATGGAATTAAGGTGTTAAATCATCAAAAACATGTTTTCCTCTGAAAATTTCACAGCCGGATAACAGAGAGATCCATATAAAAGAGGTCCGGATAAGAGAGGTTGGACTGGGAAATAAGGGTGTTTTCGTATTAAAGTGACCAAACACGTGTACAATAACCAGTGATGTATTAGCCTGGGTCCCTCTCAGTCATCATGGACGGTACATCTTAGGCCGGCCGTCGGTAGGCACGACGGGCGCGGGCCTTGGCTAAAATAACCTGGGGTCAACCGTTGACCAAGAATGCCAAGCTTGTCTATGATAGACAATTTTGTGCGCACTGCTTGTGCATGGTGACTTATGCCATGTTTTTCTTTAAAACTTAATAGTGACTGGAAATTGTAAGAAAATGTGCAAAATGCAAATTAAATTGCATGCTTAAGTTTTGGACCAACCCTCAAATTACTATAGCCTTGGCAAAACAGCACTGCAGGGTAATATTGTTTTGTTTTTTAATTTGAAACAAAAAGAGTGCTGTATTTTTTTTTAATGTTCTTCAGCACGACCTGAGCATGAAGGTAGTAGAGAAGGAGTGAGCTCGCGTTAAGCTCATTACGTGAATCCTATTGTATACACAATAGAGACAGATATACCTTTGATCTAATGATCATCGCCGATAATTTCTGGAATGACTCCGTCTCATGGGGGTTCATATTTAGTAACAAGTAAATCACGTATGCGCAAAACATGTATTATGGATGCGCATACATTTACTTAGCTGTTGAACTTGAATATTCATATTTCATTTAATATATGATGTTTTTTACGATTAATATGTTGAAACATGTTGTTCTAGAATGTTTCTAAACAGTTTATTATGGAATAGTGCAGTTCACACATTTTAAGGACAGGTAAAATTGTTTTAACCACTGTTTTAAAACTACGAAGATCTTATTAAAATAAATTGCGCATTGATGAGTTGAATTATACTCTCATCAAACGAGATGTATCTCAGTGTTGCCCGGTACTGCCCGGGTTGGTCCGATTTTATTTGTTTACCCAAAACTTTAACAATTGTTCCTCCCCCGAGGTTTCAAAATAAACCGCGTCCTGAGCCCTCTTTTAAACTAGCCAATAAAAGAGATGTAAAGCATAATGTGCATCATTTTCATGAAGTTAGAATGACTTATGCTGTTTCATCATATTTATAGCGCACGCAAGTATGCGACCATGCATGTATACAACACAAAAGATTATAAGTGATAATCGTGTTACATAATCAAAACGTTGATCTGGAAACCTCAAAGGGCGGCAATTATGATTGTACAATAGAATGTGCGCGAGCTTTCTCCTTCTCTACTACCTCCATGACCTGAGCACGACGCGACGTTGTGTCCAGTTCATAGCGATTTAGGGAATTTCCCTCCACCTGTGCTACTCTAAAGTGTTAATACTCGTCACTGCTCATGCAGGATGTCAGCCTTGTGATTTATGAGTCATATCATGTTTACCAAAGGCCAAGGTCAAACTCGGAGCCCATACACGTAGTCCCAGTGTTTCGCTCTGTAAACACTAGACAAAAGGTCGGTACATGTTTAGTTTGTACATGTACATGTATGTGGCGTTGGCTTACATTGTTGTACCTAAAGTGAATAAATTAGGTGTGCTGTTGTACTTTTGTAGCGTTCATTTCAACAGTCGAAGTTAGGACTAGAGGTAAGCTTAAAACATGTAAAATTTATTATGCTCTTTAAAAGGGCATTTCGTGATCCACAGCCTCATCCCCCACTTTTCTCAAAAAAAGTTGAGATTTTTACATCACTGGAAACCTCTGGCTACATAATGTTTATGTACAAAATATTTCTTGCAGATTAATTCGTTTAGCAAAGATATCGTGAAATTTGAAGTTCGTTCTGGTGCACCAGAACGAAATTACAACGCATAGAGGCCTTGCATGTGACGTATCATCCCGTAAATATGGCGGACTACTCAAATACATTCAACAAAAGCATGATTGCAATCTACCGTGACAGTTCGTCTCACACACATAACCCTGCACTACGATCAAATAGGTTGATGACAACATTTGATTGAATGGACTGCACTCCGCCATAACTACGGTGAAGGACACCGGCTCAAATCCTTTGTTTGGAGCCAATCGATAATTTCATGCAAGGCCTCTATTGTCTATGGAGCAGTGTAATACGCATAATCATGCATAACTCGCGAATGCAAAATCGGAATCAACTGAAATTTTGGGAATAGGTTTTTTTTCGTGGATATCTAATGAAAAATGACATAAATAGAGGATGCTAGGATCACGAAATACTCCTTTAAGTTTGAGTGAGTGCATATGTATACTTTTACATGTATATCAAAACTACTTGAGGCGGTAGGGGCTATGCAAAAGCTATAAAGGCAAGGGGGCCAGGGGGGAAGCAATTTTTGGCACACATTCATGGGGTCCCTTTTAAATAAAATGCTCTATAAGGCTTTAAATAGTATTATTTAATAAACAGAATTAGAAACGCTTAAATATGCGCATTTTCCTGGTCGCTTCTACTTCTTCTACTATATACTTCTATGTGATAATCAGCAGAGTCCAAAAGTCTGGATTTAATGACCCTCACTTGAATTCATTATTGTGATTTTCCAAAAATAAAAATATTACTGGTTAAAATACAAAAAAAAATAGGATCCCCGTGCCGCCCCCCCCCAAAAAAAAAACCAGGTGAATAATCTGTACATTTTTAGTGGAAAAATCCAAATCCAAACATCCATTTTGCTACTTACCCTTGCAGAGCTTTGCAGCCTCAATAAGGTTGTTTTACGCTCATGTTTGGTCATATAAGGAAAGTCAGAAAATAATGAATAATGAAAAAGTTACCTTCAGAAATTGTCCCGTGAAAAACTCAAGATTGGTTGTCAGTCAGTAGCCTTATCCAGCAAGGTGCAGACAGACATGATGACCTGGGGACATGACAGATTATCTTATCAAGTGCATTGCCTTGTATTATATATATGTCTTACCTATTTCCACTATTTTTAAGTGGGTCAGTATTTAAAGGGCTGTCATTTTCTTCGGCATGGGGGGGGGGGGATAAATGTACAGGGGGTCATAGAATTTTTATACCAAAAATCATTTGTATTCATGATCTCCTCTTCCAAAGAAAATCTCTTTCCTCCATCCCCCTCTCAACCTGCCAAACCTGTCTTTTTCCTACCGGGATGGGGGGGCAAATGTTGTACCAAAGTATAGAATAGTTTTGTTAAAAACATCTTCTTTGACTTTCAAAAATAGAATTTTTTATTCTGCATTTTCCCCAACTAATTTTACACAACCTAAATGTTTTCTGATTATAATATTTCTTTTGAATTCTTCAGATAAATCATCGCAATGTCAGGAAAGTGGGCCAAGAACCTTTTCCTCATCAAGCAACTTGATGACGACCAGATGCAAGCGATACCATACCCTCGTCTAGAGCTCCACATCCACGTTTTGTACAAAACTGTTGAGGCAGGTGTGATCTTGGGATCTCTAATTGGACCTGCAATAGCGCTGATCAGAAAACGCCCCATGGGAGCTACCGTATTCAACTCTGTTCGAAATGGCGCCCTCATTGGTGCCGTAGCAGGACCGCTAATGACAGAAGGCGCGATAAGAAATCAACCTTACGAGAGGATTTATGATCGTAGCTATCGTCTGCGTTATAACCGCGATCAAGTCCGAGTAGATCGTGCTGTCAGCTACGGGGCGGTCGTTGGGGCAGCTACAACCACTTTCTTGGGTCAAGGCATTCTCCCCGGCTTGCTGATTGGAATTGGCGCAAGCTGCGTCGCAGGAGGAATATACAATGCTAAATTTAATAAACAACCGAAACAGAAAGCACCACATGCCCTGAAAAAGGAGGAGCCTAAAAAGGAAGAGTCTGGAGATGCACAAACTAAGACTGATTAACTGTTGGATGCAGGCCCGTGGCAGGGGGGGGGGTGCAGGGAGTGATGCCCCCCAATAGAAAATGACAAAAAGGTCATTTTTTAGGATAAAAATGAAGTAAGGGACCACTTTTTCATGTTCAAAGTACCCCCAAAAGTCAGGGGGTGAAGTCTACCTTTACCATGCAAGTGATTTTTTTGTGGAAAAGTCAACATTTGTGACACGATCAAAGGAAATGAGTCGGATGTCGCTAACATTGATTTTGAGATATTGGCAAAGAAAATGTACGGTATTGTTCTCAGCAATTGGTAAATTGACGTAACTTTGCAAAGAACAGTCGTATCAACATGGGGTTTTCAGTTTCTGAAAGCTGTAAATGTCCTCTTTAGAAACATGTGTAAAGCTCATTTTTGACCAGGGTTGACATGTGACTCATTCCCCTTGATCATGTCACATTTTGGAAATTCTATACCCCTGCCAAAATACTGGCTACAGGCCTTTAGAAGTAGATTATACAAAAATGTACTTAATATTGCTAGATTATTTGAACTAATTTGATGTGAATATCTATCACTTGAATTTTATGCATAACCAGGGCTCAAAATGTTGTTTTTGTTTACAAAATGGCCCTCTTGTATACTTTTTGCTGTGGACAAATATTTTTAACACATTTTGGGTCAAATCAGGTGCAAATAGCGAGGGTAGATAACCAGAAAGACGTAACTCATCAAAATGGCATTTTGAATATATCGAGACTTTTTACAAATCTTTGAGGGACAATGAGGGTTGAGATCAAAAAAAAAAACTAACATAATTCATGTGTTAGCACTCTCTAATGAGGAACGACCATGCTTTTCTATAGCCAGTTACAGCCAGATACAGCTTTCTGGTTCAAACTTAAAACTGCCTCTGATAAGATGTGGCCATAATAGAATTATTCAGACTTATCAACTGGTGCTATAGTTTCAATAGGGAGTGTACTTGAGATAAGGCTATGGTTCTGAGAATCAGTGAGTGTCAAGAATTATTTTGGTCAAAATCTCAAAATCACAAAAATGTTAAGGCTTTCTGGTTCTCAACCCCCACTGCTTTTTTTTAGCTACCTTGTATGTTAAGCTCTGGTAATGTTCCATCAGAAAATACTTTCAGGTAAAATGAAAATTAAAGAATGAAAATTGATGTTAAGGTAGGATCATCGGATAATAGGCCCATGCAGGAAAATAGCCACTATATCAAATCAGAATTATGTATCCATATCAAATATATAACCAATTTAAGATAAGTCATTACTCCACTTATTTTTAATGTTTCGTGAAAATTTAAACATTTCTTATGTTTTTCTTTATTTTTTGAAAATTCCCTATTTTATTCTACAAATAATTATTGCTAGCCTAGAGGGAATGTGATATGGTTTCCAAAGTTTGTGGGGTGGTTAATAAGCCTAATATCTAAATTCTCTCGCCAGATTTTTTTGATAAAGTGTTTATTTTTTGAGAAAAATCATTTTTTTCTATTTTTAAATTAGGGAAATCTAGAAACACCCATAACTTAAAATAGAAACACTTAATTAAAAAAGCTGGCGGGAAAAGTTTCTAAATTTAATAACCTTTCATATGACACCTTGTTTGTTAAAATTGGCCCTATGGTTACCTCAGACAATAATTATGAAATTGGGTCATTCAGTGTTTCTAGATCAAATCAAGAAAATTTGAGCAAGTACTAACATTACCTTCAAATATCCCCTTTATTACTGGCCAATATATAGGAAAAAAGTCACTAATATTATTTGGTAACATTTTTGTAATAAAAAGATCCAAAAAGCAGTCCTATAAAGGGTATAGAAAGGAGAAAAAATAATATTTAAACATAGTATCTATTTTCAAACTTTTACCAATTTTAGTGAACGAGGCTTAGGGTCAAAACCACTTTATGTACAAAGTCAATGGGGTTTTCTAATGATAAAAAATGGCATAACTCAAAAACGCTTTGTTGGCAAAAATTAAAATTTGGCAGGCACGTTTCTCTCACCCAACTACACATCCTGTATCATTTTGAACTAAATCTGTGCATGACACCGTAGCCGATGTTTCTACCTTAAACTGAGACTGTTTTTTCCCTTTTAAAAGGAATTTTTATTGGGACCTGTTTTGTATCCAACTAAGGCAAATTTTTCACCAAGTTTTTGCCCTTATAATGGCTGTATTGGTTATGCACCTTAAGTTCATACACAGAAGCATTGCAACATTTGATATGTGCAATCATGATGTGCCTTGGTCATTTCTTCATTATCAAGTTATGTTTAAAAAGTTTTTTTCAGTAATTTTGATGAGCAAATACATGTTAAATATAAACATATAGTCTGGAGTTGGGTGTATTTAGTTTTTAAAAAGTAGTGATGTTGTGGCTCTAAGTCTAATTTGTATAAATGAAATATTCTTTAGTAATTATATAATATAAGAAAGTTTTAACTTACATACATATACGTCTCACTACCAAGCTTCAAAATAAGCAGGCACCCAGGAGTCAGCCCCAGGAGCCATTTACCCAATAGTCATAACATTTTGGCTCCTGGTCCACACAAAATCATATGACCCAGGCTCTACATTTTTTTAAATAGAGCCTGGTTAAAGCAGGTTTTGAATTTGTACAATTGAAAATGAAATGACTCTTAGCTCTTTAAGAATGGCTCCTGGTTCACTAGATAATCACAGGACCAGGAGCTGCTTTTTCAAAATGTGTGGCTCCTGGTCCAGATCTTCTTATTTTGAGGCTTGCTCACTGCTAATTATTCAGAGCTGTTTTGTTGAGTTGGAACTGTTTTGAAGATACAAAATTATAGGATGATACAAGAGGTTGCTTTTATAATAATGACTAATTAATTATGAGCAAAACAATTAAACAATTATTAAATATTCAATATAGCAAGGGATTCTTTAAAGAGAATTCAGAGATCTGGCAACGGGCTATTCCATTTAAAATCCGCACTGCCCCTGTGGAAGATTTTGGAAATACCTGCCACAGGGGGAGTATGAATCTTCTACAGAGGGAGGGTGAGTTTCAATTAAAGCTTGTGCTAATTCCATTTTAATTGTGGATTTTAAATGGAACAGCCCAATTCCAAACTAAATTGATATTCCCCACACATTTCATGTAATTTGCACTTTTAGAATGCATACTAATGTACATTGAAGGCCTCCCAAAAAGTAATGCAGCCACTACAAACACATCTATAGCTTCAGAACTCTTAATTAAGCTATTGATGTATTTATAACGGCTGTGTTACTTATTGTGAGGTCTTTAGAACAACTACAATTATTGGATTCTTCCAGTTGCAATCCATACACCCCCCATGGAAGACATGACATTAATCTCTCACACAGGGAGTGTAGATTTCGAATGGAGTCACCCATTCAGAGAACCCCATTTTAAATTCACACTCCCTGTGTGGAAGATTATGGTAATGTCTTCCACAGGGGGTGTATGGAATGCAACTGGAATAGCCCATTGAATAAGCTAGACACTGTGATGCTCTTTTCAAGAGAGAAAAATCTTTTGCATTTTTTATGCCTGGGCATAAGGAACTCTGTGCAATCTAAGGGATGTGATATCAAAAAATATCAATATTCCTGAAAAGTAAATGGTATTTTCCTGTTTTATATTCAACCATTTTTAAGTGACTTCAGGGAATTTTGCAGATTTCTTTGTTGGTCCTCTTGACGGATCTCTGAAAGGCCCATTTTAAAAGGATTGTACATGATATGGTACTTCCTTGCTTAGGGATGAAATCAAAACTCGACCTGCGGTTCCGTCCGGTTGCCATTGTTTAGAACAATAGCAACCAGACGGAACCGGACAGAACTGCCGGTCGAGTTTTGATGTTATCCCAACATGCAGCTGTATTGATTGAAGTTATAATAAATTTAACAAATATATGAAACATTTTACCAGTGTAATATTCTGTGTTTCTTTGTTGAGTATCTGAAGCATTATTTAAGGTGGTCTGATAAATATGCATTGTTTTGCGTAGCCCCCGATGTTGCCCACCCAAATATTTACAATTAGGCCTTTATTGTACTTTTAGCCAATTTTTGTCAAATTCCCCACACATTGAAAACACCTCTTCAAGCTAAGGGTAGGTCTTTGGGGAAATAACAAAAATATCATAGGGCCTTTCTTTCTTATTCCTCCATAAAATATGTGTAAATTAATGGTACACTTCACAATTATTATGGTGAAATTCAGACAATGTGAAGGCAAACACCTTGGTATACGTTCGTACATTATGCAACCTAGTATGCATATCTGAAGCGCTCACATTTGTATTATTATGTAAACGGTTGGTTTCTTATTGAAAGCCTGCTGGAAGTTGCTTTATTTGCACGGTCTTGTTTGCATGGAAATCACACAAAATTTCATGTTAATTTATGCTAGGGAGAATTACTGTTAAAAACATTTGGTGTTCAAAAGTCTTGTTCACATCCGGCTGATCATGGTGAGAGTAAGTGTGTCTTTTGGCTTGTTGTGGTATAAACTTCAGGGGGGTCAAAAATCATGAAATTTCAGCAAAATCTCCACAAAAATTTTACATTTTTGATTTGTTTGTTATTTTTGAGGGGAGGGGGGAAGATCTCTGATGGGGGAAATTGGCTCCCCACCCCACCAGGTGTCGGCCCTCTGTTAATTTATGTTTGATGAGAATTGCTGCTAAAGATATAAATCAGGTGGGGTTATTGTTTTATAAGTATAAGTCTTGTTCATCCTGTTGAGCATGTTGAGAGTAAGTGTCTCCTTTGGCTTGTCGTGGCATAAACTTAATTGTTTTTGGTATGAAACTGTTAATGGGTGGCATTGTACATACTACCTGAATCATCTCAAATCATCTCAATAACATTTCTCAATTCTGTGCTAAATTTCTGGACAAAATCTGATGCAAATATAACTCCGATAGCCCTCCTACACTAATGTCAAAAAGTTAGGCAAAAAACACTGAGAACCGAAGCAAAGCATTTTGTGATGAGGTAAAGTTAGGCACAATGCAACCACAGAGAATAGCAGCACCCTGAATGGTCTTATTTATATATATACACTAGTGCACCTGCGGCTGTGAGAGCCCAGATGCTGTGAGAGCACTGGCATGATACAATACTGTTTGACCCCAGATGACCTTTGAACTCGGATGACCTTGGTGCAATTTTTTTCATGCTCCCCTCAGTCATACTGAAGGATTCCACCTATCAAGTTTAAGCCCAATAGGGCAAAAGTTTAAATTTAGCCCCTACATGACCTTTGTCCTCGGTTGACCTCAATTTTGTTTTATGCATATATTCCCCTCAGTATCAAGGATTGCACCCACAAAGTTTGAACCCGATAGGACAAAGTTTGAAATCCATGACCTTTGACCTTTGACCTCGGATGACCTCCGTATAATGTTTTTCATGCTCCCCTCATACAAAGGTTTTGACCCACCAAGTTTGAGCCCGATCGGACAAAGTTTGAAATTTGACCCCTCCGTAATGACCTTTGACCTCGGTTGACCTCAATTTTATTTCGCGCATTATATTCCCCTCCTATCAAGGACTCCTCCCACCAAGTTTGGGCCCGATCGGACAAAGTTTGAAATTTTTGACCTTTGACCTTGACCTCCGATGACCTTCAAAAGCACATGGCGAACATGCTTTTCCCGATACCTATCTATATGCGACATTTCAGCGCGATGCGTCAAAGCACGGCGAAACGCATAGCGGGACAGACAGATAGACAGAGACCGCTTATTATTTTATTAGTACTAGTGCGCCTGTTGCTGTAATAGCCCTTTAGCTAGTATTAGGGGGTATGTGGGCACTTATTGGTGTATGTGGGCGCTTATTGGGGTAGGGGCGCTTATAGAAATCATTTTCAGCAATGAATGCTGGGAAGACACTATAGCATATTTGCAGCAATGCATTCTGGGTAGACATTTACAGTGCATTTCAAATTGGGCATGTAGCCAAAAGCTGAATTGAATCTATGAATGAATGACCTTGTTCAGCTGCTTGGGCAGCTTGAAACTTGTTGTAGATTGTCTAGTGGATTCTTTTTATCCATGTGCACTTGCTGCTTTGTATCCACGTGGGGTATTTTCCCCCATGACCTTTGACCTTGACCTCCGATGACCTTCGAAACTACCCCGTAAACAGCGCACGACCGATACCAATCTATGTGTGAAATATCGGAACGATGCGTCGAAGCGCGGCGGAACGCATAGCCGGACAGACAGACAGACAGACAGACAACGGCTATTATTTTAGTAGTATAGATAGATAGATGTATATAGAACAGGGTGGCCAACCATTGAAGATAGGTGCCATTTATTTTAGAATCAAATAAATCCTGAACAGTCTACAAAAATCTCCTAGAACTAAATATTCTGGTGAGGGGATATGGGTGCGGGGCGTGATGCATCCTCCCCCTGCCAAATAAAATGCCAACCTGCAAAATAGATCCATTTTTTTCTGTAAAAAACATTGAAAATCAGCTCTCTTTTTAAGGAAAAATTTACAAAAGGTCCACTTTGGGGGGGCAACAACTTTGAAATCAGTCTTTAAAAAAAAAAGGGCCAAAAATGTTTAAATTTTTGATAAAAATACCCCAAATCATAAACTTTCTTTGAAATTTGTTTTAAAAAATAGGATCAATTACAGTGGTCCATTTTTGGCCAGAATGAAAATTTCTCTTGAAAAGGTCTGCATTTGGAACATCCGCACCATCAAGAAAAAATTCTGGCTCTGGCCTGACCCCCCCTAAAAAATACTGGCTACGGCCCAGGTGATGGGCATCAATAGGATGCTATAAAATGGGAAACTTGATGTACAGTACATGTATATTAAAAATAATATACATGTACAGACATTCAACCATGATGACCACTCTAGCCAAACTTTGAACCCTGATATGATAATGGCTCTTCTGGTCAGATGAACTTTGGTTGATACCGTGATACGCTAACCTTCCACAGTCATATTTACTTTGCATATTTGAGATCCTGTTGACAACCTGGACTCCTGGAGCACAACTTTTTTAGGCCTTTTAGATAGAGCAGCTATTCATTATATTAATCTTGAAAACAGGTTCTACTCTCTATAATCTGTACTTGGAAATTCATTTGTTCAGATTTATTCAAGATCCTGACATTTTCTTGACTTTACTTAACTATTTCTTTATTTAAATTGTAAAGAAATAGTTAAGAAAAGTCAAGAAATGGTCAAGAAAATGTCCGAATCTGAACTAAATCTTGACACACAAACTTCCCTTCCTAGCTATGATATCTTAGAAATTATAAAAGTGGAGAATTAACGAGAATCACCAAGATTCAAACCAACATCCGAGATCCGTGATCTGCATCAGACTCGGTTGTCTTTTTGCAATATTTACATGCCTGTGCTTAAAGCCATATTGTGTGACTTGTTCCAAACCAACACCCTCTTTTTTGCATGATTGTAATGCACAATGGGGTACTAAAATACCATGTGAAGACTAAACCTGAAGTGCTTACATTGTAGGAGTTTTTAAAATAAAACCAGGGATCCGACATTTTACTGGCAAATTCCCCCATATAGCTATATAGGAGTAGTTTTCTTTCATTTTATACCTTACTTGGCTTCAAATGATCTGGTAAAGAATAACAAAATTAAAATTTGACATAAATCATACATTACTTTATTGCTTTAAATGGATTCTCTGGAGAATAAAGCACCATAATGAAATGGCTCAATTTAACAGAATAAATGCCACAAATGATGGCATGATCACCACATAGTGAGCAAGCATATTGTTCTCCAGGAGCACAGGTTCCTGACAAAATCTCAAATATGGTGTTTACTTTACTTGGAGTATCCTGATAGGGGGCACTGATATAAACGTACACACATGTTTACTCTTTAGGTCATGGTAAAGTTGTGCCAGAGCGATCCTCACAGGCCAAAGTGCTCTTCTAAACCAAAGTATACTTTGCCCCTATAATACACATATCTTACTTGTCCCCAATGCGCTATAATTTTTGAGAAAAATGCAAAAATAGGCACAAAATTGGGCAGGGGTGTAGTGCCCCCCTTAAACACTATTATCATAATCATGATTATGCCAGTACTATTAAAATACTTTGTTGAAGAGAGAAAATTGAGGTACATGGCCTCATCAGTCATCAAAGTGCACAATATGATAGCATAGCTGGGGTTAAAACCAGCAAGCTTCCGATCACAAGTCAAAGCCCATGCTGCTCTAACACCTTTCCCCTTACAAACAATTTACAATACCCATATGCAACAAGAATATGAAGCAAGGTTGATACATTTTTTGCTTCATTTAATCAATTTGAAAGAAAAATTAGTTTTAATTTTGTTTTAATTATTATTGTTTTGGTAAATTCTTCGATATTTTTGGTTACTCATACTGATAATCTAGATGTTAAGGTCATATCTTCAGTGGTGTAGCCAAGGGTGGGTAGGTGGGGTGGGGGTGGGACAAAGGGGGCAGCCGCCCTCTGTGAGAACTGAGTAGTCTTGCCCCCCTAGGCCACTAATAGCCCACAGTGGGCAGCGTTCGAAATATGCCTCAAAAAGTTACAGGCCAGCCGGGCTTGACCTTAAAAAGTTACCGGCCAGCCGGGCTGGCAATTAGATGCCAGTCAGAAAAGTTACCGGCCAGGCCAAAAAGTTACAGGCCAATGGCCGGCTGACCGGCCCTATTTCGAACGCTGACAGTGGGTATATGAACTCCAACTGTAACAGCCCAATGTATACAAGCAATGCATTGTATTCTTTAGATTGATATCATATAATTTCAAGATATAAAACTATACATTAAATAAAGAACATAACTCATAGTCATATTGGTCTTGTTGGTTTGTACAAGATAAGGCTTTTTAATAAAAATATTCAATGAGAAATAGTGTGGCTACATAATAGTTCAATGAATTAACAAGATACATGTACACACACAAATATTGAAATTATACATTTTACATGCACAATAATCACATGGAACTACTCAATATGGACCACAATGGCCTCATCCCATGAATGTACAAAATGTAATGGGATTAAAGAACTGTGCCCTGATAGATGAGCATGTTGCGGATCCTAGTGGCTTGATGGACTAGGTTTCATAGGGCCGGTTTCTTAAAGCATGGCTAGTAGTCAGGTTTCCTAAGCCATTAAGCTTAAGCCTAATTAGTTCTACATATATACCAGTGCTTATCAATTTCACACCATACATAACCTAAAAAGACACATCAATAAATGGATCCACATTGGTAGGGCTAGCCTACTGGCTAAAAGCCTGACAACTAGCCAAGCTTCAAGAAATCGGACCATAAAGATTGGAATTCACATTACATATAATACTCACTGTTGAGGTTCAAATCAAATTCAAATAGATGATTGCATTCCAAACATGATAGATACACGAAATAATTATGTATGTGATTTTCACATACTGATGAAATACATATAACTATAAACAGTCCCTTTGTATTATATTCTCTATAGAGGGCAACATTGAGTTGTTAGAAATGCAAATCATGTTTTTTCAATAGCCACTTCTAGGGCTAGACAAACCATTGTAAGGTACTTCACAGGTATTATATAGCTTATATGACACCGCTCCCACACAATGAGAGGAAATTTGCAAATATTTGTTTTTAACCCAATGAGAACTACATGCCGATTGGCTAAAATGAATATTGTGTCCAATTTCGAACCAATCAAAGAGGGTATTATTAAGATCATCAACAAATGCAAGTTTGACCATAAATAGTTTAAAAGCCTAGTCATAATTGGCAATTGAAATGAGCATTTCAAGTTATCAACCAATCAGAAATGCTGTTAGATTGCCAGTAGTGTCCAGGGGGTTAAGCCATGGCCAGATTTACAATCTCTGGATAATATGAAGTTTTAAAATGATATATAACTTGCAAGGATTACCCCCTCACTGATGTTTAAAAGTTGATATTTAAAGTAAAATACATATTTTTGGCATGTTCAATGAACTATATCTCCTTTTCTTCCCTGATGACTTTCCGCTCATTTTGTGAGGACATGTCTCATTTAGGGATGGTATTTGTCCCTATGCAGAAATCATAATATAAATTCATATGTATAAATATAAAAGTCTGCTCATCTTTGATCAGCAAATTATGCATGCTATTCCAGTTGAAATCCATACACCCTCTATTGAAGACATGACCTTAATCTTTCACACACAGTGTGAATTTCAAATGGGGTTATCTGAATGGGCGACTCCATTTGAAATTCACACTCCCTGTGTGGAAGATTAAGGGATTATCTGAATGGGTGACTCCATTTGAAATTCACACTCCCTGTGTGGAAGACTAAGGTCATGTCTTCCATAGGGGGATGTATTTCAACTGGAATATTCCATTGTGCATAATTAGAGACAAGAAATACTTTTAAAGCTCAACAAATCTTTGATCACTATGTTATGTGAATAAACAAGTACAAGAAATATTACACCACTTACTGTAACATATTTACCCACTGCATATCCTTGACCAATTCATAACCAAAAGGTTTAGTACATACAAAGAATTACAAAAAACAAAAACAATCTCTCTGCCATCTTCTATTTCACTTGTAAATTATTCCTGGGGAGAGGCACTCAAACCCAATGTGTTATCATCCAAGCAGAAATTTGCAGGATTACACTATCACATGATCTTGCAAATCAGGTTCCAAAGCTAAAAAGGTAGATGAATGGAGCAATTGACATGCAAGTCACTGTTTAGGGCAGGAATTTTTATTTCCTGACCATTTCACCCAACATTTCTTACACAACCCAAAACACGGTCTGAGAAAAGGGTCCCCCTATTCAAGGAAGGTTAGTGATTCGGGTTGGTATTCCGTATGAAATAGGTCAGTGTTATAGGTTGGACCTGCTTGAGGATGGCAGCACACGGTAGTATTCGAGTGCCCCCAGGGTGTATTTAACTAAACTTAATGATACATTTTAGGTTCTTTAGCTATATTGTAACTCCATTCCTAGTATCATAGCATGAATCCTATGCAAGTGGTACAATGGGTTTAGGTTTTACGGTACACTGTAAATGTTAGTGACATCCACAGGGCTCACAGTTTTTAGCAACTTTCCAGTTTCTCCCAAAAAGATTCAACACAAAGGAGCACCAACTCTGCCATGTCATGAGTTGGTGCTCTTTGGGTCGGATCTCTTTGGTTGGCCCATAATGGCACAATGTTATGAGTCTTGCCACTTATTGTTTGAATCAAGTATAGGATGGAGATTTTCCAAGCAAAACCCATCAACTGGATTTCCAAACTGCTTCAAAATCTTTCAGATTAGTTTTATTCTCATCTACTCTCAACATACAACATAATATCATTCATAATATCACACCATTTTTCATGATAAGTAATACGTATGTACAAATAGGTATTAACCATAACTCTCCAAGTGCTCTTTGGCAAATAGAAGGGAAAGAAGGTAGGAATAAAGAAACAAGATAAACAAAGAAGTTGTTTGTTTGGAGTGGGATTCCAACCCGAGACTCCTCGCATGCTAAGTACTGGGTCGCCCACCAGTAGCTATTAGGGAGTTTTTGATTTCCACGACAGGTGGTTCTGCGACGGTAAAACGCCAAACGTTGTCGTCATGGCCATGGCAGTTGTCAGACTCTTTGTGTGTTGTAGAATTTGGACAATGAGGCATTACAAAGTCGACAAACCTGTGCATGCATGCGCAGTGGCTTTCAGCTGTAGTACTTTGTAGCACACGGTGTAGTTAAGGTTAATTATTGTATTGACATTGCGTACAATCTTAGAAACATGTTTTTACTTCACAGTAAAAAGGAATGACCATAGACTACAAATACACCAGGCACAAAAAGAAACTCGTCAGTTATATTCATCCTTGCTGTTCAATAACTTGATAACTTTGGATTATTCTGAAATATACATTTTGTTAATTGGACTTTGCTTTCTCATTTGACACCCTGTTCGTGAACATTGAGCAAGAATTGACCACGATATGCGCCTCAAACTCTCAAACCCCAAAATGAAAAGTTGCAATTTTAACGATTCAATTGTGCCTGTTACACTGTGTGCTTTATTGATTGGCCAGTGGTGCTTGTGTGCAATACAACGATGCGTTCCCATTGAAAATGCAACTTTTGATTTTGGGGTTTGAGACTTTGGAGGCGCATATCTTGGTCAATTCTTGTTCGTTTTTCACGAACAGGATGTCAAATGAGAAAGCAAAGTCCAATTAACAAAATGTATATTTCAGAATAATCCAAAATTATCAAGTTATTGAACAACAAGGATGAGTATAACTGACAAGTTTCTTTTTGTGCCTGGTGTATATAATATGCTTATTATTACAGGTAGTTTCATTGTGTACTCACTGCTCCCTTACATCAATTAAAGGGCCATAAGCCGATTTAATTACTTCAAACTTAAATTTTGAATGAATGACTTTCACCCACATCTGTGAAGTTTCATGCTCAGGCTGATATTTCAATCATTTTTGATATGCGAGTTTAAAATGTGAATTTTTAAGCCCTATACAGGGTGTATCAAAATGATTGGTACCGAAGACTTCTCATTTTTTGCCGAATTATTTTACTACTTTTTGTGCCAGTTTGGAGTTATTTGTTTAAATAGTTGTCATTATAGTAGTTTTATCTTCTCTAAGAATTTTAGATCATAAAGATAGCACATTCTGTTTAGAAGTTACATGATTCTAAAGGAAAGTAGGTGTTTTTACATGTTTCATCGTAACGCTGGATCAGTAGCGCACCATTTTCAAAGCTCTATTTTACTACAAATACCTTGAGAGAATGATATGTTGAAAATCATGGAATGTTTTTTTTTTTTTTATTTCTTCATTCATAATATATATAAATGTTCTAATCAATATTTATTGGTTGACAGTAATACTATTGACTTGGATAATCTAGGTGGGGTGACAGAAGTTTGTGTATCAACACCTTCCAGGGCGGTAATTTAAATTGTAGTATTGAGATTACTAAGTAGATGGTGTGGCAGAATAGCTACAGACTGTAGACAGTGTAGGTTAGTTTAGACCTGGTAAAATTTATTGGAATGGCTCCACAGTATTCCACACTGCAGTGTGCATTCATAGTAAAGCATCACTGGTTGACACGAAGCTATGGAGAAGTGCAGAGAAGATTTAGAAGACAGTTTCCATGAGCAAGGCGTATCCCATGCCCGGGATCCCATGCAAACATACTATAACTTACAATGCTTCAAAATTTGATATGGGCAGTTACAGAATGGATCCATCTCAGGTGTTAAATTCTTTCAAGATAGGGCTTCATCTCACACTGCCAGAGTCGTAAGTCAGGGACTTCAGGAACTATCTTCTAAAAGAGTGTGTAAAGCAATTTATGTTATGTAGACTGAGGTGAGATCTTGAAGAGCATGTATGCAATAAATAGTTCAAGCAGTGAACCTATTCATCTTGTGTTGTGTTAGTAAAACCATGATTACGTGGTTCTTTGTTTAAATGACAATAGCTCCCAGATGCATCAACCTATCAACTTCAGATTAATAGATCAATAAGTTAACATATGTTCATTTCTATTTATAGTACAAAAACTATATTAATTAGCAATTTTATATTTTTGATATATTTTTGAAAATGTCACATAGCCCGGTACCAATCATTTTGATACACCCTGTAGAATACTGTGTAAATCCAATATTGGTAGACAAGAATGGGAATGAGGCTATCACTTTTTCGTTCATAACATCTACATTACACATCTTACAGCCCTAAAATTTCACAGGTTCAATTATCTGATGTCCCTGGGAATGCTATTTAAGCGACAGGGCCATGGCCCATCAGTAAGGAATTTAGGAAGAATATTTAATAGTGACATTACAATTTGAAGAATACTTGCTTATTACTCAATACTGATAACCTGAAAAGTTAGGCTGGGCCCTAGCCATGGTTTTGCTGTAATGGGCTACCGTAAAAACTCAATAGTTAGCATATGTGCTTACTATCGAGCGCTTTTAAAACATGCAAACATAAAGTGCCCCATCCACAAAAGTGTAAAGGGTTTTGAGCAAGTCATCGATACACATAGTTATATACAAACAAGTAAACCTGCAAATTTGTGTCTCAACCCCATTAGCTCAGTTGGTAAAGAGCTGGACTTTGGTACAACTTCATGTTTTCAAAAGCGCTCGATAGTAAGCATATATGCTGATTATCAAGTTTTTATGGTATTCCAGTTGAAATCAACACACCCCCTATGGAAGACATGACCTTAATCTTCCACACAGGGAGTGTGAATTTCAAATGGGGTTACCTGAATCAGAGGCACTGAAGGGAGAATGAATACACATACATGTCCAATTTGCATAGAAATATACAAAAAAAGATTAGCAATATCCATAAAATATGTCGGAGACATGACAATAGATACATTCATTGTGAGAGCCAACTCCGCCATGTTTGTGTGTCGCTAACGGAGGGCAAAATTAAGATAGTGTACCTCCATCCTCCTGATTATTTCGCATTGTGCTCGGCAAACTTCAATTGAAAGCATGTGCTTGTTTGCGTTGTGTGTGTCAAATGTTGTGCCGATCATGATGGTGCGCAGATCATGCGCAAATCTCTGTAACACTCAACATCAAGATCCAAATTATCATTTGATCTCCATCTTTTGCTGATAAATGCCAGGCGGTACACTCTTTTGGTCACCATGCATGACGAACCAAGATGGCAGATTTGCCATAGCGTTATGCATGGGCAATTCAATGTTGGTTCTCTTTGGGTTTAATGTCTTTGGCTAAATCTATAAGAAAAAGATCATACATGTACTTTCACATTTCTTCTTGCATATCTCTGGCACTCCATCGGCTGGTTTGGCTAACCATGTAACAATTCGACATAACAGGATAAACTAGCATAGCAATAGATGAATTTTTGAATATATTACCCTGCACTAAGAGCAGGTTGCACTCATCACCTGTGTATGTCTGCAATCATAGATTGAATACATACTGCTACTGATCAGCATGATATGAATATTCTATAGAATTACGATCAAAGTCTTTATGTTCTTTGACATCTATGAATCAATGCATAGGTATCGTGTGAACCTTGTAGTGCCGGGCGCAGGGGTAGCGCTAGGTTTTCAAACAAGGGGTCAAAAATTTGTGACATTGTGGATCCAAAACAATAGAAATAAAAGGTTCAAATGACCCTTTAGCAACCTCTACATGGTAATTTTGTGCGCCAAAAGCTAAAAGAATGCGCCCATGAACCCATGGCGCAGGTTAGCACTACCCCTGGCCGGGCGATATCTTCAAAAATTGTAGTCATCTATTTAATTATGTAGTTAATCCTATTACATCATCACTTCTATGGGGAATTGCTTCTATGGAAGAGCAGCTGAGGAGACTATGCATTATGCACCCTAAGCATACATAATGTACTCTTCCAGTTGAAAATATATACACAAGGTACATCCCAATGGAAGACATGACCGTAATCTTCCACACAGGGGTGTAATTTCAATTTGAAATTCACACTCCCTGTGTGGAAGATTACGGTCATGTCTTCCATAGAGGGTGTATAATGGATTTCAACTGGAATAGTCCTATGTGTGTAATGTTCATATATCCAATATGGCGGATCTGCAATGTACATGGCACTACCAAATCAGAGCTCTCCTTGTGAAATTTCTATTGTCATTACCAACCTACTGTAAAAGTGGAAATTTTCGCGCTACATTCATTTTTACGCTTTTCGCGTTCCAAGCTGCTACCGTAAAAATAATATCGCATGAATATATTCCTTGTGTGAATATATTTGAATGTATGGAAGCTTAGAATCTTGAATTTAAAAAAAAGTGAAACAGTTAAAAATTGACAAAGCGCAAAAAATTGCACACACAAAAGTTTCCATTTCTACAGTATTTATATAATATTGAATGGCTTTGAGTGTGATACAGAATATATTGACGAGATAGAAAAATATTGCACGTGTCAAGACGAGTGCAATATTTTTCTATCGAGTCAATATATTCTTGTATCACACTAAAATAAGCCATTCAATATTATTATTATTATTTATATCAGGCTTTTGCTATGCGGTAAAATGAAAATTTAAGCTTACCTAGCCATCGGGTTTAACCAATGTGTAGGCCTATCGTAATGTTAGCTTACCTTTTGACCTTCTTGTTTTCTGCTCTTTACTCTCAAAAGACAATTTCGGAATAAAGGTTTATTTGTAGATGTGGATTATATTTCCTAAGGTTATCATCATCCAGAATTGCCGCGAATTAAATTTGTGATTTTACTTGTTTACATTACGAAATCTCCTGTGAGCCGTTACGGTGTCTGTAGTGTATTGTGCTGTTGTATCATGACGCCAGCGGACACCATGATAACGCCAAGCGACAGCGACGCTGATCGCGCATAAATATTTAAAAAATATTGTATTGCATCCGGGTATTTTGCAAATATTGTACAATATACAGTTTTATTGTATCGATAAAAAGCCTGATATAAATAATAATCAAATATATTGCCCATTAGGCCACAAAAAAAGTTGTTTGTTTGTCCTCCACCGCCCGCTCCTCAGATTAAGGCCTGGCCAATTTTTTTTTTTTCAATTTTTTTTTTTATAAAAATAAGTTTAAAAATTTTTTTCGATTTGGAGTATCTCTGGACCTAGCTAGAGCTAAATGCTAAGATCATTCATGGTTGAAAATTAAAAAAAAAAAAGGCCCCCAAAAACATTTTGTGTCTTCAATATGCAAAGTTATAACTTCATGTCATAGTCTATTATTTTTAGTGACTTCAAAATACATTGGATTTGAAATCATTAAAAGACTATGACATGAACACAAATTATAACTTTTAAGTCACCATGAATGATTGTAGCATTTAGCTCTAGCAAGGTCCAGGAATACGCCAAATTCGGAAAAAAAATTTAAAAAAAAAATCCGCCTACCAAGCACATCCTCTTTCAAAGCTGTGGAGGACAAAAAAATTTTTTTTTGCCTTATATAGCTACTTTATATATTACAGTGTACATTATGCTTCTCTTGCGTCGTGAATTGTTTCTGGTACCATTACGGTTAGCCCGTCCATTTCTTTGGTCAGAATACATTGACAGCCAAGTCTTGACCTACACAAAAGAGAAAATCAATACAAGAGACAAATATTTATTAATGATTAGGATCATATTTATAGAAGTTTATCAGTAACCCTAAAAGTTTGCAAGGCTGATAAAGACACATGTTATTCAATTTTAACCCTGTTCTGTCTGCAACAGAGGGTTTAAGGGGACTTGATGATCAATTCTATTACCCCCACAACCCATTATTCAAAATCGCGCACTGTGATTTGTTGAAACGCGTCACCTGACAGACCATTAATTAGCGATAAAGTGTCAAGGGCAACAAACTTTATGTTCTTCTATCATCACAGCGAACAGCAGAGCGCACAGCACACCTGCTTATGTATGGGAGAATGGAATGTCAGGGGTGTGTTATTGTATGTGCATACCTGCTTATAGGGGAGAATGGAATGTTAGGTTGTGTTATTGGAATGTGCATACGCTTTGGCTACGCGTATGCGCTCCACCTTGAGGTAAACAACTTGAAATATTCATTTTGGGCAAAAAAAATGATATTTTCTCTTTAAATCACACTATTTTGTGGTAATAGAATAGAAATAAAGGGTGCAGCATTATCCTTTACACGCAAATAATGTGTCCTCGGCAGGTAAAATGTTTAAATAATGGGTTCGGCTGCGCCTCACCCATTATTTACGTTTTTACTGCCTCGGACACATTATTTTTGTGTAAAGGATCATGCATTACCCTTTATTTCTCAAATGAAGATCTGGTTCTGTTCTCTTGTATGTAAGCGTGTTATCAGTGGTTGCTTATGGTCATTTTCACGGTAAAGGGTGTAACTTTGGATTTTTAATATTTTGATCCGTAGTGTTCTAATAAAGCCACAGAATTCCATGATTTTTTTTTTTTTAAGTCATCTAGTTAGCAGCTACCTTGGGTAGCATAATCATCTTTGGGAGTTACTGCATTCAGTTTTAGCAGGCTTAAATGTACTTAATATTGCCATTTTGAAAAACTATAAAAAACAGTAACATTTTTGTAAAACCCTGTGTTTTCTTCAGCTAGTTCATGGATAATTTTTCTTATCCTGAAAGTATGGTCATATGTTCAGTAAACACTGCCACATTAGATTTAATTGTGAACAGCCCTGTATTTTTGAGAACCGGACTACGAGATTTGTCGTTTCGGAGGCTTGATTTTCCGTTAACAATTGTTAACAAACTTTGTGGATATAGCTTTGGTTCATAATTCTTGGTTATTTCTTCACTTCTTCTTGATTCATAACAGTTGATATCTTAACTTGAAATGGGTAACAAAAATTAGTCGATTTGCAAGCTTTTAAAATTTTTATAAAATCTTGACTTCAAAGAGCCGATTTTCCGTTAACTTTTTGAAGCCTCCGAAACAAACTGTTCAGCAAGCTTGGGCAAATATAAATAAAAGAGCTCATCCAATCTATTTATCAAAATGTAGCAAAGTAGATCCTCAAGTCACTTGTTTTTAAATCGTGGAGATATATATCACCGTTTGAAAATGGGACCCAATACAAACTTTCCGTTAACAATTGAAGCCTCCGAAACAAATGAAGCCTCCGAAACAACAATAAGATAAATTATCATCTATGCATATCTAAATTGGTGTTTCATACTGATATCTGCATTGTAATTGTTACTTGATATGTGCAGAATGTCATAAATTAAAAAAAAATTTGATGTTATGGTTAATGTTTGAAAAATATACTGATACCCAAAAAGCCTGTTTCGGAGGCTTCACATGCAAAAAACACCATACTAAACAAATGGGTGAAAAAGTTAACATGCTATAAATCTACAATATCTGCCGATAGAATCATTGATTCAATACACACAAGAAAATAACAGCTTAGATGATCCCAACAGTGTTGTTTTCAAAAAACTACTTCTGCAGTGTTTAGCCATTGTTAACATGAAGCCTCCGAAACAAACAAAAAATGACTTGCTGTGATAATTTAATTTTTGTCACAACTAAAATTCAATACTTAGAAGCAAAGCATGAAAATTGGTAATTGTGATATTTTTTACCTATTTTTTCATGTCAACTTGCAGTAGTTAGCCAAATATTTTACTTTTATGATCACCTGTGTTGTTAACTGAAGCCTCCAAACACAAATCGCTTTAATTGCCAATTCTAAAATATAACTCCAATTTCTGTGAAACTTGGCTGGGAGGTTCCTTTTATCAAGTAGTATTTGTACATGAAGTTAGACATTCAAATTATTTTAGGAACCCAATTAAAACTTAAAAAATATGTTTAAGGTTGGGAAATTTCCATTGTAAATGACACTTTATGTTAAAAATTTTCAAAACTGCAATTACAAACATAGCAAAACATGGTATAAAATGTAACTTATATCTGTTGACTTACTTTGGAATGGGATTTCACATGTATTCCAGCTTTCATGTCATAATTTTCTGAGCTTATGTAAAATACATTTTTTCTTAGATTTTAACCAAAATGTTATGGAAATGTCAAATTTTTATTAGAAATCAAAAGGTTTAAGCCTTGAAACATTATTTTACTGGAATTTAAGTTGCTCCTATGCATGATTTCAGTAAACAGAAACATATTTAAGTGGTTTGAAATTTTGACCCTAAAAATCAAAAGTTACACCCTTTACTGTGAAAATGACCTTATAGTACTCCAACTGGAAACACATAGCTGTTGAGCTACTGGCAATAACATGATAATATGTGACACGATCAAGGGGAATGAGTCGGATGTCGCTAATATTGTTTCTGAGATATTGGCAAAAACAGTGTTCAAATTCTTTTGTTTTGTATTGTTTTCAGCCATTGATAAATTGCTCATAACTCGGTAACCAGATGTCTGATTTTGATGGGGTTTGCATCTAAATGTAGCATTTGTAAACTGCCAGAAAATGATGTAAAAAACCTTGAAATTGAAAATTGCCGACATGTGACTCATTCCCCTTGATCATGTCACATATTTGCTTAATTAAATGAAGCGTGCAATCGTGCATTCTGTTCACGCTACAAAATTGCTTATTCATTTCCCAGAATTGGGTCTTACACTGGGATCTGCATTTGTACCACTACTGCCCTTATTATGAAAATTGGCCACTAAAAGTAACTCAGGGAAAAAGGGATGAAGATGATCTTTATACATCAACTAGGGCTGTTGTCGAGTAGTATTTACATTGTCAACAATCGTCAAATTTCAAGATCCAATGTAGACAAAGCAATACATCAATAAAGTCAAAATATTAAGTTCAGAGACCATGTTATGCGTTGTTTAGAAAAAAATATATATACCCCATATACACAATTAGCTCCATCAGTATATTGGAATTTATGATGAAAAGATAATTTGCACCATTTACGAATGAAATAGAAGACTGATGCAGTTATTTCATAGCAAATAATGGCGATGTTAAGCATATCTTAAGCTTTTCTCTATATATTTTAATGGTAAGTTTATGTCGACAATTGATCCATGCTTGTCGACAATCAGGAAAATTGCTTTATCGACAATATTGTCAACAACAGCCTTGTCAACAACAGCCCTAACATCAACATTTCAAAATAATTTCTGTTCAAAATAAGGTGACATGAATGATACCAATTTGATATACTTACGTTTCCTCGAGTCCATAGGCTAAATCTAACATGTCTAATTCTTCATCGGAAGGCTTTGGTAACATATCAAAGTGTTTCTGTTCAAATATTAGATGACACGTTGAGCAAGCTAATGTTCCTTCACACGCACCTGTACAAAGAAATAAATAACAAGGTATTTAGTAATTACTTGAATTTGATCTTGAACTTGAACAATAGCAAGTATAGTCTGTCCACTTAGAAGTACAAAGTAAATAGACCTCGGAAACTGGAGGTATGAGAATGATTATTTCAGCGCAATGCTTCTTTGGCGCGCCAACTGCTGCGCGATTTGTATACCACGCTCTTTACGCTGTCAAGGTCAAGGCTCGCGTGTAGACGCAAAGCATCGACCCCGATGCCACAGATTTGGTTTGTACTTCTAAGTGGACAGACTGTAGTTGTTGGTGTTTGATTTCATATTTTGTCATTTGTCCATGAAGAATAGCAGTTTATCTGCTCCATATGTTAGTTTTTTTTTTCTGAGTATTTAGTTTGCCTGCTTAATTATTATTAGCACAGTGAGTGTTTTTCCTTGATTTGTTCTAGTGTACTTGTATTATTTACTTGACTCTTGTTGGCGCCTGCCTTTTTTGCAGGTTATAAACTTCTGTGGGTTCTGGAATTGGGTCATTTTTGGCTATTGTATTTTATCTAACGTCTGCGCTTTCATTTATTTTGTTGTGTTGTTTGTCTGTAATATGCACAGTAGTTCATGTGTACTTTTGTATTGTTTACTTCAAGTTGGTTGGTTGTCTTTGTAGGTTTGACACTTCTGTGGGCATTGGAATTGATAATTTTTGACTATTGAACCTCTGCATACCATCTGCATTCAAGTTTGTATCCTTGCTTGTTCTTTTCAACAACTACAAAAAAAACCAGTTCTTAGTTTGACTAAATAATACATGGAAGAATTTTTTTTTTCAAAACTAGATCATTTGTTTTGGTATTCTACATAAAAACTCTTAATAATTAAAATATAATTTACAGAAGAGTTAATGAAAAATGCTGAGAATTACAAAACACAAAACGTTATCAATTGATAAGATAAGATTTATATAATCTTTAAATGGATATGAGACTATCAATATAATGATAAATTACACATCCCTATTGCTTGATTGCAAAAACAAATAAATGGGTTGGGAAAATAATTTGTTTTCTATTGCTTTTTGGAAGGTTCAGTGAACCATTTCTCAAAACGAGCTCTGTTGACATTGGGCTTTATCATTTAAAATCCACACTACCCCTGTGGAAGATTTTGGTAATATCTTCCACAGGGAGAGTATGTTTTTCAAATGTAATTAGTCAGGGTTAATCATTTAGAAACCCATACTCCCCCTGTATTATGCCTTTAAAGATGAAAATCTTCTACAACTGGATTGAGTATTTCAAACAGAAACTTCCCAACTGTCTATTCTATTTGAAACTCATACTCCCTTTGTGGAAGATATTTCCAAAATCTTCTACAGGGGTATGTGAATTTTAAATGGAATAGCCCATTACAGCCCATTTATGACAGATGCTCATGAATATCTTGCAATTAATGGCAGTTTTTTCTAAATCACCAATATGTAGCTCTATCAATCTTCTTATACCCCAATACCAGAGAAGATATCCCACAATGCATTTCTCCCATTTTAATTTTCTCTACTGATTTGCTATCTAGTGCAACATTAATTGATAGTGATAAAAAGTTCTCCAATGAACAGAGCACATCCAGATCTTGCAAAATATGTTTATTTCTTGACTATCGGCCCATGTTTAGCCAGTCTATTCTCAACATAAAACCAAAATAAAACAAAGGGAACCTGTACAAAGAAATAGGAGTGTCATTTTTAATGAGGTGATGCATCATGTTGCAAAGGATTCTGGGAAGGGTAAGATATCTTCTTTTTATACCCCAATATTATAAAACAATCTGCGAGTCCACTTCAGGTTGAGTGCTATACGGTGGCCAATCAGCGGATGTATCTGATTAATTCTATTTTATCTGAGCAAACATGTGGTTAAGTATTACCAATGCTTCATATCAAAGTCCTCCCATTATGTAAGATGAAAAGCTTGGTAAAATCATGATATAAATTTATCAATAGGTAGTTTATAGTGGGAGCATAGACTCTGTGATGAGGGGGCTGCAAGACAAATCATGCCATTTAAAGGACACTTTATATTCACTTACTTTATGCATATTATGTGAGAACACACAATGCGATCAATTAATACAAATTTTCAAGAAATTGCATTTCCCTCCCCCCCCCCACAAATAAAACCCCAACTAGTTGAACATTTGTTTTAGGGGTCAAATATGGTGCAAAACTCCTTGTTTTGTTTAGGGGGTCATTTTTGATGAAATGACCAAAACATATTAGTTTTTTGTAAACAGTTGGTCACATGCGTGTACTAATAGGCCTAAAAAATAGTAATTTTGCAATATAATTCTTAGGCCTTATGGTTGAGTGGCCCCACCCTCTGGATGATATTTGGTTGGGTGCAGGCCCGTACGCGGGGGGGGGGTGCGACCGCACCTCCCCAAATTTGCAAAAGTATACAAAAAGTCCCAAAATGTAAGGATTAGCGAGAGTAGCGAGCAAAAAAATCAGGGTTTTTACGTTTTTTTGGTCAAAAAAGGTCAAAATTTTTTGGGAAAAGTCCACTTTTCACAAATTCGCCCCCCCAATGGATAAAAAGTCCACTTTTTCAAAATCAGCACCCCCCCAAAAAAAATCCTGCATACGGGCCTGGTTGGGTGCATGACCACATTAGTGCCTTTGACAAAAAAGAAAATATAAGGATGGTCCAATGTCATTACATGAAGTTTCACCTTGACTGAACTGATTTAAGTTTCATACTGGTACATTTAGTAGGCCAGTACATTCTGTAACTGCGTTTATCAATCAGTACATCAGCTGGGTCCAAACAATCTGATTATTAGGATCAATTGATATCGAAAGGTACACAAATGGATTTCCATAAATAGGTAAATAATGCTATAAATAGGAAAGCCCCTCCTCCTTGCAAATCTATATGTAGCAACAAATTAAAGATAATGGAAAAAATAATGCTGGTTACAAAAAAATTTGATTTGTGACAATCACATATCACCTTTTGTTGATTTAAATTTTTATCTTCATATTTGTGTGATCTGCAATATTATTAGAATTTGGTTTTTTTTATCACCATTTGAAGAATTCAAATGCAAAAGGAAAAGGTGATATGCTATTATCAAACTTTTTGGGTTAACTATATAGTATAATTCTTATAGTTTTTAATTGACACTCTTTGTTTTTTGGCAGGCCAAGAATAGGGGGGGGGGCAAAGATTTTTTGGCAGGTCAAGAAAGGGGGGGGTCAAAGATTTTTTGGCAGGCCAAGAAAGGGGACAAAGTTTTTTGGCAGGATGAGAACTTCTTGAGAAGTTTGTACCACATCTACAAAAACACAAAATTGAAAATGGGTACATTGGGTAAATTCTCTTTAAAATCCACATTCCCCCTGTGGAAGATTTTGGAAATATCTTCCACAGGGATGAATTTCAAATGCAATTAGCACATTAACCAATTCTATTTGAAATTCACCCTCCCTCTGTGGCAGATTCAGGTTGAATCTTTCTCAAAGGGTGCAAGAAATTCAAATGGAGCTGCTGAAAATGTGCCAATTCCATTTGAAATTCATACTCCTTCTGTGGAAGATATTTCCCAAAATCTTCCACAGGGGTAGTGTGGATTTTAAATGGAATAGCCCATTTCACCCACTTGGTATGAAGATTTCCGGGGGTGACAGGGATGTGCGGCCACATTTACCCCCATTTTTCAACTCCTCTCACCCAATGACCCCCTTTTTTATTTTACTGAACTCCTTCTCACCCAATGACCCCCTTTTTTGTTTTCCTGTCACCAAAAGACTCCCCTTTTTTCAAGAATTTTGGGGAAATTTCCGATAATCTCTCACTGAATGACCCTGTTTTTTTCATTATTTTTCCTCAATTTTTTCAAAAATTTACAAGTTTTTAAAAATGTTTGAAAATGTTGATTAGTTGTTTTTTTTCAACTTTTATATCTTGACCCAAAAATTTTCCCCAGTCTCACTAAAAGACCTGGAGCCTTTTATGATAAGATTTTCCCCAGTCTCACAGAAAGACCCCATTTTGGGGGGCCTTCTCACTGAAAGACCCCCTTTTTGGTGTCTAGGCTCTCACCGAAAGACTCCCTAGTTTCGAACTTCTGTTCGCACATCCTCATCACTTAAAAGTTAAGTGCCCCCACCCCCCAGGAGATTTCAACTATGCAATATATACGTACCAAATCCCTCTATATCAAGATCGTTGTCTACTGCTATGTCCAATAGATTCTGCCCTATTTCTGTTTTTACTGTGCTTTTATCGCCATCTCTGTTGATGTATGTGACGGAAAGTCTGAAAATGCAAGTGTAGAGACAAACAAGAAAGAAGTAAAGTTAAAATTATGTTTTAAAAACAAATGCCTGCAGAATCCTAGAACTTGCTCAGCCACCCGCGCCGCATTGCTATGCCCAAACAAGGGCAAGGGGGAATTGGTGTTCCCACCATTTCTTGCCCTCAGTAAAAATACCAAATTACAAAAATTTCCACTTTTGCGGCAATTTTGCACAAAATTGGTTGATTTTGCCCACCCTGAAATTCACTTCCCACCCAAAAAATCCTGAAATTCACTTTGCCACCCCCCCAAAAAACATTCCTGGTGCCACCATTGCCTGCTATAAATTTCCCAATAAATTTGCTTACTGTATTTAGTTGAATGCACAGCTACTACTGTATTTCCATTTGCCTCCTTTGATACTAGCGTTATTGGAATTCAACATGTCAACAAACTTTATGCGAATTTTAAACTGCACATAAACTCCTTTCAAAATCAACATCAACCAACAACATGAATTCCTCAACATGAAAGAAATTCATACATGCTTTCAAACTTTTAACATCTCCACAGCTAAAAGTTTGTTGACCCCAGTCTGCATTTATTCAACCATGACCCTGCAGGTACTATTGCTATTGGTCCATAACAATAGCTGGGAGGTAAGTTTACTTAAATCATGTCTGCCAAAGCTAATTTAATGTTTCCCTGTGGGTTTCAAGTTCACCTAACCTTTCTTGAGTGCATGTAAAAAGTTTGGTTACATTTATAATCATGCTTTTATTAAATGTGCAATAAATACATGATGGTACAATGTACAGGTAAACATGGGACTGGTAAAAGTTTGCTTACTGTAATATCAATTTCATGTAGCTTCAGTTAGGTACAAATTTTATAGGGAATAAACCAACTGGCCCAGGTCTAGTTGTAGCATTGAAAGACCCCTAATTTTGAACATTTCAGCTCTTACAGACCCCTAAATTGCTCATTCCTCCACTGGTTTTCCAGTCTCAACCAGGAATCCAAAAAGACCCTTAATTTTGACCATTCGCAGCTCCAAGAGACTTCCTTTTACCGGTACGCCATCAGCGCGCAACTTAAATAGATTAGGGGTGCATAACCACCAAAAAATTGATGAGTGCCCCCCCCCAACCAGGACATGAAAGCTTTCTGTAGAATCTGTTAAAAATGACCCTTGTTTAAAATTTCCAAACGGCTCACCAAAAATTGCTTGTCCCCCCCTCTCGGCCTGCCAAAAATCACTTGCCCCCCCTCCTCTCGGCCTGCCAAAAATCACTTGCCCCCCCCCCTCTCGGCCTGCCAAAAATTCTTTGCCCCCCCCTTGCACATGCCAACTTTTTGGGATCCCAATTTCCAAACCTTAAATGGTCTATTACATGCGAGCGCAGCAAGCAGGAAAATTTGCATATTTAAGCTTTTGCGTACCGTTTTCCTAAGCCTTTTAGCGCGTTATATTTTTAAGCGCCCCATGAATGTGTGCCAAAATCGCTTCTCCCCTCTCGAATGCCAAAATTTGCTCCCCCCTTTCGCCCCCCTAAAATTTCTTTCCCCCAATCGTTACCCTCCCCAGGGCTCAGCTCTTCAAATTACAAGCAAATTACAAGTGCTGTATTCTACCTGATGCAGCTCAGTCAACAAAACTAGTACGTGCCTGCTTTGTTGGTGCTATCTCACATATTGACTAACCACTGATAACAAAGATAAAATCTCTAAATTTAAACCTACTTGCTGGTTAAATTTTAGTTCATGAATCGGTCAAGAGGTGGACCTCGGACAATCTAATTTACTAAGTTTGTAATGTGAAAAATTTCATCCATACTTTTCCTTTAAAAATTAATGAAAAGGAAAAACATGACTGCTCTGACTTTTTCTATATATATATTCTGATCTATGAAAAGCATTATGGTTTTCAACACATGGTAGTACGGTACTTATTTTATGTTGTAGGGTATGCAATGTAGTAATGAATACATCTATAGGTATGTGTCTAGATATGGATCTGTCAAAGGCTTTTGACACTGTAGATCATAAAATAGATAAGTTGAGTCAAATGGTTTCCCATCCAAGGATAGTGAGGAATATTACATCGCACAAATTGTTTACAAACTACATGAGAGGTAAAAATGCCTTTGTGTGAAAAAAATGCCTTTGTGTGAATATATGTGAAATGTCATTATGTGGTGTACCTCAGGGATCCATATTTGGGCCATTACTGGGATATAATTTACATTTATGAGTGGTATTGCTATTGTACTACTAGTTAAGAAACTGGGCCATAAAATTTTGTAGCATTAATTTTGACTGAAATTAGTTTCACTCTTACAGATGGAATCCGCATGCAGCATCATCTGAAAAAAAATGCACTTTAACCTATTTAATGTAAGTTTCTATGAGAAACATCAAGTTTGGTGTGAATGGCTGAATTTGGCAATTTTAAAAAACATGCTGAAAATCAGGAGGCAAATACCAATGATAAGCTTATGACAACAAGAAATACCAGGCTTACAAAATGTATAACATGTTTCTTCTGCACAGCACGCATTGCAATGAATGTACGTATATGGTCATTTTCACGGTAAAGGGTGTAACTTTGGATTTTTAACATTTTAATCCGTAGTGTTCTAATAAAGCCACAGAATTCCATAATTTTTGGCCACATAAGTCATCTAGTTAGCAGCTACCTTGGGTAGCATAATCAGCTTTGGGAGTTACTGCGTTCAGTTTTAGCAGGCTTAAATGTACTTAATATTGCCATTTTGAAAAACTATAAAAAACAGTAACATTTTTGTAAAACCCTGTGTTTTCTTCAGTTAGTTCATGGATAATTTTTCTTATCCTGAAAGTACAGTCATATGTTCAGTAAACACTGCCACATTAGATTTAATTGTGAACGGCCCTGTATTTTTGAGAACCGGACTTGATATTTATCGTTTGAGGCTTCATTTTCCGTTAACAATTGTTAACAAACTTTAATGGGTGTAGCTTTGGTTCATAATTCTTGGTTATTTCTTCACTTCTTCTTGATTCATAACAGTTGTTATCTTAACTTGAAATGGGTAACAAAAATTAGCCGATTTGCAAGCTTTTAAAATTTTTATAAAATCTTGACTTCAAATAGCCGTTTTTCCGTTAACTTTTTGAAGCCTCGAAACAAACTGTTCAGCAAGCTTGTGCAAATATAAATAAAAGAGCTCATCCAATCTATTTATTAAAATGTAGCAAACTAGATCCTCAAGTCACATGTTTTTAAATCGTGGAGATATATATCACCGTTTGAAAATGGGACCCAATACAAACTTTCCGTTAACAATTGAAGCCTCCGAAACAAATGAAGCCTCCGAAACAACAGTAAACTTAATTATCATCTATGCATATCTAAATTGGTGTGTTTCATACTGATATCTGCATTGTAATTATTACTTGATATGTGCAGAATGTCATAAATTAAAAAAAAAATTGACATTATGGTTAATGTTTGAAAAATATACTGATACCTTAAAAAGCCTGTTTCGGAGGCTTCACATGCAAAAAACGCCATACTTAACAAATGGGTGAAAAAATTAATGTGTGATAAATCTACAATATCTGCCGCATAGAATCATTGATTCAATACACACAAGAAAATAACAGCTTAGATGATCCCAACACTGTTGTTTTCAAAAAAACTACTTCTGCAATGTTTAACAATTGTTAACATGAAGCCTACGAAACAAAAAAAATGACTTGCTGTGATAATTTAATTTTTGTCACAACTGAAATTCAATACTTAGAAGCAAAGCATGAAAATTAGTAATTGTGATATTTTTTACCTATTTTTTATGTCAACTTGTAGTAGTTAGCTAAATATTTTACTTTTATGATCACCTGTGTTGTTAACTGAAGCCTCCAAACACAAATCGCTTGAATTGCCAATTCTAAAAATAACTCCAATTTCTGTGAAACTTGGCTGGGAGGTTCCTTTCATCAAGTAGTATTTGTACATGAAGTTAGACATTCAAATTATTTTAGGAACCCAATTAAAACTTAAAAAATATGTTTAAGGTTTGGAAATTTCCATTGTAAATGACACTTGATGTTAAAAATTTTCAAAACTGCAATTACAAACATAGCAAAACATGGTATAAAATTTAACTTATATCTGTTGACTTACTTTGGAATGGAATTTCACATGTATTCCAGCTTTCATGTCAAAATTTTCTGAGGTTATGTAAAATACATTTTTTCTTAGATTTTAACCAAAATGTTATGCAAATGTCAAATTTTTTATTAGAAATCAAAAGGTTTAAGCCTTGAAACATTATTTTACTTGAAATTAAGTTGCTTCTATGCATGATTTCAGTAAACAGAAACATATTTAAATGGTTTGAAATTTTGACCCTAAAAATCAAAAGTTACACCCTTTACC
The DNA here is from genome assembly GCF_039555335.1 of Amphiura filiformis. Classification (NCBI taxonomy): domain Eukaryota; kingdom Metazoa; phylum Echinodermata; class Ophiuroidea; order Amphilepidida; family Amphiuridae; genus Amphiura; species Amphiura filiformis. Next base: position 57,474,378 of record NC_092646.1, on the reverse strand, counting down.
GTGAAAATGACCATATGCCTGCTAATAACAGCAATTTTTAAAAGATATCTGTCATGCTTAGTTCATGCACTTTTCATGCAGCATGTTTGACATTGATTCTCACTCGCACCATGCACTTCAAAAAAAAATTTGAGGGTCATTCAAAAAGTTCTGATTTTTTCCAACTTTCTGAGGGTGCTGTTCATAAAGTAAATGAACAATGTTCACATTTAATAGTAGTGACATTTCAAAACATTCAGAAAGTGTGATCTTGTGGGGGTCAAACTTCATCTAGAATTTGATGGAACTTTCTTTTTTACACAAGGACTTTAGGAGCTCAACAAGGAGCTCAATGACGTCATAATGAGCGGCACTGTTTAAATTATTACGAACTGCCGTATTTGGATAGCGATCTACTGTGTTTGGATACGATCAGATAATTTATGTTCGTGAAATTCAGTACACAGTTTTGTATGTGTAGCACCCCTAACTTACTGACATGATTATGACCGTGACTTGGGACTGAATTTGTTTGCTTCTAAATGCTGAGGGCAAACTGTACAAAATAAGCACATGGGAACGCTTCAAAGCTTTTTAATCCCATGTTCATTAATGCGGTGTCGATCACTCTATTGACTGTGGACCTGCTGGACCATCCTTCTGATACTTGAGTGTTTGGATATAAACCGGAACCATTTTGACAGGTCTTCCTCTCTGTTTGTAAACAAACAAGGATGACAAGATTGTCAATCTAGGCCTCGCCGAAGAAAAGTAACAGGGGTTGTTCACCCAATACAAGTCGAAATTTCAATTGAATGAACACAACCTGACAATTCTTTTGCATACACTTGTGTGATATGAGCCAGGGGGTGCGACTGTGTGTGCATGTATACATGTAACACGGAAGTGAATCCAACCATGCCAATGCATTTGTGATTGGTATAGTATTGTATCCAACTTACCATGGTTGTGCGTTCGCGTTATAGTTTAAAATATATGGGAAGCAATCATGGTTGGAATTCCTATCAGTAGAAATTCCAATTGAATGGACACAGTCTGACATAGCATGACGATTTTTTGTGTACACTGTATGATGTACGTGAGTTACGCGGAAGTAAACCCAAATTATCCAACCATGCCAACGGCTCTTGTGGGAAGTTGTGGTTGGTTAAGATTGTATCCAAGGTCCTGTGTCGAAGTGTGTTCTTGTTGCAGTTTGAAATATACCGTATCACGTATCATGCGAAACAATAGCGGTTGGATCAAATATGAAGCTGTTGACAGTTGTGTTCATTCCTGAGACGAATATACCTATATATTCGTCTCAGGTTCATTCAATTGGAATTCTTATACTTTGGGGTAGTGCCCGGTCCCGCGGGTATTCATGCTTGTCGGTGAACTTTAAAAACACCCCCTTTTGCATCTCATTTCGCGAAGTTTTTAGGGGAAAACACCCCTTTTTTTTAGCGATTTCACGAATTATTTGCCCTTTGACAATACCCCTATTTTCGCTAAAACGCGAACAATATTTCAAATATACCCTTTTCTGGCAGAAACGCGTAGGCTGCTCGATGAAGGCCCTTTACAATTAATTCTTAATTTCCTGTTTCCCGCCCGCGTTCAAAGTAGAGAATTGCAAAATATTTAATTATTTTATTTTTATGTTGGATTTTCTCTAAAAGGGCAGAGTAATGGGAGAGAACATGGACCTTTTCGAGCTTCATTATTTCTGAATTGTATGTCCAAAGTATATAAAACTATACATTTTGGAAAGGAAATGAGTCAAGGAATCCCATGGTGACGTCAGATTTGTTCAAAAATCTCAAGTTTTGAAAAAATCACAAAAATTCACTTTTTACCCCAATTTTTTGTGACAACTTAGAAAAAAAATCCGTTCGAGTAAAAAAAAATTCAGTTAGCTTTTCATGAAGAAGAGACATGAACTTAGGGAAGGTTTTTTAATTTTTTTGAAATTTGTCTCTTTTTCAAATATTGAAAAAACATGTGAAAAAAGCCATTTTGTCACTCTATTAAGCTAAAATTGCACATAATGGTGTATATTTTTGTTTAAAACAAATATTTTGAAAAATGAAAAAACCTTCCCTAGACTTTGATGTACTCTAAAGGATAGTGCAAAAAGTTTACCCTTTGCTTGCATATTTTTCGAGTTATCTTGTCACAAAAATCGCGAAATATTGTCAAAAGTGAACTCTGAGAAATCGACGTTTTATTAAAAAAATGTCAAAATTATGCACAAAACGTCCTTAAATTTGTAAAAGCTGTATCTGGTGCATGGTCTAAATATGCATCTTTTTGCACCAATGAATCTATAATCTCTGCTTTCAGTGCGCCAAAATTCAAAATAATTAAAAAATCTAAGTGGCATTTTGACAGCAAATTTTTGTTTTGTTTACACCACATTTGCTGGCGTTAACAAAATACCGAATGCGCCTTGACTGCGTTGGACATACTACTCGCAGAGTTGCGCCACGTCATGCGACCTTGAATCGCTGCCAGTAATCACAATATTTCGTGCATTCGCGCATTTCTGACTCATTATTTCCGCCAATTTACTAAGCTGTCTTGAGCCATGTGACTTTTTAGAGTTGAAAAGAGTGAAATAAATCAAGCAAAAATACGAATAAATATTAGCAAGTTGTATTTTATCAGTTTCAAGTGAAAGAATACATCTTAGTGTTGATAAATATCAAAAAATCTCAAATTCGGTCGTGGACGAATGTGCCTTCCATTACTCTGGCCTTAAAGTAACTTTTAATGACTTCCATTTGCTACTTTCTGACTTTGATGATATCAACAATAATGATGAATAAACAAAAAACATAACTGTACCATTACTTATGTATAAAATCAAACAAATTTGTAAAATAATTAAATGCATGGTCCTGATCAAAACGGATTGAAGTAGGTCGCGACCACTTGTTTTAAAATAAAGAAAATAATAGATAATTAATAATTAATAATTAAAAGTCACCTCATCCCTTGTTTTCAACCATGAAACAGGAAACTAAGAATCAATTGTGAAGGGCCTAAACCCTTTTTTTTCAATTTCACGAACACGTTGTTTGAAAAAACACCCCTTTTTTGTGTGTTTTGCGAATCGCGTTTCTTCATCTGAAAACACCCCTTATTTCGCGAAATTTTCGACGAGCATGAATAGCCATGGAGGCACAGAGTCGCGGGAACCGGGGTAGTGTCACTCAGACCTGTGTAGAGCCAGGAAAACATTTTGAATTCAACTTCATCGACTTCATGCATGTTGAACTTGATTGGTATTCTGTCGGTCCGTGCCACGTCACTTCCGGTTGATGATGCGTCGAGTGAAAACAAGTCCCTGATTCGATTTTTGTTGATGATTTCCGTCATTGGTGTTATGTAAATTTCGATCACAAATAGTCAGTGGAATCACACAACCGTTTCTAAGTCTTCAGAGTGGAAGAAACTTACTTGATTTACCGTTTATATACTGACAAACTTAAAATTAAATTCCATGGTCGAGTGTCGTTTTTCTGAAAATGTGAAATTGAATGTCACTCCAACAACATCGCTATGTAGCCTCCTTCACAGCCGGTTTCTGTTGTTCATAACAAACCGTGAGCCACATGCAGTTTGGGCCCGAGACTAGAGATAGCCCAGATGTTGGACCGACAGAATTTGGTAATTTGGTATCGAAACAACTAAACTACCCGGTGGGTTCAGTCTTCACTGACAATGTGTACGCATGATGGTTCCAATTAGGGGTACTTTTCAAGAAATGTCCGCGGAATTTTCGAGGACAAAATTGTTCGCGATTGTCCAAATTAGGGGTGTTTTGGAGCAAAATTGTCCTTGAAATGAAAATTAGGGTGTATTTCTAGGACTTTCGTCCGTGTTTTACCGCTACAGTTTTCGTTATTCTTCTCATTTCCCCGTGAAATAGGGGGAAATTCAAAAGTGTCCTTGAAATGGTAAAAATAGGGGTATTTATTTCGGAAAAATGTCCTCGATTCCTTGTGATAAGGGGTGAAATGAAAATCGTCCTCAAAATGATAAAAATAGGGGAGGTATTTGGGGGCATATTTTCCTCGATTTCGTGCAAAATAGGGGGTAAAATTGCTGCAAATGTCCTCGATTCCCCGTGAAATAGGGGTCATTTTCAAATCCTGGAACGGTCATACGTCCTACCTTTAAATACAAACTGAACCCACCGGGCTAAACTACTGACTTTATTATAGTGAGTCTGGATTAAAATAACAATAAAACATTACAAGCCCGGATTACAAGCAACTCACGCGTCTTCCTTGTTTGCAGGTTTAGCCGCAGAACTAGAAAATAATCTCGTGTGTGCCGCTGTCACATGAACTTGATTTGACTGCACCAACTTTCGGCCAACTGCTGAGCCGACCACCGTCGTTGTCCTTGTCGAATTCTGTGCCACGGAAGAACCTGATGACTGGCAAATTCGGATTAGACTCGGTAATCTTGAAGTCAGTGTCCTACCAACAGAAGTTGCCATGATGCCAAAGTTGTCTGGAGTATATCAACGAAGGCTTGTGATTCGTGAGAGAAGTTTTGATTAGTAAGCAATGTAGCAATGCTTCAATAACAATAACGTAAAAGTTTGATCAAAATCTTTATAAATCATTCACCCAGCTGACCGGCTTGAGTTTATTAATAGACTGGGTTGCCGTTCTGTTTATAAAGGTAAACAATCCCTTGCACAATGAAAGCAAAATCCATTGACGGGGTAAGTTTGCACGTAGGCCTTCCATGTTGCTGGATTCCATCCAGTCCAGTGCATTTTGATCCCTGGAATTTGATCAATTATCATTTACGCCCAACCAGGTTATCTGGCTATCTGCATGCTACAGGTCATCGAATCAGAGACGAATCTCAGCTTTGAATAATTATCATTTTAAACTTTCACTGTTATGACACTGTGATGGACTTTCGTTTTTAGTTTTGGCCAAGTCAAATACTTTGGCCAGTGCCATAGGAACCGGGGGAGGGCTGGGGTGGTCTCAGCCCCCTGAATAATTTTGGCTGGAATACCTTTCAGCCCCCCCTCCCCAATTATCCTAGGTGAACTTCAAAAAATTGTGATTGGGAAAATGGGTGTTTGTGACTGGCCCACCAAAAATTGTTCACGTTCCAGCCCCCCCCCCCCCCATGTTGAAAATCTTCCTAAGCCGATGAGTGCATTGTAAAGAATGTGTCTCAGAGCGCACAGAAATTTTAATTAAATACCGTAGGAGCCTATTCCCATAATAAGATTGTGCATAGGTCTACATTTTGTTTGTTAACAGTTAAAAGAATACACATGTAGTGAGTGAAATGTCCCGAGGTTTTATTTAATTTTGGTGTAAAAAATTATGACCCCTAGGCTATTTTTGGTGTAAATATTCTATAACGCCCCATATATTCATCCCCTCCAAATATAATGACAGTCCCTAAATAAATAGCGCAAATTGGGACATATCGCGCCGGGTATCGCGCATAGACCTATATCAGTATCCCGGATCAGTATGCGAAAAAGTTTGAAAGTTCCTATTTCCCGCACGACGAGCGCATCCAAATTGAGAGTTTTTCGAACTAAACTAGGCAACACCGTCTCTGGAACAGCACGTCCTTTTAACTTTCGTAATAAATAAATTGACGTGTGGTCTTTGTTGAAAGGTGGACAAACTTTTGACATCCTCAACAGTAATCCCTTTAAAAGGGACGTGTCAGCACAAGGATGAATTACAACCCAGTGCATAATTAATCATATCTTTTATACAAATTATATTAATGTATATGAACTTAAGTTCCAAACATAACCGTATAATTTAAATTCAACCATATATCCCGACCAGCCCAGTGGATCAGTTGCCTGATGAAGTCTGGTGGTTCCAGACGCAGGCTATAAACGTCGCAATAGTTGCAAACTTCGTATATAGTATACAAATATATACTGCCATGAGAGGTTCTGGTTAAAACTATGGGCCCGAGGTGAGATCAATTACTATTTTCCCGAAGGAAAATAGTATTAATTGATTTTCCCGAAGGAAAATAGTATTAATTGATCTCAACGAGGGACCATAGTTTTAACCAGAACTTCGAATAAAGGCAGTATATATTTGTTTTATATACTTCATTAATATGTTCTTTGTTCATTGATTGGTTGAAAGAAATTTATTTGACTTTATTGAAATGAAATTGTTAGTTTCCCGTCAATTTAATTCATCATTTTTTTAAAAACTTTTATTATTCTCGAAACATTCACAATTCTTTTACATTATATTATATTCTTCTCCAAAATTTGGACCATTTTTGACCAAAAAAGCGTAAAAAGAGATTTATTTGCTCGCTACGCCCGCAAATTGTCATATTTTGGGACTTTTAATATACTTTTGCACATTTGGGGTGCGGCCGCACCCCCCCCCTGCGTACGGGCCTGGTCAGGGTCTAACATCTGATCACCAGGAACATGATGAGGGAATTCTTAACTTTTCATTATTGACCACATATCCTACAACTGACAACAGGGCATGTCTGACATTTTGGGAGATAAATTGAATGAGTTGATTATTTCCATTTTCCGATAATTTACATTTTCATGAAAATAATGAAAGTTTTGGCCAAAATTAAAAAGTGATGCGGGCAAGTGACGAGAAACTTGGGATCAGCTTTACTGCTTACAAACTGAGCTCAAAAAGAAACTTATAATTTTCACAAGATCATATCTTAAAATCCTGTCCATCAAAATGAACCAAATTTACATACAGGATTACTTCAATACTCTACTCTAAACATATGTCAGTAACCAAGCAATTGTACAAAGGGCACAACAGAATATGCACTGACATGGAACAGTTTCCTGGACCACATTCACAGCCCACTAATAGGCACCCAGCACAAGAAATTTGTTGATTAGTGTGGAACAAGACCTGTTTCTTGAAGAAAGTGCATGAAAAGCAGAAAGCAGCCCCGTTTCACAATATTCCTCTTACTCTTTGGAATTATCACCTGTGTAACGATCTAGATTGATGCATTCTCACTGAATTATAGTGCTGGGTGCCAATTATTGCGCTGTGATGTTGGTCCAAGAAGCTGTTCCATGTCAATGCATTTTGCTCTTGTGTCAGTTGGACAACTGCTGAGTGCTTGGTTACTGACTTGTGTTTAGAGTAGAGCATTGACGTAATCCCATGTGTAAGTTTGGTTCATTTTGATGGATATAGGATTTAGAGATATGACCTTGTGAAAAAAAAAGTATCTTTTTGAGCTCAGTTTAGTTTTGAAAGTATTGACTTTGATGATATCAACAATAATGATGAATAAACAAAAAACATAACTGTACCATTACTTATGTATAAAATCAAACAAATTTGTAAAATAATTAAATGCACATTCCTTGTCAAAACGGGTTGATGTAGGTTTTGACCACTTGTTTTAAAATAAAGAAAATAATAGATAATTAATAATTAATAATTAAAAGTCACCTCATCCCTTGTTTTCAACCATGAAACAGGAAACTAAGAATCAATTGTGAAGGGCCTAAACCCTTTTTTTTCAATTTCACGAACACGTTGTTTGAAAAACACCCCTTTTTTTGTGTTTTGCGAATCGCGTTTCTTCATCTGAAAACACCCCTTATTTCGCGAAATTTTCGACGAGCATGAATAGCCGCGGAGGCACAGAGTGCGGGAACCGGGGGGTAGTGTCACTCAGACCTGTGTAGAGCCAGGAAAACATTTTGAATTCAACTTCATCGACTTCATGCATGTTGAACTTGATTGGTATTCTGTCGGTCCGTGCCACGTCACTTCCGGTTGATGATGCGTCGAGTGAAAACAAGTCCCTGATTCGATTTTTGTTGATGATTTCCGTCATTGGTGTTATGTAAATTTCGATCACAAATAGTCAGTGGAATCACACAACCGTTTCTAAGTCTTCAGAGTGGAAGAAACTTACTTGATTTACCGTTTATATACTGACAAACTTAAAATTAAATTCCATGGTCGAGTGTCGTTTTTCTGAAAATGTGAAATTGAATGTCACTCCAACAACATCGCTATGTAGCCTCCTTCACAGCCGGTTTCTGTTGTTCATAACAAACCGTGAGCCACATGCAGTTTGGGCCCGAGACTAGAGATAGCCCAGATGTTGGACCGACAGAATTTGGTAATTTGGTATCGAAACAACTAAACTACTGACTTTATTATAGTGAGTCTGGATTAAAATAACAATAAAACATTACAAGCCCGGATTACAAGCAACTCACGCGTCTTCCTTGTTTGCAGGTTTAGCCGCAGAACTAGAAAATAATCTCGTGTGTGCCGCTGTCACATGAACTTGATTTGACTGCACCAACTTTCGGCCAACTGCTGAGCCGACCACCGTCGTTGTCCTTGTCGAATTCTGTGCCACGGAAGAACCTGATGACTGGCAAATTCGGATTAGACTCGGTAATCTTGAAGTCAGTGTCCTACCAACAGAAGTTGCCATGATGCCAAAGTTGTCTGGAGTATATCAACGAAGGCTTGTGATTCGTGAGAGAAGTTTTGATTAGTAAGCAATGTAGCAATGCTTCAATAACAATAACGTAAAAGTTTGATCAAAATCTTTATAAATCATTCACCCAGGCCGTTGCAACTTCTATACTAGCGCAATACAAAAAGATGGCGTCAGCGTCGGCTTCCCCTGTGTATTACCCTGTGCTGATAGCCTAAAGAAACTGCAGAAAAATGCTGCTGCCACCTACGATAGTACTGCGTAGTGTTGTGGAGACTTACGTTAACATGACGTCACGAATATGCTAATTACAGAAAAATGCTGCTGCCATCTACGTCCACATGTTGTAAGCGTGACGATCGCTGACCTCACATTGACGAACGGAGTTGCAAGTCCATCGCACTTCGTGCTCTATTATACGTCCATGATTCACCCAGCTGACCGGCTTGAGTTTATTAATAGACTGGGTTGCCGTTCTGTTTATAAAGGTAAACAATCCCTTGCACAATGAAAGCAAAATCCATTGACGGGGTAAGTTTGCACGTAGGCCTTCCATGTTGCTGGATTCCATCCAGTCCAGTGCATTTTGATCCCTGGAATTTGATCAATTATCATTTACGCCCAACCAGGTTATCTGGCTATCTGCATGCTACAGGTCATCGAATCAGAGACGAATCTCAGCTTTGAATAATTATCATTTTAAACTTTCACTGTTATGACACTGTGATGGACTTTCGTTTTTAGTTTTGGCCAAGTCAAATACTTTGGCCAGTGCCATAGGAACCGGGGGAGGGCTGGGGTGGTCTCAGCCCCCTGAATAATTTTGGCTGGAATACCTTTCAGCCCCCCCCCCAATTATCCTAGGTGAACTTCAAAAAATTGTGATTGGGAAAATGGGTGTTTGTGACTGGCCCACCAAAATTGTTCACGTTCCAGCCCCCCCATGTTGAAAATCTTCCTAAGCCGATGAGTGCATTGTAAAGAATGTGTCTCAGAGCGCACAGAAATTTTAATTAAATACCGTAGGAGCCTATTCCCATAATAAGATTGTGCATAGGTCTACATTTTGTTTGTTAACAGTTAAAAGAATACACATGTAGTGAGTGAAATGTCCTGAGGTTTTATTTAATTTTGGTGTAAAAATTATGACCCCTAGGCTATTTTTGGTGTAAATATTCTATAACGCCCCATATATTCATCCCCTCCAAATATAATGACAGTCCCTAAATAAATAGCGCAAATTGGGACATATCGCGCCGGGTATCGCGCATAGACCTATATCAGTATCCCGGATCAGTATGCGAAAAAGTTTGAAAGTTCCTATTTCCCGCACGACGAGCGCATCCAAATTGAGAGTTTTCGAACTAAACTAGGCAACACCGTCTCTGGAACAGCACGTCCTTTTAACTTTCGTAATAAATAAATTGACGTGTGGTCTTTGTTGAAAGGTGGACAAACTTTTGACATCCTCAACAGTAATCCCTTTAAAAGGGACGTGTCAGCACAAGGATGAATTACAACCCAGTGCATAATTAATCATATCTTTTATACAAATTATATTAATGTATATGAACTTAAGTTCCAAACATAACCGTATAATTTAAATTCAACCATATATCCCGACCAGCCCAGTGGATCAGTTGCCTGATGAAGTCTGGTGGTTCCAGACGCAGGCTATAAACGTCGCAATAGTTGCAAACTTCGTATATAGTATACAAATATATACTGCCATGAGAGGTTCTGGTTAAAACTATGGGCCCGAGGTGAGATCAATTACTATTTTCCTGAGGGCGCAGCCCCGAAGGAAAATAGTATTAATTGATCTCAACGCGGGACCATAGTTTTAACCAGAACTTCGAATAAAGGCAGTATATATTTGTTTTATATACTTCATTAATATGTTCTTTGTTCATTGATTGGTTGAAAGAAATTTATTTGACTTTATTGAAATGAAATTGTTAGTTTCCCGTCAATTTAATTCATCATTTTTTTAAAACTTTTTTATTATTCTCGAAACATTCACAATTCTTTTACATTATATTATATTCTTCTCCAAAATTTGGACCATTTTTGACCAAAAAAGCGTAAAAAGAGATTTATTTGCTCGCTACGCCCGCAAATTGTCATATTTTGGGACTTTTAATATACTTTTGCACATTTGGGGTGCGGCCACTTCCCCCTGCGTACGGGCCTGGTCAGGGTCTAACATCTGATCACCAGGAACATGATGAGGGAATTCTTAACTTTTCATTATTGACCACATATCCTACAACTGACAACAGGGCATGTCTGACATTTTGGGAGATAAATTGAATGAGTTGATTATTTCCATTTTCCGATAATTTACATTTTCATGAAAATAATGAAAGTTTTGGCCAAAATTAAAAAGTGATGCGGGCAAGTGACGAGAAACTTGGGATCAGCTTTACTGCTTACAAACTGAGCTCAAAAAGAAACTTATAATTTTTCACAAGATCATATCTTAAAATCCTGTCCATCAAAATGAACCAAATTTACATACAGGATTACTTCAATACTCTACTCTAAACATATGTCAGTAACCAAGCAATTGTACAAAGGGCACAACAGAATATGCACTGACATGGAACAGTTTCCTGGACCACATTCACAGCCCACTAATAGGCACCCAGCACAAGAAATTTGTTGATTAGTGTGGAACAAGACCTGTTTCTTGAAGAAAGTGCATGAAAAGCAGAAAGCAGCCCCGTTTCACAATATTCCTCTTACTCTTTGGAATTATCACCTGTGTAACGATCTAGATTGATGCATTCTCACTGAATTATAGTGCTGGGTGCCAATTATTGCGCTGTGATGTTGGTCCAAGAAGCTGTTCCATGTCAATGCATTTTGCTCTTGTGTCAGTTGGACAACTGCTGAGTGCTTGGTTACTGACTTGTGTTTAGAGTAGAGCATTGACGTAATCCCATGTGTAAGTTTGGTTCATTTTGATGGATATAGGATTTAGAGATATGACCTTGTGAAAAAAAAAAGTATCTTTTGAGCTCAGTTTAGTTTTGAAAGTATTGACTGCGTTAGCTTACCTTGGCGGGCGAATTTTAATTTTTTTTTCTCATTTTTTCTCATTTTAATTCTCGGTTAATAATGGATATTTTTGATATTTAACAGTCCTCGAAGTAAACTTTTTAAATCTAATGATATGTACTTAAAAGGGGACTCCGGCAATCATAACATTATGCCTTATATGTTAGAAAAATAATTATCAAGCACGAATCCTATTGTTTTATTTAAAACAAACTCATATTGACCATAAAAACGAATAAAAACAGTCGGCTCTCAACACGCGATATTCAAAATTCCCGCGCCGAAATTGTCTAAGTGCAATGACGTAATGGTTATTTGTGTTCAATTGTCGTCAGCCTTCATTGTATTACTGGGACGTCATTGCACTCGGCGCCCGGGAATTTTGAATATCGCGTGTTGAGAAACGGATGTTTTATTCGTTTTATGGTCACTATGAGTTTGTTTTAAATAAAACCATGTGATTCGTGCTTGATAATTATTTTTCTAACATATAAGGAATAATGTTTTGATTGCCGGAGACTTCCTTTAAAGAGTAGGCCTATGTATAGAGTGTATAGTTGAGATGAAAAGCCGACGATCAATTGAAAATTTTGACCTTTCGATCGTATTCCCAAACACACCCAAAAAATTTTTTGAGACAAAAATGTACTCTCTTAAATGTAAGAGCGAATTTCCACTCTTTCAAGGAGTTGAACGAGGACAACTCGTTTTAGAGTGGAAAACAGTGGCGTAGCCAGGATTTTGGAACCGAGGGGGCACACAACTTGTAAATGTACCGACGGAAATTATTTTTACCGACGGAAGTTTTGATTTGTTGACCCAAATTTGTTTTGCATGGTTTGAAAAAGTGAAGAGCAAAAAAAAAAAAAAAAAAAAAAGGTAATAGGCGCTACTAACATAAAAACACATAATTTTTATGTATAATTCACAATTTTTCATCATTTTTTTACATTTCTACCCTTATTTCTGTCACCCTGCTGGGTGAAAAATAGTCTATTGTTAACCCAATTTGGTTTTTTTCCACCAACGCCTTCCGTCTACCGAAGGCGTCTTACATGAACCGACGGCCATGACGAGCTGGGGGGCGGCCCCCCTGGCCCCCACTGGCTACGCCACTGGTGGAAAAACAATTTGAATTGAAAGGAAGTACATTAGGCAATATTAACTCTTTTGAGAGTATAGGCCTACAGACTATATTTTTTTAAATCCTTTTAAAGTGAATTTTTTTCCACTATTTCCACTTGGTGTACACTTAGAGAGCATATCTTATATGAAAGCCATCAACTTTAAACAAGAAAATGTTAGTCATACCAGCAACTTCATCTGAAATATTTTTATTCTGTTATCATTGTGAAGTCTTTTTTGTAAAGTATATAATTATTCATCATCAAGATCTTCTTGTTTTAATTTACGTACGATTAGAAAGTTTCCTCTTATCAAGTTCATATGAGTTGAGCTACATTGTAATGGGGGGGGGGGGTCTCCCTGGAGGAAGATGATATACAGGGATATGCCACTGTTTTGGGGTAACTTTTCAGCGACTTTGGTGTACGTGTATCGATGGGTGGATTTTCAGTGGAGATTATTGCGCCCATAATAGGCTCTTTTTGGCAAAAGTGCTATTATATAAACTCGCCAAATTTGGGTAAATTGTGAGTGTTTTTTATGTGAAATTGGTATACTGATGAGTTGCAAAAACAGCAAAAAGTAAAGTATATAGAAAATCATTATCCGAACGTATGTGTGGCACATCCCCGTACGTACAAAAAGTTTCGATCGAAGACCCCCATCCCCCGGATCTGAATGTTCCAGTTGAAATCCAAAAATACCCCTACGGAAGTCATGACATTAATCAAACACACAAGGCCAGGGTGTATAATGGATCTTCCATAGGGGGTATAGATTTCAACTAAAATAGCTCATCATACCGAGCGAAACTACCGATCTACCCAGCAGCAAACACAAAACGTTTTCATGACATTGTCATTTTGTGATTTTAATATTCACGGACTCCGTCTTTTGGCGATACTTCGGCCGCATTGGTATATGGATTGCCAAGAGACACAAGACGTACCATGCGCGTATTTTTTTTTTTTTGGGGGGGCTTTGGGGCGCTAGTCCCCCCGGGGGTAAAAAGCAGGGGCAGCCAAAATGAAGGGGCGGCGGAAGAAGAAGGGGCGGCCAAAACGAAGGGGCGGCAAAAAGAATTAGTAAATAAAAAGGGCGGAAAAATTTGATAAAGCATAAAAAATTGTGAAAAAATGGTATACTATACATCAAAATGTGCTGCTTTTAGGGCGCTAGCGCCTTGATTTATTTATTTATTATTTATTTTTTATTTTTTTTTTTTTTGCTCTTCACTTTTTCAAACGCCAGAGAAAAAATTGCGTCAACCTTTTCGGGCTGTTGAGGAAGGGGCGGCAAAATTCAATTTTCTTCAGCCCCCCGGGGTTGGGGCGGCCACGGTACGCCACTGCGTACAGCCAAGATAAAACACCTTTGGACGTCAAAGAATTAGGCGTATAATCTTAGGCGTGTTGTTTGGCTATCCATACTTAATTATAGTTCCGAATGAGCATGGGAACCCGATAAAAATCCAAGACTTCCTTTCCGGCGATTTTGTTTCTTTCATTTTGGTAAAAACTTGTATATTCTGTGATTATTATGGACACACATAGGCCTACTCTTCATCATACTGTCCCCTCCCCCTAAAATACTTGCAATAATTTTATTATCACCCTAACATGCCTAATGACACAGTTCTCTAACCTCAATTAAACAATCACAGTGCAAAATTTGACCTCAAGTTGCAGAGTGTGAGTTTTTGTACCCAAATTTTCAAAGGTCATTCAATGAATGTACAAATGTATTAGGGTTCAAGAACTGCGTCCCTGATAGATGAGCATGTTGTGGATCCTAGTGTATATTGTACGTCCTAATTGCAGTGCAGATGATCGGTACATTGAATTCAATGAAAGAATTTGGAACATGTTTTGTCGTTTGGAGATGGTTTTCTTCATTTCTAGTTAATTAGACCCACTTATCTATTTAAAAAGAAAACGTTTCTTTTTAAACTTTCTATCCGTTCTATCTAACATTAGTGAAGGCATTTGTGTTAGCTTGTTTTGACCAACTGAAATGTGCGTTAACTTTTTGAAATAGATTTCATCACGGGTTTCATCATTACTGGAGAAATGACACGCTTGTGTCAACACACAGTTCCGAGTTTAACCGAGTCTTTTTACCACCCGGTTTGTATACTATAGGTATTGACGTAGAAGTCCACAAAACCCGAAAACGTACGTTTGATCCTGATGGATGTGCGAACAGCGATTCGCAACCAGGGGTCTTTCGGTGAGATTTGACGCCAAAAAGGAAGCCATTGCATGGGTGAGAAGCACCGAAAAATAATGCGGGTCATTCAGTAAGATCGAGGCATTTGGGCCAATAATAGTGTTGCATATAAATATTGTCAAAAAAGGAGTTAAAATTGAGTGAAAAACAATATCTGGGAAAAAATTATGCAATCAGTGACAATTCTGGTCATTTCAGAGGGGTAATTCAGTGAACGCGTATCTAAAATCCGGTAGAACTATTTAAAGCGGGGTCATTGGGTGATAGCGAAACAAAAAATGGAGGTCATTGGGTGAGAGAGTCGGAAAATGGGGTCAAAGTATACAACGAAGGAATTGATAAAAGACGTGAAGTTATCATGGTTATGTAAGAGCCAAAAAACTCGATAGTTAGCATATTTACTTACTATCGAGCGCTTTTAAAACATGCAAACATGAAGAGCCACATCCGACTAAAAAGATAGAATTCAACCCCACAAACATGGCCAATTATTTGACCCTAAACCGTGGTTAAAATTAATGAATATATTATGGATTAAATCTCTTCATTGTTCATTGTCTAGAATAATTGCTAGTATTATGTGTAAAAGACTGGTGTCGAGTAGACCCTTCATTGTCGACAATCGTCAAATTTCAAGATCCAACGTCGGCAAGTTGTCGACATAGCAATACAAAGTCCAAGTTTAGAGACCATGTTGTGCGTCGTTCATTTACATCAAAATAATTACCGTCAACTACACGTAATCAAATCGGTAACTTACTGCAAAATGAAGTTATGCTCAATTATTACTTTTTAAAATTTTATTTCGTGTTAAATAATGCTGTTCTTTAGCTTATCTCTATAATTGTTAACATGGTTAATGACTAGCCCTTGTCGACAATTAGTCCATACTTGTCGTCAATCGGGAAAATTGCTTTGTCGACAATAGCCTTGTCGACAACAGCCTTACCGGGAGTGAGTGTTGAGTGTGTGAGTGAAGTGAAAGTTCAGTAAAACACAATTGCCCTCCTTAGACATAGCAAGAATATCATCTCGGGTCATAAATATAAAATTAAATGAGTGGTTTTACAGGAGGGAGGAGCTTTATTTCCAAATTCACCCCTGGGTAAACCGCTGTGAAGCCTTATAAGTGAAATTCATTCTAGTTTTAGCCCTGCATGCGCATGAGGGTTGGAAGAACCCAATTCTGGGTTATCCTTCATGTAAAAGAACATGGAATTAGTCCAGCACAGAAATCTTATATTGAATGAACGGCTATCCAGCTTCGAAGCTTCATTCCGTAAGCGTATAATTCCTCAATGAAGTCTTTACACTAGTCCAACCCATGAATATCTTGGATACCAAGGATGTTACACCCAGATTCCACGGGATACAACAAGTGGCGGCACCAGGAATTTTTTTTTGGGGGGATAGGGGAAGTGAATTTCGGGGGGGTTCGAAGCTTCATTCCGTAAGCGTATAATTCCTCAATGAAGTCTTTACACTAGTCCAACCCATGAATATCTTGGATACCAAGGATGTTACACCCAGATTCCACGGGATACAACAAGTGGCGGCACCAGGAATTTTTTTTTTGGGGGATAGGGGAAGTGAATTTCGGGGGGGTTCGAAGCTTCATTCCGTAAGCGTATAATTCCTCAATGAAGTCTTTACACTAGTCCAACCCATGAATATCTTGGATACCAAGGATGTTACACCCAGATTCCACGGGATACAACAAGTGGCGGCACCAGGATTTTTTTTTTGGGGGGGGGGATAGGGGAAGTGAATTTCGGGGGGGGGGGGCGGGTCGACAAATTTTGCGCAAAAGTTTTGAGGGTTTTGGCTCAAAAGCGGGCCGGGGGTAGGGGCAAGAAAAATATTAGGGAGGGGGCACATGCCACACCCCTGCCCCCCCCCCTGTAATGCCGCCACTGGGTACAACCCTAGATTGTTTTAGTTCTTGTAGACGCTGTTGGGTTTAACACCTTCACTCTTCTTCAGTTTATGTTTACTGTCTTCAGCCGATGACTGCCATCTTCTCAGAGTACGGACGGGTTTAGATTTGAGATCCTCCAGCCGTTTCCCTCCGTATTTGTACTCTGATATTTTGCGTACAACGTGCGCGGCTTTACCTGCGTCCTTTAAGATACGCTTACGGTGCTCGTTATGGATGGTTTGCTTGATGGTTTTCACGAAGTCATTCTTGAGTTCAGCGGTACTGTTTAAAAAATGAAAAATAAAGATACTTTTACCAGAGCTTTGTTACGTTTGTTAATTCATGTTTGTTTGTTCACTGCACCATGTTGGACCACCTTGAGTGGCGACACCAGAAGGGGTGTTCTTGGGGATGCAAAGTGGGGGTGGGGGGGGCAAACTTCGACCGATTTTGGTTTTGAGGGGGCTCAAATGGGGTGGGTGGGGATGCACGTGTCCCCTCCCGGCCGTAGCGCTACTCAAACAGTCAGAATTTCAGTTAGCCACGAAAAAAATTCCTATTTTGTGCTGATACAAGTTCAGTTTAATCTAAATCCCCGGTCTAAATCCTAAGAAGAAATGAGATATAAATGTAGTCGGGTTTACAACCAGACAATCGTGCAACGGTGCAGGCAAGTAAGAGGCTGTGCAATAATTACGAGTCCTGTTGGGAGGGCGAAATGTGGGGGGGGCAAGATCTTTTGGCGAGCCATAGGGGCAAGAAAATTTTGGCAATCTGAGAGGGGGCCTTTTAAATCAAACGCTCTAAAAAGGCTTAAGAAAACTGTACGGAAACGCTTAAATATGCTAATTTTACTGCTTGCTGTACTCGTAACACAGATTGGAACATGCAGAGATATATTGGCAGGCCGGGGGAGCAAGCGATTTTTGTCACACCATTTGGAAATTTTACCATAATTATTGCACATCCCCTAAGTTGGCAGGACCTGACGTGATTTCGCTAAGTTCTTAAGAAATGAAGATAGAACCACCATGTAGATTTGAAATCAAATTCATGTGTAAATTGCTCTTTTTATGTTCATGAAATCAACATTTTAAAGACAATTATTCGTTTTCATGTGTAACGTGTTCTTTTTATGTTTATGATATAGGCATATCAAATCAACATTTTAAGACAATTATTCGTTTTAATCTTACTTGCAATAGAACCTAAATATTCTCTTGTTATCTTGTAGATCTGCTGATTCCGTGTGTATTAGCTCCCAATGAAAGTAGTCTTCAGAATCTGAAAAGAGAGAAAAAAGTATACCTTATATCCGTATATAGGTAAAGGAGACGATCCTGTATAAACAGTGATCGGAGTGCCCATCTCTCTTTCATTGGCGATTGGGCCAGACTCCTCCATGTAATGTTGCTATAGGGGATCGCTACACTCCTCTACAGCGAGTCTGTTACCTTCCCAGCATTTAAGAATGCCGGTACTCATTTAAACACCTGGGTGGAGAGGAGTAATCGAGATAAAGTGCCTTACTCAAGGGCACAACACGATGGCGTCACCGGGGCTCGAACCCACAACCTTCCGATTATGAGTCAGTGCCCGTTCCGCTAGGCCTCCGTGCTCCCCGTATCCGTATCTTCCATCAACCATAAAAAAATAAATAAATTTAGGAATAGCCTATACCCAAGCAAACACAAAACGTTTTACATAAAACGTTTAAAGTCACATTCAGTGATTTCATCGCAAGTGTAAAAAAATTAAAATTGTTTATAAATTGCTTAAAAGTGAAGGACAAGTCATTCAAATTGTCATTTGATATTTTTGGAATGAAAAATTTGGCAAAAAAACGAAAACAGCAGTATTGACGAAGTTGTTGCCCCATTCAAATGCACGTAGCTAATTTAGATATACTGTCAGTATTTAAATTACAGATTCATGTTAAAATGTCTTATTTTGTCTTAACTACATGACTTAGGCTATGTTAGCACATCTATGACAATGACAAAGATACCAAAATCTGAATTTTGATGAATTTTACGATTTTCCGGATGAGCAAATCACTGAATGAGCCTTTAAATGTCGGATAATAAATGATATAAAACGTTTTTAGGCTTATAACATTTGTAAACATTTGTGAAAACTTGATGCAAAAACACTCTAGCACTCTAGTATAAGTGTTGACAAAAATGTTTGCCAAAAATATTGAAAATAACTTTGACAACGTTTTTAAATTGATGTTGTAATACTATTTCATATCAAACGTTTTAAAAACGCTGTCATGATCTTCATACTCTCTAAATATAAGAGAGTGCAAAACGCACTCCCAAAAAGAGTGATTCACTTATCAAACCACTCAAAAAGGGAGTTGAAATGTGTTTTTTAAACTTTAGAACCACTCAAAAAGAGTGAAAACCACTTTTAAGAGTGAATTTTAACTCTATCAAGGAGTTAAATGAAGGACAACTCTAAACGTGTTGTTCTTCATTTAACTCCTTGAACGAGTTGAAATTCACTCTTTTAGAGTGGTTTTCACTCTTTTTGAGTGATTGTGAAGTTTAAAAAACACATTTCACTCATTTTTGAGTGGTTTGATAAGTGAATCACTCTTTTGGGGAGTGAGTTTTTCACTCTTTTACATTTAGAGAGTAAAACCCAGCCAGCGCACATTAACATTGAAATTTAAAAAAACCACAGTGCATTTGGCTGAATACGAACCGACAACCCTCGTATTACTAGCGCGACGCGACGTTTTATCCAACTGAGCAACAGAGACACGTCGGAGAAAAGAAGATTGATATTTATAGATAAATACACGAAGTCACACGTGAAAAACATGTTTCACGGTTGCAACGTTGTAAAACATTTTTTATGTTTGCTGGGACACACGTACGAAGTTAATGTTAACCCAAAATAAAATTCAATTGTGCAAAATAATGTGACTAGAAAAAATCTAAATGCGCAATGTTTCCCCACGGGTATGATAGCCTTTAGTTTAGCCATTTAATTGAACAAAATAGTAGTGCAATTCTTAATATCAATACATTCATCTTATAGGAAATACGTCAAGGAAGCCAATAATCGCATTTATATTTCCATAGAGTGTTGCGGTTCTTGAGTTAAGGCCAATAATATATCAAAACGTTTTCCCCTTCTGAGAAAAATCATGCACATGGGACAGAAATTACACCCCATGACAAGCTTTGGGACCTCCTTCATAGAACCTATAGGCCCAGGGTCAAGAATTTCGGCGTTCCCGCAAATTTATTCTGCAAGAATCAAGATTGATTCTCGCACTGTGAAACGAAATTCTGACCTTGGAGGCCTATATAGGCTACCATTCATCTTGTGTGTCAGCTTTATTTGTCTCAATATTTGAGTGCAAACACAACTAGATTTAATAACTAACCTTCGTCTTCAGAGTTTTTGACTTCTAGATTTGCAATAGGAATCAGTTTCTTGAAGCATGTTCCGTCGCCATTTTTAGCAGGGGAAGCAGACACCAACTCAACAAAAGATCGCCGCTTTGTACGACGAGCTGCCTCTTTGCAGATCAGGACCACAGCCGTCTTGAATACTGTAAAATGAAATACCAGAAACATTAAAGGCACATTCAGTGATTTGCTCATTCGGACGGTCGTAACGTAAAAATCATCAAAATTCAGATTTTGGTATACATTTGTCATTGTCATGTGCTAACATAGCCTGTGATTGGTTCAGCCGAAAGCTGTGTATTTATGACAAAATAAGACATATTACACGAATCTGTAATTTAGATAGGCCTACTGACAGTATCTAAATTAGCTACATGTATTTGAATGGGCTTCAACTTGGTCAGTACTGCTGTTTTCTTCATTTTTTGTCATTTCAAAAATACCAAATGACAATTTGAATGACTTATCCTTCACTTTTAAGCAATTTATAAACAATTTTAATTTTTTACACTTGCGCTGGGATCACTGAATGGGTCTTTAACTGACGTGATCGCGTTATTGTGACCATTATACCCGCATGCGAAGCATGAACGGGTATATTGTTATCCTTTGGATATACCCGCATGCAATAGCATGCAGGGTATCTTCCCATCCTGTGGTTTCTTCTCCTCCTCCTCCTCCTCCTTTTCCTCCCATCAAACACACCATTCTGTCAAGGCTAGCGCTAAAACTACAAGGGCCCCAGGTCCCATATGTGGTACACTTATGGGCCCTACCCCGTAGAAGTGCCTTTTGCCCATCTTGGCCCCAGAGGTCAAAGGTCACGGGCCCCAGGGGCCCAAATGTGAAAATTCAAAGCACGCCGTTTCTCATCAAATGAAGCAGCCTCAGGGCCCTGAGTTGGTACACTGATAGCCCTAGGGGTACTCTATATTTACAAATATACAAGAGCCCCATATGTTATATATTATTGGCCCCAGGGACCCAAATGTTAAAATATGGTGCAACAGATTGACAAGTCTAGCTCTATAAGTATAAGATGACTAGGGATCATATGTGGCATATGTATGGGCCCTAAGTTGTAGATGTGCCTTTTGCCCATTTTGGCCCCATATGTACAAGGCTAGGGGCCCCAGGGGCCTAAATGTTAAAACAAAGGGCCGGCCGTTTCTCAGCAAATAAAGTAGCTACAGGGTTCAGATTTGGTACACAGATAGGTCTTTAGTATTATATTGTCATATGTATTTATAACCCCCATATGTCACATAATATGGGCCCCAGGGCCCCAAAACCTAAAACATAGGGCCATAGCCGTTACTCAGTAAATAAAGCAGCTACAGTGCCCAGCTTGAGTTTTCTGATAGTACTTAAGAATTATACTTCAACATATGTACATGAGCCCTATAAGTCAAATGTTATGGGCCCCAGGGCCCCAAATGTTAAAACAAAGGGCCGGCCGTTTCTCATCAAATAAAGCAGCTTCAGGGCTCAGAGTTTGTACACAGATTGCACCTGCAATTATATAGTTATATGTACATATGAGCCCCATATGTCACATAATATGGGCCCAGGGCCCCAAACGCTAAAACATAGGGCCGGCCGTTACTCAGTAAATAAAGCAGCTACACTGCCCAGCTTAAGTCTACTGATAGCACTTGAGAATTATACTTCAACGTAATTATGTACATGGACCTCATAAGTCAAATATTATGGGCCCCAGGGCCCCAAATGTTAAAACAAAGGGCGGGCCGTTTCTCATCAAAGAAAGCAGCTTCCGGACTCAGAATTTGTACACAGATAGCACCTGAGAATTATATTGTTACTAACACCCACACACCCATCCACCCCACACACGTAGGACTTAACAGACAGATCGTATTATATCATAATTGGAAATACCAGCGTGAAGCGTTAAGGCTGTTCCAGTTAAATTACATACCCATTGGCTGTTCCATTTAATTTACACTCCCTCTGAAATGTCCCCCAAAAGGCTGTTCCGTTTAATTTACATACTCCCTCTGAAATGGCTGTTCCATTTAATTTACATACTCCCTCTGGAATAGCTTTCTCCTAATCAAATTGCATATTGTGAATTTCAATCTATTAAATTGCATAAGCTATGCCTTAACCGCAAGGCCACGCTCTCCCCTCCCACACTGTGAATTAGAGAGACTGACAACAGCAACCTAAGTCCTCAGCAAATAAGCACTGTAAGTTTGTGTAAACCGATAACATGCGGGTATAGCCGTATTTGTGTACAAATATATAGCCTTCTAGTTATACCCGCATGCGAAGCATGGACGGGTATATTGTTATCCTGTGGTTTCTTATACCCGCATGCGAAGCATGGACGGGTATATTGCCATTCTGTGGTTTCTTCTCCTCCTCCTCCTCCTCCTCCTCCTTCTCCCATCAAACACATCATTCTGTCAAGGCTAGCGCTAAAACTACAAGAGCCCCAGGGCCCATATGTGGTACACTTATGGGCCCTACCCCGTGGAAGTGCCTTTTGCCCATCTTGGCCCCAGAGGTCAAAGGTCACAGGCCCCAGGGGCCCAAATGTAAAAATACAAAGCACGCCGTTTTCTCATCAAATGAAGCAGCCTCAGGGCCCTGAGTTGGTCCAGTGATAGCCCTAGAGGTACTCTATATTTACAAATATCCAAGAGCCCCATATGTTATATATTATGGGCCCCATGGGCCCAAATGTTAAAATATGGTGCAACAGATTGACAAGCCTAGCTCTAAAAGTACAAGATCACTGGGGCTCATATATGGCATATGTATGGGCCCTAAGTTGTAGATGTGCCTTTTGCCCATTTTAGTCCCAGCTTTACAAGGCCAGGGGCCCCAGGGGCCCAAATGTTAAAACAAAGGGCCGGCCGTTTCTCGGCAAATAAAGTAGCTACAGGGTTCAGATTTGGTACACAGATAGGTCTTTATTATTATATTGTCATATGTATATATAACCTCCATATGTCATATAATATGGGCCCCAGGGCCCCAAATGCTAAAACATATAGGGCCGGCCGTTACTCAGTGAATAAAGCAGCTACGATGCCCAGCTTGAGTTTACTGATAGCACTTGAAAATTATACTTCAACATATGTACATGAGCCCCATAAGTCAAATATTATGGGCCCCAGGGCCCCAAATGTTAAAACAAAGGGCCGGCCGTGTCTCATCAAATAAAGCAGCTTCAGGGCTCAGAGTTTGTACACAGATTGCACCTGAGAATTATATTGTTATATGTACATATGAGCCCCATGTGTCACATAATATGGGCCCCAGGGCCCCAAACGCTAAAATATAGGGCCGGCCATTACTCAGTAAATAAACCAGCTACAGTGCCCAGCTTGAGTCTACTGAGAGCACCTGAGAATATACTTCAATATATGTTCATGAGCCTCATAAATCAAATACTATGGGCCCCACCAGGGCCCCAAATGTTAAAACAAAGGGCCGGTTGTTTCTCATCAAATAAAGCAGCTTCAGGGCTCAGAGTTTGTACACAGATTGCACCTGAGAATTATATTGTTACTAACACCCACCCCATACACGTAGGACTAAACAGATCCACAGAGAATAGTGTAATTATAATATAGATGGCATCAACGTTAAGGCTGTTCCAGTTAAATTACATACCCATTGGCTGTTCCATTTAATTTACATACTCCCTCTGAAATGGCCACAAAATAGGCTGTTCCATTTAATTTACATACTCCCTCTGAAATGGTTGTTCCATTTAATTTACATACTCCCTCTGGAATAGCTTTCCCTTAAGAAGTATATTGTTACTAACACCCACACACCCATCCACCCCACACACGTAAAACTAAACAGACAGATCGTATTATATCATAATAGGAAATACCAGCGTGAAGCGTTAAGGCTGTTCCATTTAAATTACATACCCATTGGCTGTTCCATTTAATTTACATGCTCCCTCTGAAATGGCCCCAAAAGGCTGTTCCGTTTAATTTACATACTCCCTCTGAAATGGCTGTTCCATTTAATTAACATACTCCCTCTGGAATAGTTTCCCCTAATCATATTGCATAGCCTCACTGTGAGTAAGAGATACTGACAACAGCAACCTATGGAGAGTAAGAGAGACGACTCCCCTGAGAGGGGACTTTTGCAATTTCTTTATTTTAAGTGCTATGACAGTGCAACCTACTTTCAATTAAAGCTTGTGACTTGGACTTGGACTTTTTACACATTTTCTGCCCAATTGGGCGAATTTTTACAATTTCTTTATTTTAAGTCCTCAGCAAATAAGGACTGTAAGTTTGGGTACACCGATAACATGCGGGTATAGCCGTATTTGTGTACAAATAATATATAGCCTTCTAGTTCTCCTTCTTCTCCTTTTCCTCCTCATGCTTCACATTAACAGGGCTAGCTCCAAAACTACAAGGGCCCCAGGGCTCATACTTGGTACACTTAATGCCCCCACCCCAAAGATGTGCCTTTTAGGGTCAAGGTCATGTCAAGGTCATCTCAGTATATATTGTTGGATTGTCATCATATTTGGTGGATGTGATCACAATCGAATGCCGAAAAGGGTCAAGGTCATGTCAAGGTCATCCGAATATAGTTTGTTGGATTATCATCAAACTTGGTGGATGAGATCACCATCGAGTGCCAATTATTGTCAAGGTCATGTCAAGGTCATCAGAGCAAATATTGTTGGATTGTCATCAAACTTGGTTGATGAGATCACCATCGAGTGCCGAAAATGGTCAAGGTCATATCAAGGTCATACGAGTATAGATTATTGGATTACCACCAAACTTGGTGCATGGGACCATCATCGAATGCCAAAATGGTCAAGGTCATGTCAAGGTCATCAGAGTAAAGATTACTAGATTGTAACCAAACTTGGTGAATGAGATCACCATCGAGCGCCAATATTGGTCAAGGTCATATCAAGGTCATCCGAGTATAGATTGTTGGATTGTCACCAAGTTTGGTGCATGGGATCACCATCGAATGCCAAAAATGGATAAGGTCATGTCAAGGTCATCAGAGTAAAGATTGTTGGATTGTTGGATTGTAACTAAACTTGGTGGATGATATCACCATCGAGTGCCAATAATGGTCAAGGTCATATCAAGGTCATTGGTGGTTAGGGTGGGAATCACAGGCATATATATTCGTGTTTGCTCAAACACAACAGTGCCATCTAGTTCTTCTCCTTCTCATTCTCACACTTCATAATGACAGGGCTATCTCCAAAACTACAAGGGCCCTGGGGCTCATACTTGGCACACTTAATGGCCCCACCCCAAAGATGTGCCTTTTAGGGGTCAAGGTCATGCCAAGGTCATCTTAAGTATATATTGTTGGATTGTCATCATATTTGGTGGATGTGATCACAATCGAGTGCCGAAAAGGGTCAAGGTCATGTCAAGGTCATCGGAGTATAGTTTGTTGGATTACCATCAAACTTGGTGGATGAGATCACCATCGAGTGCCAATTATGGTCAAGGTCATGTCAAGGTCATCAGAGCAAATATTGTTGGATTGTCATCAAACTTGGTTCATGAGATCACCATCGAGTGCCGAAAATGGTCAAGGTCATATCAAGGTCATCCGAGTATAGATTATTGGATTGCCACCAAACTTGGTACATGGGATCACCATCGAATGCCAAAAATGGTCAAGGTCATATCAAGGTCATCAGAGTAAAGATTGTTGGATTGCCATCAAACTTGGTGCATGGGATCATAATGTAATGCCAAAATGGTCAAGGTCATGTCAAGGTCATCAGAGTAAAGATTGTTGGATTGTAACCAAACTTGGTGGATGATATCACCATCGAGTGCCAAAAATGGTCAAGGTCATTGGGGTTAGGGTGGGAATCACAGGCATATATATTCGTGTTTGCTCAAACACAACAGTGCCATCTAGTTCTCCTTCTTCTTCTCCTTCTCCTTCTCACACTTCATAATGACAGGGCTATCTCCAAAACTACAAGGGCCCTGGGGCTCATACTTGGCACACTTAATGGCCCCACCCCAAAGATGTGCCTTTTAGGGGTCAAGGTCATGTCAAGGTCATCTTAAGTATATATTGTTGGATTGTCATCATATTTGGTGGATGTGATCACAATCGAATGCCGAAAAGGGTCAAGGTCATGTCAAGGTCATCGGAGTATAGTTTGTTGGATTACCATCAAACTTTGTGGATGAGATCACCATCGAGTGCCAATTATGGTCAAGGTCATGTCAAGGTCATCAGAGCAAATATTGTTGGATTGCCACCAAACTTGGTACATGGGATCACCATCGAATGCCAAAAATGGTCAAGGTCATATCAAGGTCATCCGAGTATAGTTTCTTGGATTATCATCAAACTTGGTGGATGAGATCTCCATCGAGTGCCAATTATGGTCAAGGTCATGTCAAGGTCATCAGAGCAAAAATTGTTGGATTGTCATCAAACTTGGTGGATGATATCACCATCGAGTGCCAAAAATGGTCAAGGTCATTGGGGTTAGGGTGGGAATCACAGGCATATATATTCGTGTTTGCTCAAACACAACAGTGCCATCTAGTTATACCCGCATGCGAAGCATGGACGGGTATATTGCCATCCTGTGGTTTCCTTTCCTTCTCCTCCTCCTTCTCCTTCCATCAAACACATCATTCTGTCAAGGCTAGCGCTAAAACTACAAGGGCCACAGGACCCATATGTGGTACACTTATGGGCCCTACCCCGTAGAAGTGCCTTTTGCCCATCTTGGCCCCAGAGTCAAAGGTCACGGGCCCCAGGGGCCTAAATGTTGAAAATACAAAGCACGCCATTTCTCATCAAATGAAGCAGCCTCAGGGCCCTGAGTTGGTACACTGATAGCCCTAGGGGTACTCTATATTTACAAATATACAAGAGCCCCATATGTTATATATTATGGGCCCCAGGGGCCCAAATGTTAAAATATGGTGCAACAGATTGACAAGCCTAGCTCTAAAAGTACAAGATCACTAGGGCTCATATGTGGAATATGTATGGGCCCTAAGTTGTAGATGTGCCTTTTGCCCATTTTGGCCCCAGATGTACAAGGCTGGGGCCCCAGGGGCCCCAATTTTAAAACAAAGGGCCGGCCGTTTCTCAACAAATAAAGTAGCTACAGGGTTCAGATTTGGTACACAGATAGGTCTTTAGTATTATATTGTCATATGTATATATAATCCCCATATGTCACATAATATGGGCCCCAGGGCCCCAAACGCTAAAACATAGGGCCGGTCGTTACTCAGTAAATAAAGCAGCTACAATGCCCAGCTTGAGTCTACTAGTAGCACTTGAGAATCATACTTCAACATATGTACATGAGCCCCATAAGTCATATATATTGGGCCCAGGGCCCCAAATGTTAAAACAAAGGGCCGACCGTTTCTCATTATATAAAGCAGCTTTATGGCTCAGAGTTGGTACACAGTTTGCACCTGAGAACTACATTGTTATATGTACATATGAGCCCCATATATCACATAATATTGGCCCCAGGGCCCCAAACGCTAAAACATAGGGCCGGCCGTTACTCAGCAAATAAAGTAGCTACAGTGGCCAGCTTGAGTCTACTGATAGCACTAGGAAATTATACTTCAACAGAATAATGTACATGGGCCTCATAAGTCAAATATTATGGGCCCCAGGGCCCCAAATGTTAAAACAAAGGGCGGGCCGTTTCTCATCAAATAAGGCAGCTTCCGGGCTCAGAATTTGTACAGAGATAGCACCTGAGAATTATATTGCTACTAACACCCACACACCCATCCACCCCACACACGGAGGACTAAACAGACAGATCGTATGATATCATATAATTGGAAATACCAGCGTGATTCGTTAAGGCTGTTCCAGTTAAATTACACACCCATTGGCTGTTCCATTTAATTTACATACTCCCTCTGAAATGGCCCAAAAAAAGGCTGTTCCGTTTAATTTACATACTCCCTCTGTAATGTCTGTTCCATTTAATTTACATACTCCCTCTGGAATAGTTTCCCCTGAATCATATTGCATAGCCTCACTGTGAGTAAGAGAGACTGACAACAGCACCCTATGGAGAATAAGAGAGACGACTCCCCTGGGACTGGGAACTTTTTACAATATATTTATTTTAAGTGCTACGACAGTGCAACCTACATTCAATTAAAGCTTGTGACTTGGACTTTATTTTAAGGCCTCAGCAAATAAGGACTGTAAGTTTGGGTACACCGATAACATGCGGGTATAGCCGTATTTGTGTACAAATATATAGCCTTCTAGTTTGGTTTCTTCTCCTTATACCCGCATGCGAAGCATGGACGGGTATATTGTTATCCTGTGGTTTCTTCTCCTTATACCCGCATGCAATAGCATGCAGGGTATCTTCCCATCCTGTGGTTTCTTCTCCATCTCCTTCTCCTTCTCCTTCTCCTATCAAACACATCATTCTGTCAAGGCTAGCGCTAAAACTGCAAGGGCCCCAGGACCCATATGTGGTACACTTATGGGCCCTACCCCGTAGAAGTGCCTTTTGCCCATCCCGGCCCCAGAGGTCAAAGGTCACGGGCCCCAGGGGCCCAAATGTAAAAACACAAACCATGCCGTTTCTCATCAGATGGAGCAACCTCAGGGCCGTGAGTTGGCACACTGATAGCCCCAGGGGTACTCTATTAATACAAGTATACATGAGCCCCATATGTTATATTATGGGCCCCAGGGGCCCAAATGTTAAAAAAAGGGGCGGCAGATTGACAAGCCTAGCACGAAAGCTACAAGGGCACTAGGGCTCATATGTTGCACATGTATAAGCCCTAAATTGTAGATGTGCCTTTTGCCCATTTTGGCCCCAGATGTACAAGGCTAGAGGCCCCAGGGGCCCAAAGGTTAAAACAAAGGGCCGGCCGTTTCTCAGCAAATAAAGTAGCTACAGGGCTCAGATTTGGTACACAGATAGGTCATCAGGATTATATTGTCATATGTATATATGAACCCCATATGTCACATAATATGGGCCCCTGGGCCCCAAACGCTAAAACATAGGGCCGGCCGTTACTCTGTAAATAAAGCAGCTGTAGGGCTCACAGTTAGTACACATATTGCATCTTACAATCACATTGTTATAATGTACATGTGAGCCCCATATATTACATTATATGGGCCCCAGGGCCCCAAACGCTAAAACATAGGGCCGGCCGTTACTCAGTAAATAAAGCAGCTACAGTGCCCAGCTTGAGTCTACTGATAGCACTAGAGAATTAAACTTCAACATATGTCCATGGACCTCATAAGTCAAATATTATGGGCCCCAGGGCCCCAAATGTTAAAACAAAGGGCCGGCCGTTTCTCATCAAATAAAGCAGCTTCCGGGCTCAGAATTTGTACACAGTAGCACCTGAGAATTATATTGTTACTAACACCCCAATACCCTCCTCACACACGTAGGACTAAACAGACATATCCGTATTATAATTATTAATATAATAATTGGAAATACCAGCGTGAAGCCTTAAGGCTGTTCCAGTTAAATTACTTACCCATTGGCTGTTCCATTTAATTTACATACTCCCTCTGAAATGGTCCCAAAATAGGCTGTTCCGTTTAATTTACATACTCCCTCTGAAATGGCTGTTCCATTTCATTTACATACTCCCTCTGGAATAGTTTTCCCTAATCATATTGTATAGCCTCACTGTGAATAAGAGAGACTGACAACGGCAATCTATGGAGAGACAACTCCCCTGGGAGGGACTTTTTACAAGTTCTTTATTTGCACGAGAGTGCAGCAAATAAGGACTGTAAGTTTGGGTACACCGATAACATGCGGGTATAGCCGTATTTGTGTACAAATATATAGCCTTCTAGTTATACCCGCATGCAATAGCATGCAGGGTATATTGCCATTCTATGGTTTCTTCTCCTTCTCCTCCTCTTCCTTCTCCATCAAACACAACATTCTGTCAAGGCTAGCGCTAAAACTACAAAGTCCACAGGGCCCATATGTGGTACACTTATGGGCCCTACCCCGTAGATTTATCCTTTGCCCATCACTGATAGCCCCAGGGGTACTCTATATATACAAGTATACATGAGCCCCATATGTCATATATTATGGGCCCCAGGGCCCCAAATGTTGAAATAAGGGGCAACAGATTGACAGAGCTAGCGCTAAAACTACACAGGGCCCATATGTGGTACACTTATGGGCCCTACCCCGTAGATTTATCCTTTGCACATCTTGGCCCCAGAGGTCAAAGGTCACGGGCCCCAGAGGCCCAAATGTAAAAATACAAAGCATGCTGTTTCTCATTAAATGAAGCAACCTCAGGGTCCTGAGTTGGTATACTGATAGATCCAGGTGAACTCTAGATATACAAGTATACATGAGCCCCACATGTCATATATTATTATGGGCCCCAGGGCCCCAAATGTTAAAATAAGGGCAACAGATTGACAAGGCTAGCTAAAAAACTACAAGGGCACTAGGGCTCATATGTGGCACATGTATGGGCCCTAAGTTGTAAATGTGCCTTTTGCCCATTTTGGCCCCAGATGGTTTAGGCTAGGGGCCCCAGAGGCCCAAATGTTAAAACAAAGGGCCCGTCGTTTCTCAGCAAATAAAGTAGCTACAGGGTTTAGATTTGGTACACTAATAGGTCTTCAGCATTATATTATTATATGTATACATGAACCCCACGTGTCACATAATATGGGCCCCAGGGCCTCAAACGCTAAAACATAGGGCCGGCCGTTACTCAGTAAATAAAGCAGCTACAATGTCAGCTTGAGTCTGCTGATAGCACTTGAGAATTATATTTCAACATATGCACATGAGCCCCATAAGTCAAATATTATGGGCCCCAGGGCCCCAAATGTTAAAGCAAAGGGCCGGCCGTTTTTCATCAAATAAAGCAGCTCTAAAGCTCAGAGTTTGTACATAGATTGCACCTGAGAAATATAGTTATATGTACATACGAGACCCATATGTCACAAAATATGGGCCCCAGGGCCCCAAACGCTAACACATAGGGCCGGCCGTTACTCAGTAAATAAAGCAGCTACAGTACCCAGCTTAAGTCTACTGATAGCACTTGAGAATTATACTTCAACATGTGTACATGAGCCTCATAAGTCAAATATTATGGGCCCAGGGCCCCAAATGTTAAAAAGGGTCGTCCGTTTATCATCAAATAAAGCAGCTTCAGGGCTCAGAGTTTGTACACAGATTACACCTGAGAATTATATTGTTAATAACACCCACCCCACCCCATTCACAGAGACAATAGCGTAATTATAATAATATAGATGACAGAAACGTTAAGGCTGTTCCAGTTAAATTACATACCCATTGGCTGTTCTATTTAATTTACATACTCCCTCTGAACTGGCCACAAAATAGGCTGTTCCATTTAATTTACATACTCCCTCTGAAATGGCTGCTCCATTTAATTTACATACTACTTCTGGAATAGCTTTCCCTTAATCAAATTGCATTATTATAGATGATGATAATTGGAAATACCACGTGTGACGCGTTAAGGCTGTTCCATTCAAATAACATACCTTTGGCTGTTCCATTTAATTTACATACTCCCTCTGAAATGATTCCAAAATAGCTGTTCCATTTAATTTACATACTCCCTCTGGAATAGCTTTCCCCTAATCAATTGCATATTGTGAATTTCAATCTATCAAATTGCATAGCTTCACTGTGAATTAGAGAGACTGACAACAGCAACCTAAGTCCTCAGCAAATAAGGACTGTAAGTTTGTGTAAACCGATAACATGCGGGTATAGCCGTATTTGTGTACAAATATATAGCCTTCTAGTTCTTCTTCTTCTTCTTCTCCTCCTTCTCACGCTTCATATTAACAGGGCTATCTCCAAAACTACAAGGGCCCCATGGCTCATATTTGGCACACTTAATGGCCCTACCCCATAGATGTGCCTTTTGCCCATTTTGGCCCCACAGGTCAAAGGTCACGGGCCCCAGGGGCCCAAATGTAAAAATACAAACCACGCCGTTTCTCATCAAATAAAGCAGCCTCAGGGCCCTGAGTTGGTGCACTGATAGCCCCAGGAGTACTCTATATTTACATGTATACATGAGCCCCATATGTCATATATTATGGGCCCCAGGGCCCCAAATGTTAAAAAAAAAGGGCAACAGTTTGACAAGGTTAGCTGTGAAACTACAAGGGCACTAGGGCTCATATGTGGCACACATATGGGCCCGAACTTGTAGATATGCATTTTACCAATTATGGCCCCAGATTTTTAAGGCTAGGGGCCCAGAGGCCCAAATGTTAAAACAAAGGGCCGGCCGTTTCTCAGCAAATAAAGTAGCTACAGGGCTCAGATTTGGTACACAGATAGGTTTTCAGTATAGGGTGATGGAACAGCCATTAAAGGACACTCCGTTTTGGGATTAAAGGGGTATTCAGATTTTTGATTTTTTTTTTTTTTGATTTTTTTTTGTATGTAACATGTTTGTTGCATTATTTAAGGAGGAGCGCCTCAAGCGTTTACACAGCAAATGCAATTAAAGGGCTATTATTTGATTTTTAATTAATTAATTTTAATTTTTTTTGTTCGTATACTGATAGCCCTTTTAGAATATGGGGTGTCAGTGGGTGTTAGGGTGATGGAACAGCCATTAAAGGGACACTCCGTTTTGGGATTAAAGGGGTATTCAGATTTTGTTATTTTTTTTTTTTGATTTTTTTGTATGGAACATGTTTGTTGCATTATTTAAGGAGGAGCGCCCTCAAGCGTTTACACAGCAAATGCAATTAAAGGGCTATTATTTGATTTTTAATTAATTAATTTTAATTTTTTTTGTTGGTATACTGATAGCCCTTTTAGAATATGGGGTGTCAGTGGGTGTTTAGGGTGATGGAACAGCCATTAAAGGACACTCCGTTTTGGGATTAAAGGGTATTCAGATTTTTTGATTTTTTTTTTTTTTTTTTGGTATGGAACATGTTTGTTGCATTATTTAAGGAGGAGCGCCCTCAAGCGTTTACACAGCAAATGCAATTAAAGGGCTATTATTTGATTTTTAATTAATTTATTTATTTCAATTTTTTTCGTTGGTATACTGATAGCCCTTTTAGAATATGGGGTGTCATGATGGATTAAGAGTGTCATGGTGGGTTAAGGGGGTTAGGGTGGGAAACACAGGCATAGATATTCGTGTTTGGTCAAACACAACTGTGCCATCTAGTTCTCCTTCTCCTCCTTCTCACCCTTCATATTAACAGGGCTATCTCCAAAACTACAAGGACCCCAGGGCTCATATTTGGCACACTTGATGGCCCTACCCCATAGATGTGCCTTTTACCCATTTTGGCCCCATAGGTCAAAGGTCAGGGGCCCCAGGGGCCCAAATGTAAAAATACAAAGAACGCAGTTTCTCATCAAATAAAGCAGCCTCGGGGCCCTGAGTTGGTGCACTGATAGGCCTAGGGGTACTCTATATTTATAGGTATACATGAGCCCCATATGTCATATAATATGGGCCCCAGGGCCCCAAATGTTATAACAAGGGGCAACCGATTTACAAGGTTAGCTGTTTAACTACAAGGGCACTAGGGCTCATGTGTGGCACACGTATGGGCCCAAACTTGTAGATATGCATTGTGCCCATTTTGGCCACAGATGCTAAGGCTAGGGGCCCAGAGGCCCAAATGTTAAAACAAAGGGCCGGCCGTTTCTCAGCAAATAAAGTAGCTACAGGGCTCAGATTTGGTACACAGATAGGTTTTCAGTATAGGGTGATGGAACAGCCATTAAAGGGACACTCCGTTTTGGGATTAAAGGGGTATTCAGATTTTTTGATTTTTTTTTTTTTGATTTTTTTTGTATGGAACATGTTTGTTGCATTATTTAAAGAGGAGCGCCCTCAAGCGTTTACACAGCAAATGCAATTAAAGGGCTATTATTTGATTTTTAATTAATTAATTAATTTTAATTTTTTTTTTTTTTTATACTGATAGCCCTTTTAGAATATGGGGTGTCAGTGGGTGTTAGGGTGATGGAACAGCCATTAAAGGGACACTCCGTTTTGGGATTAAAGGGGTATTTTTTTTATTGTTTTTTTTTTTTTTTTTTTTTTTTGTATGGAACATGTTTGTTGCATTATTTAAGGAGGAGCGCCCTCAAGCGTTTACACAGCAAATGCAATTAAAGGGGTATTATTTGATCTTTAATTAATTTATTTATTTCAATTTTTTTTTCGTTTTTAGAATATGGGGTGTCATGATGGATTAAGAGTGTCATGGTGGGTTAAGGGGGTTAGGGTGGGAAACACAGGCATAGATATTCGTGTTTGGTCAAACACAACTGTGCCATCTAGTTCTCCTTCTCCTCCATCAAACACATCATTCTGTCAAGGCTAGCGCTAAAACTACAAAGGCCCTGGGGCCCATATGTGGTACACTTATGGGCCCTACCCCGTAGAAGTGCCTTTTGCCCATCTTGGCCCCAGAGGTCAAAGGTCACGGGCCCCAGGGGCCCAAATGTGAAAATACAAAGCACGCCGTTTCTCATCAAATGAAGCAGCCTCAGGGCCCTGAGTTGGTACACTGATAGCCCTTGGGGCACTCTATATTTACAAATATACAAGAGCCCCATATGTTATATATTATGGGCCCCAGGGGCCCAAATGTTAAAATATGGTGCAACAGATTGACAAGCCTAGCTCTATAAGTATAAGATGACTAGGGCTCATATGTGGCATATGTATGGGCACTAAGTTGTAGATGTGCCTTTTGCCCATTTTGGCCCCATATGTATAAGGCTAGGGGCCCCAGGGGCCTAAATGTTAAAACAAAGGGCCGGCCGTTTCTCAGCAAATAAAGTAGCTACAGGGTTCAGATTTGGTACATAGATAGGTCTTTAGTATTATATTGTCATATGTATATATAACCTCCATATGTCTCATAATATGGGCCCCAGGGCCCCAAAAGCTAAAACATAGGGCCGGCCGTTACTCAGTAAATAAAGCAGCTACAATGCCCAGCTTGAGTTTTCTGATAGTACTTGAGAATTATACTTCAACATATGTACATGAGCCCCATAAGTCAAATATTATGGGCCCCAGGGCCCCAAATGTTAAAACAAAGGGCCGGCCGTTTCTTATCAAATAAAGCAGCTTCAGGGTTCAGAGTTTGTACACAGATTGCACCTGAGAATTATGTAGTTATATGTACATATGAGCCCCATATGTCACATAATATGGGTCCAGGGCCCAAAACGCTAAAACAGGGCCGGCAGTAAATAAAGCAGCTACATTATTGGAAATACCAGCGGGAAGCGTTAAGGCTGTTCCAGTTAAATTACATACCCATTGGCTGTTCCATTTAATTTACATACTCCCTCTGAAATGTCCCCCCAAAAGGCTGTTCCGTTTAAATTACATACTCCCTCTGAAATGGCTGTTCCATTTAATTTACATACTCCCTCTGGAATAGTTTCCCCTGAATCGTATTGCATAGCCTCACTGTGAGTAATAGAGACTGACAACAGCAACCTATGGAGAGTAAGAGAGACGACTCCCCTGGGAGGGGACTTTTACAATTTCTTTATTTTAAGTGCTACGACAGTGCAACCTACATTCAATTAAAGCTTGTGACTTGGACTTTCACTTTTTACACGTTTTCTGCCCGATTGGGCGACTTTTTACAATTTCTTTATTTTACGTCCTCAGCAAATAAGGACTTTAAGTTTGGGTAGACCGATAACATGCGGGTATAGCCGTATTTGTGTACAAATATATAGCCTTCTAGTTCTCCTTCTTCTTCTCCTTCTCCATCAAACACATCATTCTGTCAAGGCTAGCGCTAAAACTACAAAGGCCCTGGGGCCCATATGTGGTACACTTATGGGCCCTACCCCGCAGAAGTGCCTTTTGCCCATCTTGGCCCCAGAGGTCAAAGGTCACGGGCCCCAGGGGCCCAAATGTGAAAATACAAAGCACGCCGTTTCTCATCAAATGAAGCAGCCGCCGGGCCCTGAGTTGGTACACTGATAGCCCTAGGGGCACTCTATATTTACAAATATACAAGAGCCCCATATGTTATATATTATGGGCCCCAGGGGCCCAAATGTTACAATATGGTGCAACAGATTGACAAGCCTAGCTCTAAAAGTACAAGATCACTAGGGCTCATACATGGCATATGTAATGGCCCTAAGCTGTAGATGTGCCTTTTGCCCGTTTTGGCCCCAGATGTACAAGGCTAGGGGCCCCAGGGGCCAAAATGTTAAAACAAAGGGCCGGCCGTTTCTCAGCAAATAAAGTAGCTACAGGGTTCAGATTTGGTACACAGATAGGTCTTTAGTATTATATTGTCATATGTATATATAATCCCTATATGTCACATAATATGGGCCCCAGGGCCCCAAACGCTAAAACATAGGGCCAGTCGTTACTCAGTAAATAAAGCAGCTACAATGCCCAGCTTGAGTCTACTGATAGCACTTGAGAATCATACTTCACCATATGTACATGAGCCCCATAAGTCATATATATTGGGCCCCAGGGCCCCAAATGTTAAAACAAAGGGCCAGCCGTTTCTCATTATATAAAGCAGCTTTATGGCTCAGAGTTGGTACACAGTTTGCACCTGAGAACTACATTGTTATATGTACATATGAGCCCCATATATCACATAATATTGGCCCCAGGGCCCCAAACGCTAAAACATAGGGCCGGCCGTTACTCAGTTAATAAAGTAGCTACAGTGGCCAGCTTGAGTCTACTGATAGCACTAGGAAATTATACTTCAACATAATTATGTACATGGGCCTCATAAGTCAAATATTATGGGCCCCAGGGCCCCAAATGTTAAAACAAAGGGCGGGCCGTTTCTCATCAAATAAGGCAGCTTCCGGGCTCAGAATTTGTACACAGATAGCACCTGAGAATTATATTGTTACTAACACCCACACACCCATCCACCCCACACACGGAGGACTAAACAGACAGATCGTATGATATCATAATTGGAAATACCAGCGTGATGCGTTAAGGCTGTTCCAGTTAAATTACATACCCATTGGCTGTTCCATTTAATTTACATACTCCCTCTGAAATGGCCCCAAAAAAGGCTGTTCCGTTTAATTTACATACTCCCTCTGAAATGGCTGTTCCATTTAATTTACATACTCCCTCTGGAATAGTTTCCCCTGAATCATATTGCATAGCCTCACTGTGAGTAAGAGAGACTGACAACAGCACCCTATGGAGAATAAGAGAGACGACTCCCCTGGGACTGGGAACTTTTTACAATATATTTATTTTAAGTGCTACGACAGTGCAACCTACATTCAATTAAAGCTTGTGACTTGGACTTTCACTTTTTACACAATACAATTTCTTTATTTTAAGGCCTCAGCAAATAAGGACTGTAAGTTTGGGTACACCGATAACGTGCGGGTATAGCCGTATTTGTGTACAAATATATAGCCTTCTAGTTTCTTCTCCTTCTTCTCCTTCTCCATCAAACACATCATTCTGTCAAGGCTAGCGCAAAAACTACAAAGGCCCTGGGGCCCATATGTGGTACACTTATGGGCCCTACCCCGTAGAAGTGCCTTTTGCCCATCTTGGCCCCAGGGGTCAAAGGTCACGGGCCTCAGGGGCCCAAATGTGAAAATACAAAGCACGCCGTTTCTCATCAAATGAAGCAGCCTCAGGGCCCTCAGTTGGTACACTGATAGCCCTAGGGGCACTCTATATTTACAAATATACAAGAGCCCCATATGATATATATTATGGGCCCCAGGGGCCCAAATGTTACAATATGGTGCAACAGATTGACAAGCCTAGCTCTAAAAGTACAAGATCACTAGGGCTCATACATGGCATATGTATGGGCCCTAAGTTGTAGATGTGCCTTTTGCCCGTTTTGGCCCCAGATTTACAAGGCTAGGGGCCCCAGGGGCCAAAATGTTAAAACAAAGGGCCGGCCGTTTCTCAGCAAATAAAGTAGCTACAGGGTTCAGATTTGGTACACAGGTAGGTCTTTAGTATTATATTGTCAAATGTATGTATAAACCCCATACGTCACATAATATGGGCCCCAAGGCCCCAAACGCTAAAACATATGGCCGGCCGTTACTCAGTAAATAAAGCAGCTACAATGCCCAGCTTGAGTTTACTGATAGCACTTGAGAATTATACTTCAACATTATGTACATGAGCCTCATAAGTAAAAAAATATGGGCCCCAGGGCCCCACATGTTAAAAACAAAGGGCCGGCCGTTTCTCATCAATTAAAGCAGCTTTAGGGCTCAGAGTTTGTACACAGATTGCACCTGAGAATTACATTGTTATATGTACATATGAGCCACATATACCACATAATATGGGCCCCAGGGCCCCAAATGCTAAAACATAGGGCCAGCCATTACTCAGTAAATAAAGCAGCTACATGGTTCAGATTTGGTACACAGATAGGTCTTTAGTATTATATTGTCATATGTATATATAATCCCCATATGTCACATAATATGGGCCCCAGGGCCCCAAACGCTAAAACATAGGGCCGGCCGTTACTCAGTAAATAAAGCAGCTACAATGCCCAGCTTGAGTCTACTGATAGCACTTGAGAATCATACTTTAACATATGTACATGAGCCCCATAAGTCATATATATTGGGCCCCAGGGCCCCAAATGTTAAAACAAAGGGCCGGCCGTTTCTCATCAAAGAAAGCAGCTTCCGTGCTCAGAATATGTACACAGATAGCACCTGAGAAGTATATTGTTACTAACACCCACACACCCACCCACCCCACACACGTAGGACTAAACAGACAGATCGTATTATCATAATTGGAAATACCAGCGTGAAGCGTTAAGGCTGTTCAGTTAAATTACATACCCATTGGCTGTTCCATTTAATTTACATACTCCCTCTGAAATGGCCCCCAAAAGGCTGTTCCGTATAATTTACATACTCCCTCTGAAATGGCTGTTCCATTTAATTTACATACTCCCTCTGGAATAGTTTCCCCTGAATCATATTGCATAGCCTCACTGTGAGTAAGAGAGACTATTACCAATTGGCTGTTCCATTTAATTTACATACTCCTCTGAAATGTCCCCAAAAAGGCTGTTCCGTTTAATTTACATACTCCCTCTGAAATGGCTGTTCCATCTAATTTACATACTCCCTCTGGAAAAGGGGACTTTTACAATTTCTTTATTTTAAGTGCTACGATAGTGCAACCTACATTCAATTAAAGCTTGTGACTTGGACTTTCACTTTTTACACATTTTCTGCCCAATTGGGCGACTTTTTACAATTTCTTTATTTTAAGTCCTCAGCAAATAAGGACTGTAAGTTTGGGTAGACCGATAACATGCGGGTATAGCCGTATTTGTGTACAAATATATAGCCTTCTAGTTTTCTATTAACCGTTCTCTGCATGATTTTAAGCTATTTTACCAAACGTAGCCAGGGTATTCGTGTCTGTAGGACCCACAGTCCCACACCGTCATACAAATGGAGCGAGTAAACGACATCTGGATGGGGTTAGAGAAATGTAACGTTATCTTGATACGGTATAAATAGGCCTTGGGCCTAACGTTACGCAGGCAGAAGGTAACGTCGTGGTGCAGACAACGTTACATTGGCGTGCAACGTTGTTTTGATGTAGCAACTTGCATGTCACGGTTAAGAATAACAAGGATCGAACTGCAGTCACTCACCTAAAACAGCCATTTCGGGATTTGAACTGCCAGGACGCTTATCTTTGCCGAGGATGTCAGTAGGGTTGGACCAAAACGCCTTTTGATTCATCACTAAATCATCCATGTCTAGTTCTGTCGCCTATAGAAGATGCAAAGTTAAAACAAAAGAATAATAAGAATAATTTTTATGACGATGTCGATGGTGATCTCCACTTTTTGTGGCAATTTTGTGCAAAATTTGTTGATTTTCTCCCCTGAATTTTTACTTTGCCCCCATGGCCCCGTTACATATACATTTTTAGTATCGAACTGAAAGTTCCAAGATAAATCTTTCTGTATCATGGAAAGCTATTAATCAGAAACGTCGTATTGGAAGACAGTTAGTGTGGGAATCAACCCGGCGGCGAGGAGCAGAGATACTATAATAATGAGATAAGACACTTTCTACAAACTGCCTATACCATGCTATACCGCAGTTGAAGACAGGCAATTCGCAAGCGTCGTCGCCGGCCAAGTCTTACTACGAACGTGTAATGAGAAGATACCATAGAGTCCTACATAGAGGTCTGGGGAAGAGACGGTCCGAATTGACCTACCTTGACCTATAATTAATTAGAGAATCACATTTTGTACCGCTCACAAAACAAAGAGTATAAGTCCGCCCACCGCTGTCAATCATTCTAATGAACAAATAAACAAGCTCTGGCAATGACGTAATCCTAATTATAAATGAGAAAATCACATTGTACATGTACTGTCTGCTGTACTAGATGTCTTCCAACAAGTGCCGGAGTGTCGCGGTCCTGCGAGGAGACTAAGACATGAGCGTGATGGGATACAGGAAAATGGCATAGGATATATTACTTATAAAACTAACCCCTTTGGCTCCTTTCTTGCTCTTCGTTGGATGATTATCCTGAAAAAACAAACAAAAACAAAAACAAATGAACAAAAAACACATGAGAATCATAAAAAACACAAAACCCTTTCCCCGTCCCATACTGTTAGCATCCAAACGCGCATTAATCTTATCGATATAAATCATCGACGTAACATAAACCTACCCCTTACTTCAGTAGATGTCCTCAGATTGGTAGGCATGTTAGTCAAATTTTAGTCGCATACATCGCTAGCAAACATATTTAAGTTGAATTTGAATTTGGTTGCATTTTAAAATATGCTTTACATTATATATTTCTGACTGGGTGACGAAGTTGGGTTATTATGTCTGTATACCGTAAAAACCCGTCTACAAGCATATACTTAAGAAACGCCCTCAATAAAATTAGTTGCTTTTGTATTAATGGAGTTTGAGCAACTAGGCCTATATACTGGCACTACATGTTGGTGGCTATACATTCCATCTATAGTATACTGTAACACCAATCAATTGATTTGACATAATAACGACAGTTTCGTATAGCAGGATCAAATAGCTCAATTGATAGAGCGTCAGACTTTGGCACTAAAGAGAGCACGGTCTAGGGACATGACCCGTTTTTTTATTCTCGTTTTTATTAAACGTTTTGACATGTTCTTTTTTTCTATCTTCAAGACGGCGTCAGCATGAATTTCGCTATCATCACAGTCGCTTCTATATGCTTGTAGACGGGTTTTTAAGGTATCGCGAGTCGTCTCTCCAGAAATAAGAGAGTAGCTTACCCCTTACTTCACGCAGGGACCGTGCTTCAGTAGAGGTCCTCGGATTAGTAGGCATGTTAGCCAAATTTTAGTCGCATAGATCGCTAGCAAATATATTTAAGTTGAATTTTAATCTAGTTACATTTTAAGATATGCTTTATATTATATATTTCTGACTGGGTGACGAAGTTGGGTTATATGTCCGTATATCGCGAACACTGGCATGTAGTGCGACCGCTGTCGTATCTCAAGAAACTGAGTATTATCTAACATCACCGCATTTATATATATTATAAGTATATGCGTGTGAGACATATATCATGTATATTATATTCGCATATATCGCTAACAAATAGATACGAGTTGCTTTTGAAACTAGTTGCATTTAAAAAATTTATATTGAATATACTTTTCTGGTTGGGTGACGAAGTTGGCTAAGTTGTGCCCGTATATCCCGAACACGGGCAGCCGGAAGCCGCATTGATTGAGTAGCCTTGGTTAAGGCTTACCATGGCAAAGGGGCCTAACTAACAAATTGATTTTTTCAAGATAATTGATTAAAACCGTACTCAGCCTATATTGACTTGTACATGGTAACCCATCCTAATTGGGATATTTAGTAGTGTTTGTGGGTTAGAATAGAAGTGGTTTATGTTTTTAATAGGTAGATATAGTATCCATTGACCCTCCTGTGATGAAAACTCCATTTCTCAAAAAACTGTTAGTTAGACCCTTTTGCCATGGGAGGGCAGCACGAGTGTGAGAAATAATATAGTCGCATAGATCGCTAGGAAATAGATCTAACTTGACTTTCTATCCATTCTTACGCTTGCATTTGATGAATTTTGTACTGGGTGACGAAG
The DNA here is from genome assembly GCF_039555335.1 of Amphiura filiformis. Classification (NCBI taxonomy): domain Eukaryota; kingdom Metazoa; phylum Echinodermata; class Ophiuroidea; order Amphilepidida; family Amphiuridae; genus Amphiura; species Amphiura filiformis. Next base: position 57,431,941 of record NC_092646.1, on the reverse strand, counting down.
TTGGGTAATGTAAGTTAACTTACCGCGAGTAGTGACTCGAATATATTTCCATATTCTTCATGAACCTTCATCATGTCATTGATACGATTAGCAACTCTCTGCATCTCCTTCAACGATCCACCAAGATGATAGTATGTCTCGCTCTCGGGATCAAACCTCCCCTGCATCTCACGGAGGAGCAACGGATACTTTAAAATCCTCTGAAAAAAACCAAACAAATAAAAACAAGTTATTGTTTGAATAGATTTTTGAATCTTTTTTTTTCTTCAATTTATTTCACAGAATAATAAACAAAATAAACTACTTTTTGGTGTTTTTGTCAACTATTTAATGCCTGTGCAATGTTTTTGCGTCTAACCGATTGATCTTTTGTAATGACGGTGCAGGTGTTGGTCTCAACGAGGGTGTCCAAAAAATGTGTGTCGGGGTGTGTGTCTGTGCGACTTGTGTGACTTTTCTTGTGTGTCTTTTTGACCCGACGGACGCCTGACGGACCTCTTGTGTGTCTTTGTTTTTCATCTTGTGTGTCTTTTTTGTTGTTCAGACTGGTTGTTGCTTGTGTGCCTTTTTCAATACCTTTAAAATGACCTCTACACCCCTCTATACCCCCCTGTATATAAGAGCTTACTTCTGTGCCTAGCCACACAAGAAAAAATCGACACATAAGCTAGTTTTGTACTTAAAAAAATGACACACAAGCATAGCCTCGTGAGAACCGATAGACACAGAGACAGACATACTCACGCAGGTATACTTGAGTATGTGTGGGTGTCTGTATGTCTGTCTGTCTGTCTGTCTGTCTGTCTATCAGCGAACTGGTCAACTGGATACATACAGTTTGGACTCCAAGAACTACTCTATTTGTCTGTTGTTTTTTTGTCTGGAACTCTGAGCTGCGTGTCAACGCATATCCCCGCGCATTAACGTACCTGCATCGGCTTAATTATATATGATGATATACCCAGCATAGGACTATACCCATCCCGGGCTGGTCTGGATTGTAGGAACTCCTGTAGTTGTTTGCTAGCCTTGCCAGTGGGAGGTTTGAGGACTTTCTGTGCTTTGGAATGGATTGCACAGAATTTACTGTAGAGATTGAATGTCTCTTGGTGGAATAAAAAGGCGCTACCGATTGAGAACACTATCCTCTGCAAAAAAGAAAAGACAAATCATGAGATAATATTTCTAAAATGTTCATTATGCAAAATTATAGAGTTAGTTTAACGCTAGCCTCCTCCATCGTTGGTTTGATTCCGTTCACTCCACACAAAGGTGTGTGTGACTCCCCACGAAGGATTGCGTGACTCCACACAAAAGTTTGCGTGAAAGGTGTGTGTGACTCCACAAAAAGGTTTGTGTAACTACACAAAAATGTTTGTGTGCCTCCACACAAAGGTTTGCGTGTCTCCAGACAAAGGTTTGCGTGACGCCACAAAGGTTTGTGTGACGCGGACGGGCCTGGACGGGCCTGGTTAAAATTGAAAATCCACATGAAGATCCACGTTTGCAGTTCTTTACAAGCACCCACACCACACATGCTCAACATTCGATACCAACTTACCCTGAAATCGTTGGGATTCTCGAGCGAATCATATTCAGTAACTAACTGTTGAGCCTCCTCGATACTCTTCTGAAATACTGTTTGAAATTCGCTGATCTCTTCAATGCAGTGTATGAGAGCGTCCAACTATAGGCAGGATTAGTGAGAGAAATTCATATCATCATTATTGTATAAATCGTCATCCTCCTCATCCTCATCATCATCACCATCATCGTCATAGGCATCTTAATCATCATCATCACCATCTTCATCATCATCATCAACATCATATTCGTCATCATCTTCAACATCATCATCATCATCATCGTCGTCGTCGTCGTGATCGGCATCTTAATCATCATTATAACCATCACCATCTTCACCTTCATCGTCAACATTATCATCATCTTCATCTTATTTATCTTCATCATCATCATCATCATCTTCATCATCATTATCGTCGTCGTCTTTGTCATCGTGATTGGCATCTTGATCATCACTATAACCATCATCATCATCATCATCATCAACGTCATCGTCATCATCATCATCATCGTCACCATCACCATCATCATCATCATCATCATCATCATCATCATCATCATCATCATCATCATCGTCACCACCATCATCATCATCATCGTCATCATCATCATTCACCACACTCTCGCTATAAAGAATCTCAAAACATGCTCATCTGTCAGGACAAAGTTCTTTAACCCCAATATCCATGTACACTCAGAGAATGACCTTTGATTGTATTGCGTATTAACCTCATACCCCACAAGTAGAGGTCAGCCATTGAGCTATGATTAGGAAATAGAGGCTTGAATAATGATAGAGCAAAATGAACGCTGGTGATATCACTGAGATCGTTTTACATCCTAATTTCTTTTACCTCTTCATCGGGAATTAAAGCAGCTCTTTTCAGAGGCCTCAAATACGTAGTCATCAATACCACGAGGTCCTTTCCATATGTCCTCTCTGTCTCGATCAACTCGTCAATAACGTGCCTCAATTTATCCGCTGATTTCTTCGTCTTAAGCGCTACTTTCGCAGCATCATCCTCCTCTACGTCGTTCTCCTCATCCGATGTACTACCCGTACTATCATCGGGACTTGTGACTGAGAGAGCGGGAGTGATTTTTCGTAACTTCTGGACTAGGATTGGGCGAGTTGTTATTTTGTAATTGGGCGTATAGTACTGCAGCGGGCTCAGCATATTTTGGTGGACAGGGTGACGGACTTCGTGAACGGGGAATGTCGATATTTGATGCCTTCTTAAATCCTGAAAGAAAGTGTTACATTGATGTTAGTTACTGCAGGAAAGTTGAGAAAGAGTGGATCTCACGATTAGATCCACTGTCAACATGTCCTCTTTTAAGAGCCAGCTCTCTGAGTGGTTTATGAACAAAACTAGAGTAGAATTTTGATCGTTACAACACATGCTCTTGGGTTACATGTTGCCAGTGTTCTGATTGTAGGCTTGTGTAGGATTGTTTTTCTTTTCTCTTTTTTCCACAATTTTTTGGGAGGAGTAGGGGTGTCCTCATTGTTTTGATCTTTGGTGGGACTGTCCTAGAGGTGCTTTGCACCTGTTAGTCCTTGCCTTACACTGGTGCAAAATGTTATCTATTTCCTTTTTTTGTATGTACATGTACTTTTGAATATTCATATTATGCAATATATTTTGATGTTATATAGATTATAATTATTGTATATACCAGTGATATAGTGTAATAAATAAAAACAAAGTTATCCCATGTTGCGGTAACTACTTGGCTTCGTTATGAAACTCTCCTGTCCTTCTCAATCTGATAGTGAACTCGGCAAACACAAAAATGTTCTTCAAACGTTATAAACGTGTTCTAAACACGTTTTGGTTTTATTCAAAACGTTTTAATAACATTTTAATGTCGGCTTATTCGCCAGCGAAGTGTTACGTGTAATCCGATTATCACTATGTCAACTGGATCACGCTTTTGAGTTCTGCACCACGATCGAAATGATCGCAACACAAAGTCTCTGGCATGTACTACAATTCCAAAATTCCATTTTTAAAACGTTTTATATTAAGAAACCCACTACTACAACAACATTTTTAAATAACTGTCAAAAAGTTATTTAACATTTGTTGGTAAACATCTTTGCCAAATATTTTGTCAAATTTTAAATAGCATTATACCCTTTACATTCAGTGGCGTAGCCAGGGGGCAAAGGGGCACCTGTTCCCCTTGTGAAAAGTATTTCCCCCGTTTAGGCCCCCCCTGGCATGATGGCCGACCCCGATATTAAGATTTTTATTTTTTAGGCCTTTTTTGTACTTTTCAGCCCATTTTTTACCATTATCGTAAATGTTTGCCCCCCCCTTAAAATATGTCTTCCCCTCCCCCTTTGCCCACCCTCTGGAAAAGTGCTGGCTACGCCATTATTTATATTAAACCCGACAATAAAACGTTTTCTGCAAAGCAAGTATGAACATGATTAGGTTAAGTCCTCTCAAAACTTACTTGGTACGCGTTTTGGCGTCATTTTACCATCTTCAGGCGTGGTTTGGATGTGTGGTGACGGACTGCGGCTACGAGACTTCATTGATCCTGGTACATCACCTAAATAAACTGTATCATATTTGGTCAACTCTGTGACAAGAATGCAGACAAGATTATGTTAACCCCATGAGAACTACCTGCCGATTGGTCAAAATGAGTATTGTGTCCAATTTTGAACCAATCAAGGAGGGTATTAATGAGATCATCTGCAAAATGCAAGTTTGACCATAAATTGTTTAAAGCCTAGTCATATAATTGGCAATTGAAATGAGCATTTCATGTTATCAACCAATCAGAAATGCTGTTAGATGAATAGTGCCCAGGGGGTACATTAATTTGGATCCCGGGATTTGGATAGAAGCTGATAGACACTGAACGCTACGAAAATCAATGGTTTTTTTTAAAATCTTTCAATAATTGGTGTTTATTAGGGACGATACAAATGTTATTCACTTCGCGGATTTGATCTGCGCCTGTTATCCACCATACAAAGTTTAAGATTAGTAATTATCTTAAACTGTTGCTATTTAGTCGTTCACAGCATCTTGCGAATGGTAGTGAGCTTTGGCAAATATTTGCATTGATCATTTCATAGCGAGCGTGTAGAAGAATTCAAATATCACAGATATACTTTTGTAGGTCATGATGTTCTTGAGTCATGTTGTAAAGAAGGCTGAAACAACATCACCTTTGTAAAACATACATAACTCAACAACAATAAGTCAAGCAAGTTTTCAAAGTATATGATTTGTAGACCTAATTTCTGCAAAACATCGAGGTTTTATATTTCAATATAATTGATTTAGACAATGGAAATTGATCTTTTTGGCTGATTCGACAACAATACTTAGTGAACCCTTAACCGGGGCAAATACTACATCTAGAATGGCCGAAGAGGCATAGGTTTGGCCAAATTTACACACTTGCAACAGGTTGGTAAATTTCAAGTAGAGGGGGGGGGGGGCTTCATTTATCCCAGTCGGTACGCCACTGATCAACATCTAAACATTTTGAAAATAGTCAAAATGTCGAGGAAACTAAAGTTTAGGCTTAATTCCTTACCTGAAGTAGGATACACTTGAAGTCTTTCTTGTGACATCGTGCTGTCCGATATCCGTCTCCGTGAGACTGCAAAATGATCAAAGGTCATATAAGGCCTACATATTAAACATTATAAGTATGATAAGATTGCATTCTATATCTTTGGAGATAAAATGTTAAGGGTCCTGCACCGGCCCACAGGTACCGGTATCTGTTGGTATAGCGTATATGGACCGGGACATTGGCGGGCCCGCAGTGGTTTCCCGGGAGTGGTTTTCACGGGCTTTTGGCGCACGGGCCCCGTCTTATTTCGAGCACTTCATCTAGTCTTATGGTTTGGAGTGTATTAGGCCCTACTATTAGTTGCTGTTATGTTTACAACTATAAGTTACCTATAAGCTATCCGAGATAGTTTATGATGTTCATCACGTCTATATCTATATCTATAGTTTGTTTGATGATCAATGAGGTGCCTGTCTTTAACTTTTATAGCTCATTTGGCAATGGTCAAGTGTTAATATAAATGTCAATTAATTTGTGATTTACCCTCCCGGGGACACTCAACTTTAGAATTGACGGGTAGGCCTATACCGTATGTGCCCACCGGCGTCGGGAAGTATCGATATCCGGGGGAGGGAGGGTTCTTCGAAAAATGTTGTACGGGGATGTGCCACGCAGACAGATATACGGAACTGACTTTCTCTATACCAACTTTTTGCTGTTTTTGCCACTCGATCATACACCTTTTAGGGGCACTTTTGCCCAAATAATTATGTCCAATTGGGTACATTGGTCTCTACCATCCATCGATATACCAAGATCGCTGAAAAGGTAACTCGAAACCGTGGCACATTCCCGTATACCTTTAACAAAATATAGAATGGTTACAACAACAAAAAAAGTGGGCCATGTGTATAGCATTTTCTAAAAAGGGGATCATTTGGTATTATACCTTAAATACCTTATGCCTTCGAAACACTTACTCCCTCTGTGGAAGACTTTAGCTAAATCTTCCACAGGGGTAGTGTGGATTTTAAATGGAATAGCCCGCGCACACTTACCTGCAGGACTCCTTGACTTCTTCCTCAAAGCCCGCGAAGCCATTGCTGAAATAGGAATAATAATAGAATCCAACCAAAGTGAGACAGATTCCAGAATTAATACATTTGGGGGGGGTATTTTATCCTGTTTTGTCAAAAAGACACGGCTCAATCGTAATCCTTTAGTCGGACCTGATTGACAATAAAAGTCAAATTTTGCTTTGGCCAATTTTTTGATGAGACCCAAAACAGTGCATTTTTAGGATAGTGTGCTGTGAATCACTCCTGACGACTTAACAATCAATTATTAAAATAAAGGCGAAAGAGTGGTACACTATGATTCCGAATGCGTAGAGTTGTGTGTGCCAAGTAGGCCTATGTGACTTTATTAGGGATAGTTATTGTCAGAATTAACCTCATAATATTTGGCCATTTTAGCCATGATGCAGTCATGTCTACAGTAGAATTCATCTCGACCTTTGCAGGACTTAAACCCCATTAAAAGCTATTAAACCAAGATAACACTCATTGAAACAGCTCAACTGATTAAATCGGATCTTCTCTGGTTGTGCACATGTGTCTGTTTTATATGTGCGGTACCGCTATGAGGTGCTATAATACAGCTTCAGTTGGGTAACTGATTATAAAGGAAACGCAAGGAAACAATGGTATGTGGACCTTTGTTCACGAAATGAGACAATGGCCTGCTTTTTGTTAACCAGCATTCTTGAAAATGAGCAACATAATGATTGTTGACTTAACACGGTTTGGAAATAATTTCTTCATATTTTTGGTGTTATCTGTCGTTTACATATCCTTCCTGAAACACAAAAGTGCGACTATTTCCAAACACCTAAATTAGCTAAAAATTTAGGACATGTTACAAAACTATATTTTCTAGAATTTCATAGAATAGTTTAAATGTAGCTTGTACCGTTTTTTTGTTTTTTTTTTTCAGAACGGAGCGGTCCGTTACCAATATAGCTCAATATTTTCGGTCAAATCTCCATTCAATTAACACGGTGAGTTGGCTAGCTATAGGCCCTAGACATCTATGCCACTGTAATTGGACGCTTTTGATAATAGGCGCATAAATTATTGGTCTCTACACCCATGCACCCATCGACCCGGGTCCATTGATGACACCAAAATCGCTGAAAAGGTACCCCGGCCCGATCTTATACTTTCAACCAGGGACACCCGGGGGGGTGGTTATGTCCCCTAAAGAATTATTAACGCCGTCAATTTGATTTTTTTAAAATTATTCCGTATTATTGTGCCGCAATGGGTAACATTGAAAAGGCACGTAATAATGAGTAATTTTACGGGGCACAGTGTCATCGTCCCGATATCTTCATGGCAGAAATCGCCATGGTAGGTTGAATCCACAGTCACGCATGGCCATTTTGTTCCGACCTTTAAGACACATAATGAGCCGAGGGACATCCCGACTAAGGCTACTGTCAATACCTCGGTAATTGCCTTCTCTAGTGTGTATGTGAGCTTGTATAGGCCATGTGAGGGGGTGCTCACACTACGCTGTGTGTGACCTCCGTGTGGGGGTGAACATGTATACGCCATGTGAGTGAGTGCTCACATCAGAAAATCAGAATATTTTTGTCAGTTTATGAGTTCAAGACGCACGCTTCTTTCTCAAGACGCAAGCTAACGACTATCATATCCGTTGAACATATATGTTCAATTGCAAGGAACCAGATCTGGTTTCTTTATACGAAATCATTTACGGGAGATATTCATCATTTTCTACCCCGGTATCCAAAGATTTATCGTCTGGATATCAATCGTGCATAGCACATTACGTGTATCGATCCCGGGTACGGGTATTCATTTCAGTGTCTCTGGCTGTATAATGTAATTATTAACCGGGCGATGTCGGTGTGCGGGTGGGGGGAGGGGGCACTCGACTTCAGAAGTGACGGGGATGTGCGGACAGCAGTTCGAAACTATTAAGGGGTATTTCGGTGAGAGCCTAGATACCGCAAAAGGGGGTTTTTCAGTGAAAAGGTTCCAGTCCGTGAGACTGAGGAAATTCTGACCAAAAAAAAAGGGGGGGTCATTCAGTGAGAATGGGAAAAAATTTGGGTCAAGATATAAAAGTTGATGCAAAATTTTCAAAAAATTTCAAAAATTTGGAAAATTTTGCAAAAAAATTTCAAAAAATTTCAAAAAATTGAATTTTTTTTCATGCCAAACGACGATATGAAATATTTTTAGAGTAGGTTGGGAACACAGTTTAATCTTCGTATGGTTTATAAAGTAATTTGAAAGCCTGTCACCAAACAATACCGGTAGAATTTTCAGTTCAATGGGTAAACATGGTATGAATTACCGAAAAGTCGTGACATAAAATTAGGCCCCTAAATTAAAGCCAAGAATTTTCCGCGTTGCGGAAATTCCGCGAAAATCGCGGAATTCGGAGGTAAAGCGGAAAACGTATTTCTGAGAAAAAAAAAATTAAAAAATAAGCAAAAATTACATAGAAAAAGAAAAAAATACAATTGAAAAGAAATAAATAAAATGGGTCTTCAAAATTCATCAAAATGAAGTAAAATCCGTCATAGATTTACCGTACAACGCCATTTAAAGACCCAACCCGCAATTTAAAGGTGATTATTTTATTATGTCAGAAATGTGCTAAAATTACAAAGCGGAGAAAAGCGGAATTTAGCATTTGTAAAGCAGAAAATTCTTGGCTTTACCCTAAATGTCAAATTCTCGACATTATTTAGGTGTCAAGGTGTGATATAATAAAGATAGTCCATGGGGCGATGTACTACCGCATGCAGTGTCCCAAGTTTGCAATTATTCTTTGGGCACTATATAGAGCCTACAAACTGTTTTAGACCTTCCGTGTTCTAAAAATGATAAAATAAAATGATATTGTAAAAATTTATTTGATCATCTATTTGGATCTATTTCATGGGGGGTCGAGTCCCCTCTCATGTAATCACAATAACGAAGTCATTCAGATCTATGGATAGGGAAATCCTATAGATTACACACTGATCATTGCATTGTATAACTTGCATTGCATCATAATTATGAAAACACCTTGTTGCTTTACAGTTGGTGTGAAAGAAAAAAGCCTTACAAAGTTAATCAATATAATCAGATAAGGTCCAAAAAACATGTTTGTTTCCTGCAGCAGGTCAATAAAGTCAAATGCGAAATGCGTTTTTTTTATCCATATCTACCTTCAAATGAAAAAAAAAATATTGTTGCTGCAAATTGAATGGGAATTTACACTGGGTCTCTCCGACACGCACAAAAACAATCACATTTCTTCATATTAAAGAATATTTGTGATCCCCTTTCAACCTGCAAATAACAAAAGGTATTTAAAAAAATGTGTGATATTTTCTCCAGTAGTTTTTCATTACGCTCGTTTGCTGTGTAATGTGTAAATGTTTACTCCAGTAGTGCTTTATATTATTTTTTTTGCGATTTGTCCGTTTTTTTCTTTGCATTAGTGAAAAAAATAGCCTACAAAGTCATGTGTTGCATTGGCTTGTAGGTCCGCGTTTTATTTTTTTCCCCTTAATATTTTGCGATTTCTGTCTGTTTCTTGACATTATAGCGGATTTCCTCATCATATTTTCACTAGCCCTACCATGCAGTCTTGTAGTACCTACCCGGAAGAAAGCCCTACAATATGAGCGCAACTTGGAAATTCCAACCTCCAAGTGGACCCCTATTGATTATGTAGGCATATAACAAAATCTTCAGTCAAACAAAGAAAACTTAACATATCGTATTTGAATAACATAATACTACAAGGCCATACAGACATTTAAATATTAAAGCCGGTTTAGCAAATAAATATTATACATTCTTCGGGCATGATGCCCGGCCCATCATAAAATAGCGAAAAAAATTGCAAAAATCATGTAAAACATTTTTTCAACTTTATATAAAGTGCAAAGCTACATTCGCCATTGTTGTATTTTTTAAATTGTTGCTTTCTACCAAATACATGCCTTTAAAAAGGCATGTATTTGGTAGAAAGCAACAATAAGCTAATACTATAGTAGTTACAATTCCAATTGTCTTAAAAGGGCATTTCGTGATCCGCCCGGTTTTCTCCAAAAAAAGTTGAGATTTTTATACATAGCCTGCATAATGTTTATGTTCAAAAAATTTCTTGCAGATTAATTTGTTTTGCAAAAATATCATGGAATACCGTTCTGGTGTACCAGAATAAAATTACAACACATTGTCTATGGAGCAGTGTAATCATGGTAATACACATATTCATCATACATAACTCGCAAACGCAAAATAGGAATTAACTGAAATTTTGGGAATAATCTTTTTTCGTAAATTATGTATTGAAAAATGTCATAAAAGAGGATGAGGATCACGAAATAGTCCTTTAAGATTGCCTTTCTCTGTGTCAATATATAAATTTACATTAATGTAAGTCCACAAGGAACTCGTATTTTCCATAGTGACCACGGATGTACTATTTCATAAAAAAACCCTTAATATTGATCGGAAAATCTTTATACATGACAATTAACATGATAACAAGAACTCAACAAGAGGAAAACATCTACACATTCCAACACATGTGAATCATGGGCTGATGAACAATAAAAATACCTGTTTGCTCCTGGTGTTTTGCTACGGTGGTGTAATATGCACTATAGCAAATTTCCCTGTGTTTCAGCAGCGACAATGAACAGCTACAAAAGTCTTCCAACAAATTAAACTGCTTAGCTGCTTTTCGTGTGCTGTTTGTTATCCAAAACAAAAAATATAACGGTAATTATTCCTGAAAGATATATCCAGATATGATAATCCTCATGTCTTTTTGGCGATTGTAGCCTATATATGTTGTATCACACCCAGTGGTATCCCAGCACAGGGCGATACATAATTTCTAGAATATGTGTCGATGCAGTGTTATTACGAGTATCTTTGGTATTAATCCACACTAAGAATTCATTGATCTGTGAACAATTATGCTAAAAGACACACTCTTTGAAGGCCTATTTCTTTTATCCATGCTAAATTGTCGAGGACAAGTGTGCAGCTTCAGTGGTTAAAAGCCGGATTTATTCTGTTAACTCGATTTTATCTGAAAGGAAAACATCGCTGCCAAAAGAATAACATTTTGTTTAATTGCACACCAGATCGAAATTAGTCATTGAATAAAAATTAAGGTTAGCAATTATTCTAAACTGTTGCAATTTGGTACCGGTAGTTCACAGCATCTTGCGAATGGTAATGAGCTTTGGCAAAATTTGCATCGATCATTTCATAGCGAGTGTGTAGAAGGTATTCAAATATCACAGATATACTTTTGTAGGTGCTGCGGTTCTTGAGTTATGTTTGTAAAGAGGGCTGAAACAACAACACTTTTGTAAAACGTACGTATCTCGTTAACAACAATAATTCAAGCAAGTTTTCAATATTATATTGATTAAGACAATGAAATAAAAATCGATATTTTTGCTGCTTCGACCAACAATACCGCGTCTACCCTTAAGTCTGCAGTGATTGGCTAAATCTGAAGATTTAAAAAATTGAATTTATCAAAAATCACAAATTTTCACATTTGTAAAGTGAATGAGTGTGCTATGTGATAAGACCGAAAACAACTCAGGGTAAATGTTAACCCCCCCAACCCCCCAAAAAACCCCAAACAAACAAAACCATTTTGGTCAATGTTAATTGTTTGGGGAGTTTGTCAGCAAGTATGGACACTGTTAGCCACATACATTCGAATGGAGTGTCATATTGTTTATCCTTCGTCTTTTCAAACATTTTTATTTGAAAAAAAGAAAGAAATAAGGGCTCTGGTAACAACGTTTGTACAGTATTTTTGTGGGACATGAGAACACGTGACATCAGACATATCAAATTGTATTCTGAATACAAGGAATGTCCTTCTGATATCAAATAATTTTGATTTTTTTTTTTAACTTGGCGATATAAAATTTTATGGCAAATTATTATTATTTTTATATTTTTCACATTTAACAGTCATCGAAGTAAAATTCATAAATCAAATAATATGTTCTTAAAGTGTGTAGATGGGAGGAAAAGCCGACGATCAATTGAAAATGTTGACATTTCGTATTCAATACGAAAGATCAAAATTTTCAAATGGTCGTCGGCTTTTCCTCCCAGCTACATACACTTTAAGTAAATATCATTAGATTTATAAATTTTATTTTGAGGACTGTTAAATGTCAAAAATATCAATTTTTAATAATTTGCCAAAAAAGTTCGTATTACATCCATATTTAAAAAAAAAATCTTTATTTGATATCAGACAGACGTTCTTGGTATTCAGAATGTAATTCAAGATGTCTTATATGCTCTCATGTCCCACAAAAAATACTGTGTTAACGTTGTTACATGCAAAGAGCTTTTAAATAGAAATAGAGTCGCAATAGATTATATAATCTTTTGTTCGTTTGATGCCGATTAGAAGTTGCGACAGGCTATTCATAAAAGTGGTACCATTGTTTCGAATAAAGGGGTTCCGCCATTAAATTGGTCTCTGAGCCGGCATCATACCAACGCTCTACACAACAGGCGAGTATCAATAAGGGACCGTTCATTATTTCCACCGGAGGGGGGCCGGAGAATACATGGGGGGGTCAGATGGTTTTGTCAGGCAAAAGGGGGGTCAGATGGTTTTTAGTTATTGAAAGGGGGGGGTCAGATGGTTTTGCATCTCAAAAATCCTGGAGCTTCGGGGCTTCGCCCCTGGACCCCATCTGGAACATTGCCCTGGACCCCTGACCATTAGATTTGCGCTTTGCATGTCGGCTTAAAGGCCCATTCAATGATTTGCTCATCCGGACGATCGTAAAAATCATCAAAATTCAGATTTTGGTACCTTTGTAATTGGCATAGATGTGCTAACATAGCCTGCTAGTGGTTCGGTCGAAAGCCGTGTATTTTAAACAAAATAAAGCATTTACATGAATCTGGACTTTTGATACTGACAGTACAAAAAGTCCGACTCGAGATCGAAAGAAGCTCACTCTCCACCATACCAACACGCGTTGCGTATTGTTTCTACTACTTATTACATCAGTAGCTACTATTTTAAACAAAATACACAATTTTAACTGTTTTTCATATTTGAATTGACCGTTAGTTTGCCTCGGTGACGTTTAATTGCTTATTTTGTTTTCTACTACAAAAATTAAGCGTCTGTTTTAAATAAATTTAGACTCTACTTCCCCCGTGTTAGAAACACTGGACTAGGAAGTTTTCCAGTCGATTGGTGGCGCACTGTACGAAAATCTCGATTTTCTCGAGTCGATCTGAGTTGAAGTAGAAAACCTTTCTAAAACTTCTGTTTTTGACTAATTTGTCGATGTATTCAGGGGAAAAGTGGTTTAATGAAATTCTGTAGACTTATTCTTTATTTCTAAGCAACTCTGACAAATTTCCATTTTTTTTAATGTTCCTGTGAAATCACTGAAAGGGCCTTTAAGTCGGGCCTCACCTGTTTTTCACCTGCCACGGTGTGAATTGACAGAAATTTGCACCAAAAGTAAGTAATTTATTATAACATTTTGACAAAATGGGTCATTGGGTAAAACATTCCAAAAAATGGAGACAAATTCTAGATTTTCCTTCTAATTTGCCAAATGTACAATACAAATTTGCTGAAATAAGAGAATTTTGAACCATATTTCATAAATATACATGTACACTGCCATTTTCGTAATAGAGAATTAAGAATAATCAAGTTGCTGCACAGTAATGCTGTGGTCAGACTCTTCTTTGTTCTTTTACAATGAAAAGAGACAACTACACCACCCCAAACTGCTCCCCCAATACACATCCACTATCAAACCCCACCCCACACAGGTGTCATATTCCATACCCTAGTTAAACTACAAAGACTCGCCCAAACCACCATGACAATAAACTTGGGCAATGTATTCAAATACATTATAGAAAAATAACATCATCATCATCATCATCATAATATGATCATAATAATAATAGAAATTCACCCTTTCAGAAATTATATTATGGTTGTGTGATGGTCAAATGTTCCGGACAAATGTGCAGTGACTGCCACTGAGTAGTGAACACACACAAACCACAGCCACCCTAGCCCTATGGATGGGGTGTACAATTGTACATGTCTGTGTGCATGTTTTCTCTCTTTCAAGAGTTTAATGAATTAGAAAGTTCCATGAAAGAAATTTTAGATATTTTTATATAGTCAAAATATTAATTAAAATATGTATAGTTATCAATTATTTCATTAACGATAACAGTAATGATTCTGGGAAGTGACAGATAAATCTAAATAATTTTGTGGATTTGTTGGATATTATGACAACAAATTTTGAATCAAATTTGAGATCTATTTTGACATTTTTAGATAATCATTTCACATTTTACATGGATCTAATTGGACCTTCTGTGTCCAAGTTTGAGCCGAACCAAAGTACATCACCATAGGCGTAGATCCCCCCCCCAACATTTTTCCACAGGGGATGCTCCATACAATCATCCCCCCAATGTTGACGCCTGAATGTAGGTTTCTGACCACATATTTGCCCATTTTAGTCCCAAAAGTGCAAATTTCCACACGCTTCACACACATTTATTCCACTTTTGCACCATATTTTATCAGTTTAGCTTCAAAATATCAACATTTTTAGCGCATTTGTACCATCAACTAATTATGTCGCCAAAAGGTGCTGGATTCACTATACTTCAAGAATTTTTTCCAACCCCATCCCCCCCATGTCAAAAAGAAATCTACACCACTGTACATATCACTGATTTATGGTAAGATGTCACAAACTACTTTTTATTCCTTTTAATAAACTGATGAAGAAGATTTTGCAACTCATTCATTTTACACCAAAGGGGGCTGTGTACTGCACCCAGTATCAACATGTATGAGAAGTTGATGCATATTTACACTTTGAGAGATTGAAAATTAATAAATCAGCTTGATAGTTTATTAAACTCATTTGATTTTTTATATTCTGTATGATTGAATTAAATTACAACTTAAAAAATGAAATAAATTCGTTTTACAGCCATTTTACATAAAACTAATGAATTATAATAATTTTGACCCTAAGTTTCCAAACCTGCCACTTGAAAGATCTTGGTGCAAAAAAACTGTAGTCCTATGGATAATATCACTGTGGTTTGTTCAGGGACCTGTGGTATTGAAGTACATGTACATGTACTAGCTAGAGCACAGGGTGGCAGTTGAACCAAAACCTGTGTAGGCCCTACATGCATGTGAAATAAATAATATAATTTTAGAAAAATAAATAAATCAAGTTAAAATACCCTGTGGGGTTCTACCTAGTTGATGAGGATGTGCCACGATTTTGGGGTCCTTTTCAGCGATTTTGGTATATTGATGGGTGGCTATTCAGTAAAGACCAATATTTGGGGAAAAGTGCCCAATTACTGCAATTAGGGTAAATTTTAGGTGCTTTTTGTGAAAAATTGGTATACTGATAGCCGGGTGGCAAAAACAGTAAAGGCATAGTATTTCAGCCTGATATGTGGCAGTGATGATGGCCTAGTTGATGAGGATGTGCCACGATTTTGGGGTCCTTTTCAGCGATTTTGGTATATTGATGGGTGGCTATTCAGTAAAGACCAATATTTGGAGAAAAGTGCCCAATTGCTGCAATTAGGGTAAATTTTAGGTGCTTTTTGTGAAAAATTGGTATACTGATAGCCGGGTGGCAAAAACAGTAAAGGCATAGTATTTCAGCCTGATATGTGGCAGTGACGTGATGCGTTGAGGCAGCTGATCCATGCGCGCATCTATTGCGCATCATTGCGCGTGTGCATACGTCAGCGCTTTAAGTGTCCACCGGGGTGTCCACTAGCTACTTGAAGCTGTGCCTATAAATGAAATGCACACTGACATCACTGCTACATGGTGATGAAAAATGGTATAGATGCGAGAAAGTCTGCATTCAAAGGTCTGTGTGGCACATCCCTGTAACCAAAATTACAAAGACCCCATGACTCCTCCGCAGCAATACTTTCTATTTTGGTTGGGGGGGGTCATATGATTTTCATGTAGCTCGGAGGGGGGGTCATATGGTTTTTATTATCGGAGAAGGGGGGGGGGGCATATAGTTTTCGGCAGTGACTTTCTGTCTGCTCCCGGCCCCCCCTCCGGTAGAAATAATGAACGGTCCCTAAGTGACCACACTACAGTCATGTGTAAGGGCAGTCATGTGTAAAGTAAAGTGGTACCATTGTATTCACGTATCCCAAATGTGTGCTTGTGTGGGTCTGAAATCTATAAGGAGGCTTTATCTGTCAATGCAATCATCTTTACCACCCACCTGACGTTAGGCGTTTCATTTAAGGGCGTACTACACCCATATATTGGTTTGATTGGTCTAAAAACATATTTTTTCATTTATAGCGAGGCGATATATGCACGGATCATGTGAAATAAAAAATTTAAAAAAAAAATAAATGAAAAAGGTGTTTTTAAACCATTGTATAGTAAGTCATTTTAGCCCTATATATTTTTTGTTTACCGTATCCTGGTAACTCAGATGCGTGTTTCATAACAAACCATAATTTATTCTTTTCAACATGTTCAAGTAGGGTACATGAATAGAATACATTAAATCCTTTGTTATACTCTCTATAGAAAATCTAGTGGTGCTTGCAAAATATATAACACTGAATAAATTAAATAAACACTTACACAATAGATGCATAGTCATTAGTCAATTTGATATTGATGTTGTTATTGATGTGTTGTTAGGAGAAGAAAAGGCTATTAGGTCACCGTATGTCAGGTTATAGGTCAATTGGTTCAGGTCAAATTTAAGCATCAATTTTGAATACACATGTGAGAGTCTGTGATACAAAATGTATCATAATGAGGAATAATTTTGATATTCTGTCTTTACTGGATATATATCGAGAAGTGCAAGGTGGATATACTAATATACCTTGGGATGTAAATGGTGAGTACAATTTAGAATGCCTGGATTTCACAAATAAATATAAAATAGTTACCAAAATCACAAAAGCTAAGCTTACGGAAAACTACCCAATATGGTGGTATAGGTGACAAGAAATACAATTTTTTCAACATTGCTGTAGTATGGTTGTGGTAACCTGTTACCTATGGCTTAATTAAGTTTCAGTGAAATAATGTCGCAAGTTAAAAATACAAAATATAGCTCAACATTGAAAATAGAAGCATTTTAACCAGTTCCTTTTTTGATAGTTGTGGAGCACCAAGTTCATGAAGTCATAAAAGAAATCAGGAACCACTTATTCCCATTTTACATATCAACTTTATTTTCCTAACGTGTTAGCAACACATATCCAAAATTTTAACGAAATCCGTTGATATTAAGCTTTCCAAAATGAAGTGAATTTAAATCATCAGTGATGTACCACCTTTTGGCTTCTACTTTTAAAAGCATGTAAGCTACGTTGATACCGATGCCACCAATAAAACGAGAAGATTTGCCCTTCATTTTGCATACCACTTTGTCCAATTTTTTTTTTGTAATTTCTTCACAAAATGCAAAAAATGCAAAAAAAATCAATGGGTGTAGTACCCCTTAAATAAATTGAATGCTCTTGCTGGTCGATTACACATTAGAATATATGAAGGCTGCCATGTCCAGTCCATATATCTATATTACACTATAATGGTAATCGCTATACGTATACATGTAAGTATAAGTATAGGCCTATAATTTATAAAGGTTGTTTTTAAGAAATTTCCATTTAATTTTATTTTAAGAAAGCGATTGGTATAAAAATAGTGGCGTACCCAAAGAGGGGAGGGGGTTGGGGAGGGGCAGATTCACCTCTGTGAGAAGTCTTGGGAGGGGAGGAGGGAGGCAGAGGGGAGGAGGGGATATGGAAAATGAGAGAGGGCTGGAGGAAGGAGAAATAAAAAGATATAATAAAGACAAGTAGATAAATAGAAATATAAGGAAAATGATGGGAATGAGAGAGGAGGGTGAGAGGGGACAATGAGAGCGAGGGAGTGATAAAGTGTAGGCCTAGGAAAGAATAAGTACAGAGAAGGGAAAAGAAAGTAAATATGAATACATTTAATAATAATAATTAGGCCTGTATAATAACTAAACACATAACAGCACTGGGCAGCCATTCGATGATGTCAATGCCTTTATTCGTTACGTAATTAAAACGCCCAGTCAGATGTATTTCTCACACCTACCAAACACAAGTCACCCAATTTCGCAAACTGGACGTTGAATGTACACTCTCATGAATATTGATTGGCAACATTTTCCAATATGTCAGCGCTCTAATCGGAAACAATAGAACAATAGACCCTGCAGAGCGTTGGTTACATGTACCAGAGCCCTTAAGGGTATACGAGGTATTGTTGGTCGAAGCAGCCAAAAACAAAATCGATTTTCATTATCTGAATCAATATATTATTGAAAAATAACACTTTGGTGTTTTGCAAAAGTTCATTCTACAAATCATATACTTTGGAAACTTGCTTAATTTATTGTTGTTAATGAGTTATGTACGATTTACAAAAATATTGTTGTTTCAGCCGCATTCTTCATTAACTTGTGGAATACATCAAAAGAGATGAATTCCACAAGTTAATGAAGAATGCGGCTGGAAATTTGATTAATTATGGGTTTATTAGTAAGAAAATCAAAATTGCAAATGAGAAACATATAATGACTTAGGCACTTTGGTTATGAGTGTGACGATATCGAAGAAACAAGTGACATGTTGTTGGATATCTTATCATAGGATTCGGTGCTTAAATAACATTTTAATGACAGATTTTATAAAAAAAGAATCAAAATTATACATAATAATAGATAAATAATAGAAAACAAATAGAAATATTATCGAGTACATAATGAAAGACAGATATAAAAAGACCAGTACGCGTCTGAAATTCTGACAAATATACAGAAAATGCCGCACTGCGCAGGTCGGCAACCAATTACGGCGCGCCTTTGCTCTGACGTCAGACGCGATTTAGTCTTTTTATCTCTGTCTTCCATTATATTAAAGGAGGATGGTCCATTTTCATCACATGCTATTTCAACCTTGCCCAAATGACCTTTGACCCCATTCCTCACCCGTGAAGTTTTGTACCAGTATTTCAATCCCTTTGGATACAAGCAGTGGCAGCACCAAAACATTTTGTGCAAATTGCCGCAAAATGTGAATTTTTTAATATTTTTTACTGGGGAATCTGGTGGGCAAGAGTTCTGACGAGGGGCATGCCCCCATGCCCCACCCCTGTGATGCATGCCGCAACAGGACACGAGAGCAAAAAAACCAAAAAAAACCCCGCGTTTTTCAAGATCCAATAAAATATTATGTGATTAAAATAAGTATAATTTTTCAGGTGACTAACTTTGGAATTAAAAGTGCTCAAACCCATTACAGGTGAGCGTAGAAACAAATTCAAAGTATAGACCTCTGGAAAAGGCAACCGTTACTACTAGCACAGCATACCCTCACTTACGATCATTGGGTATACCGATCATCAGACGGATAATTTGTCATTTCGTTCGTTCGTTCGTTTGGTTCGCTCTCGTAGGAGCAGGGTCATTGCTAAAAGCTTGTCCCTCTGGTTGCAAAAATCTGTTCAAAAGAACAGGAACTGGGTAACTTTTGGTCGCTGTATAAGCCGACCCACTCTGGTTGGTCAATCTGAAGTGACTTCTTAAAGACTTGTGTTTCAGCGTAGCCCCTGTGGCAGCCATGTAAGGCGCGTATCGGTTTTATACTAGCTCGCACTAGTCCGAGTCGTCGGTTCCCTTATAGTAAACTGCCAAGTCTTGTGAATAGTAAATTATTCCCCCAGTCCGTTAACCGGTCAAGCCAGTACAACGAACCATAATGGGATAATGTTACTATTCGGTATAACTTTGGTTCGACCTTATGCTGCTGGAAAGCTCGGGATAGCTTGGGTGCTTCGACACAACAGGTAGGCTCATGTGCAGTGACACGGCGGTATGCACATTCAAACGTCTAGCTGTCGCCGCCCTCGTCACTATCCTTAACCTTCTTAGCGCAATAGGTCTTGCCTCTATTGTACCTTCACGTGCTCGTACCGTAGTCACTTCCCGACCGCCACTCACGACGAGTCGGTGACTGATGGTCTGATAATTTGTCATGGTTTCAACTCAACACAAATGCATATACATGTATATACATTCTGTGGTGTCAAAACCAGGACAAACCTAGCCATTCCAACACAGTCTCTACTCCATCCTCCATAGACCATCCTCCTTTAAGAATGTTTAGACCATCCTCCTTTAAGAATGTTCAGACCATCCTCCTTTAAGAATGTTCAGACCATCCTCCTTTAAGTTTGTTTCATCTGAAATATTTTTATCTATTATTGTTAAGTCTCAAAAGCAGTATAATATATATTTTTATCATCATCAAGATATTCTGTTTTAGTTTTAATTTATGTACGATTAGAAAGTTTCCTTTCATCAAGTTCATATAGCTATATTGGGCCGTTGAACCCCATTTGAAATTCACACCTCCCTATGTGAGCTTATGTGGAAGATTAAGGTCATGTCTTCTATAGAGGGTGTATGGAGTTCAACTGGAATAGCCCATTTCATGATTTTCCAGTTGAATTCCATACACCCCCTATCATGCCTTTGGAAGACATGACCTTAATCTCCACACAGGGAGTGTAGATTTCAAATGACCCATAGGCCTATTTCAGGTAACCCCATTTGAAATTCACAATCAGTGCTGTGTGAGAGATTAAGGTCATGGCTTCTATAGAGGGTGTATGGATTTCAACTGGAATAGTCCATTTCATGATTTTCCAGTTGAAATACATACACCCCCAGAGGCTCCGGAGGATTTTGAATATGGGGGGGGGCAGGGGCAATTTTTTTTGGCATGCTCCTGAATTTTACCCTAAAATTATGAATTTTACCTCAGATTATTGGGGGGAGGGGTCTAGGGCACTTGGGCCCCCTCACCAAAATTACTATCATACCTTTGGAAGACATGACTTTCATCTCCGTACAGGTAGTGTAGATTTCAAATGACCCATAGGCCTATTTCAGGTAACTCTACTTGGAATTCACACTTCCTATGTGGAAGATTAAGGTCATGTCTTCTATAGGGGGTGTATGGATTTCAACTGGAATAGTCCATTTCAAGGTTTCCAGTTGAAATCCATACACCCCCTATGGAAGACATAACCTTAATCTTCCACACAGGGAGTGTTGATTTCAAATGGAATATCAATATTTCAGGTAAACCCATTTGAAATTCACACTCCCTTTGTCAAAGATTAAGGCCATGTCTCCCAAAAGGGTGTAGGGTTTCAACTGGAATATAAAGTTATTCAGGCATGATAGAATGCCCATTCCCAATAAATAGGCTTACACTAATTTCATTCATAAAATGCAGGCTCTTATCTTAGCCAAGAATTTTTACATGCAAAAAGAGGACTTAACTCCTTGCAAATTTACATTTTCTGGCAAATTTAAGCCGTGTACGATGAAAAAGTGATCTCTTTGTTAATATTTCTTTATATTTCAGGATTCTTGGGTAGGACCTACATTGTTAACATTGTTCTAATGTTCAAATGGACCTTTTGTCAAGTTGATGGGGTGCGTCCTATCCCCCGCACCACCCCTGGCAACGAGAACATGCAACCCACTTAATTACAATTTTATATTTTACCATATTAAGGGACCGTTCATAAACACTTGTAAGGGGGGGCCTGATGCAAAAAGTGTGGGGGGGCCTGACATTTTTGACCCTCCTAAGGGGGGGAGGCCATGAAAAAAATGACCGCAAATTTTCCTGGAAAAATTAAGTTTATATGCTTTTCTATGGGGTTGACCCATAATTTTCATGTCAAAAAGGGGGGGCCTGAAATTTTGAGGTCTGCAAAGGGGGGGCGAACATTTTTCGCGATGAATTTTGCATCAGGCCCCCCTTACAAGTGTTTATATGAACGGTCCCTAATGTCTTGATTGAAAATATTAGCACATTGATTTCGATGAAAGACTTTGGAACGGTTTTTGTCGTTTAGAAATGGTTTTCTTCATTTCTGGTTCTCAGCATAACTTGTTACATTGATTAAGTTTATGAGATCACGTAATAGCTAAGACTATAAATAAATCTGAATAAATGTTCTATCTTAGCTTACTCTATAATAATATGGTTTAACTTTATATCTGCACAAGATTCTATATCTATATCTGCACATGAATCTAAATTTTAGAGTTGTAATTATAGGGTGGCCGATCTCGATGGCCTAGTAAGGGACCGTTCAATATTACGCCAAGGGGTGGAAGTTTTGACCAAAAAAATCGACAATTCGCGTTCCACCCTCGACGTGTCGGATTTCCCCTTTAAACTCCCACTCCACCGGCGTAAATACTGAACAGTCCCTAATCATGTAAATTTGTGAAAGGAAGACATTTTTTATCGCCACAATAAAGAATACTTACTATGATTACTGAACAAACAATCAAGCACTGATAAACGGATATAAAAGGCTTCATTTTGAAATTGTATATCATGATATATTTTTAAAAGGCATTTCGTTTCGATCAACTGAATAATGCGCACGTTGTGGAAAACGATCTTATTCTTAGTTAGGTTTTATTTGTGCATAGTTTTAATCAGTGTATAATATATATTTCATTTTCTCTGTATAAATCTGTTTTTAATTACTGTAAAGCACTTTGAGATATCCGCTAATAATAATAGGCTAATAATAATTACGCTGTTTGCTGTTTTCATTATAATAATCATCATTACTGGAGAAATGACACGGTAGTGTGAACACACAGTTCCAAGTTTAACTGATAGTCTTTTTTCCAGCCGTTTTGTATACGTACTACTAGTGTATTGAGGAAGCACACACCAACCAGTGAAAGCAAATAAGAAAGTTAACACTGTTTGTTATCGTTAACTTCGTTTCCATGGTTAGTTCATACGAAAACACGCTTGAGTCCAGATGGTACATACTTTTTAGAAGTCATTGTTAAGATAGAATAAGGTGCGTAATTATTTCAGGAGACACATACTTTAAGAAAAGAATAATCATTTTTAGATGATCATAATGTACATGTAATAGCATTGGAATGACACAGCCTCTATTTTTAGGAGCTCCCACAGTACATTGTAGTCTTTCTGAGGGTTTCTATATCTGTCACTAAATGGACTCTGTCCCCAGTACATGAAAGACTGTGTCTGGTGGTGAAAAACCTCATCTTGCGCCTCGTGCGCTTCTTATTTGCTGTTATTCCGGATTATCCCCACCGACTGATCACAAGTTAAGTGCTGAGTCGGTACGGTACAACTCGGCATGCCCCTCTCAATCCCGAGGAGGGGGATTCAAAACTACGGGTCTTTCGCTGAGATTTGACGCCTTAAAAAGGGAGCCATTACATAGGTGAGACGCATCGTAAACATGTTGGATGAGAAGCTACCCCTGGGTTCGACGCTGCGAATACTACACCGCGATATTCTTTGAATTGTATTGATTTATTGCGATATTCTCATGCTCAAAGTTTTAGACCGAAATTAGGTCTTTTTATCTGGAGACAACAGCGTTAGAAAAATCAAATTCTGGTTTATCGTTCGTCATGTACAACAGCACGGAATTTATAGCACAGAAATCATGATTATACAGTTTTATTCCGTAAGCTGCTTAAAATTCCGCAATGGAGTCTTTATACAAGTCTAACTCAGATAGTTTCAGTTCTTTTAGGTGTTGGTGCAGGGTTAACACCTTCAGCCTTCTTCAGTTTATGTTTACTGTCTTCAGCCGATGACTGCCATCTTCTTAGTGTACGCACGGGTTTAGATTTGAGATCCTCCAGCCGTTTCCCTCCTGATTTAAACTCGTTTATCTTGCGTACGACGTGCGCAGCTTTGCCTGCGTCTTGTAAGATGCGTTTCCGGTTGAAGTTATTGATGGTTTGTTTGATGGTTTTCACGAAGTTATTCTTGAGTTCAGCGGTACTGTATGAAAAATGAAAAATAAAGATAACTTTACCAGTGACATAATACATACAAGACATATCAGCCAGAGTTTACACTAATTATCATTTGTTATCAACTAATAGCACAGGCTCTGTGCTTTACTCTGATACCTAATGATGATCCAAGATATGATCCAAGATCATGTTCCATCAATCGTCCTCGCTACGTTCGGTGCTCGCTTCAGGCGGTAACCAAGAGGGGGAGGGGGGGGCGGAGGTTATTTATGCCTTCTTGGTAAAAAGGCCACTTTTTAAAAATCAACCCCGTCTCACCGAGTCCACTTTTTCAAAATCCGCCCCATTAAATCCTGGTTACGGGCCTGCAAAGGCCTTCAAGCATAAAAAAAGAGAAAAAAGCTCAGTGATTTATAGTGCGCTACGCACAGGCACAACGCACAGACGTTGATCCACAAGCCTCAGCACACTTTACAGGTTGTCGCTAACCACTACGGCCCACATCATTCCATAAACCATTTAAAAACAACACAGGGACTTTGCAGCTTCAAGAGCGCACACCCTAGAAATTCCACAAATGACCATCGCAACCAGGATCAGCTCCCCGAGTTTCATACGGGTTAGCAGTAAGTTCCTTGTCCAGGGAATTTCAAGTTAACTCAATTTTTTCATGAGAGCGAAAGCATAAAACCTGATGTAAGTTAGAAAACAATTCGGACCACACATCTTAACTCTCTTCAAGCGGGTGTCGACTGCAGACGACAAGTTTCAAAAAAAATTTAAAAATTCAAAAATTTCAGAAATGTAAATTTTCATGACCATATTTGGAATCAGCATGAAAAATAAAATAAAATGAGTACAAACAAGCCTAGTATTGAATCAGTAGTTCTTAAGATAGCTCTTGATATTTTGAGAAAATATTTCAAAACTTGAACTTTTTCCATTGAAGCGCATGGCTAGCACGCAGAGCATTAAACTTACTTGCAATAGAATCTGAATACTCTCTTATTATCTTGTAGATCTGTTGATTCTGTTGACTCCTTGTGAATGATCTCCCATGGGAAGTAATCTTCAGAATCTGAAAAGAGAAAAAAAGTATAAGTACTATACTGTGGAGAATGGAGATACGGTCTGTTTTTTGCCCATTTTTTGTTTCATGCCTGTGTTTTTACAGGGCGGAGTGACCATCTCTCTTTGGAAGCGATTTGAGGCCAGACTACACCGAATAATATTGATGTGGGGGAGGGGTCTGTCTGCACCTATAGTCCCGGACTCAGACGACGCGACGGTGGCCGACATTAGTCAATGTAGCAACAGCCAATAGCGTAAACAAAACAGACAATATGACGGCAACACTGCCTGGACGTTGGACGCCCCGTGCCGAGGTGCGTTTTTATCACTATTGGCCCCGTTACAGGAAAAAAATTCACACAATATATTTCTCAGTGCAATGTATACATTTTCACATGAAAATAAATATTTTTGGATTCAAAATGAATGTGAAGAATTTTTTTTATAAAAGCCGGGAGTGGGAATCGATCTCGGGACCCTCTGCGTGGAAGGCGAAGACGCTACCACTACACCACGCAAACATTGGTACACGTTGGGAGAAATTTTCAGTATATATCATAAACATATCGTGCGTTATTCATACAAAACATTAAAAAAACAGTACTTACAATGAGGTTCACTGTCGAACCTCAACGGATTTAGACTGATAAAATAGTGCTTAATAACATGCATACACTTTTGGAATTATTTGAGACATTTTCGTGTTTACGTGTAAAACCAATGACGACGTCAAAATTCAGTCAATCTTGGCGCCCACCCCTGTCCCGGACTCTTTAATTTCTTTCTGCAACCATAATGGGCGGCAATAAACACAACCCTTATGATCAGCGGTAAGCATATTGCGGCCCTTTTTTATATGGTTGCAAAAGATAAATATGCGTCCCGCACGCGTATTAATTTTCTGCAATCATAATGCAATCATAATGAGCCCCAATGCGCGAACCCTAACCCTAACCCTGAACTCTAACCCTAAGGGTTAGGTGTTGCAGTGGCCCATTATGGTTGCAGAAAAAATTAAACGTCCCGCACAACGAGTCTGTTCCCAGGATAAGCCGGTACCAATCTATATAAGAGCCTTGTCTAAGGGCGCACACCTCTAAATCACTCCGCGCGCGATGTAATGTGGATGAGTTCCGGTAAAAACGAAATCTTTTTTGAGGTATTTTGGGCCTTTCTGTGGACTTGTAAGGAAAAAGAGAAGCATGTTATAGCTTAAATAAAAGTTTGAGACCTATACACGAACTTCGATCCCAAAAAAGTTGCATAATCCAATTTTTGAAAAAAGTAGGCCCTCGGATTGAGAAAATGACCAGAAACGGGTTTTCAGGGTAAAAACGGGTCATGGTGCTGTTTGAACGCCCATATCTTGAAATCTAATCGGAAGACTACCCGTACATTGAAACATATATTAAATTTTCATCGATTTGCAATCGATTGGTGGTATATTTATGTTCAATTTGTTGCCGAAAAGGTCTAAAATCGGGCAAAGAAGAGACGTGTTTTCACGTGTATTTCAATGGGACGCGCTATTGGTGGTGTGCGCCCCTAAGAGCACCGCCTAGGCTCGAACCTGCAGCCCTCCGATTATGAGTACCGTGCCCCCAGTGAGACACTCTGTCTCTGCAAACTAACCTTCGTCTTCAGAGATTTTGACTTGTAGATTTGCGATAGGAATCAACATCTTGAAGCTTGTTCCGTCGCCATCTTCACCAAGGGTGGTACCCTTTGGGGCGGCAGACATCAAATCAACTATAGATCGCCTCTTTGTACGACGAGCTGCCTCTTTGCAGATCAGGACCACAGCCGTCTTGAATACTGTAAAATGAAATAGCAGAAACAGTAAATTATTTTAAATTATTTTACCAAACGTTGCCAGGAATTCGTGTCTGTCATGACAACTACGATTCCCGGGGCATATCCTGAGAATGCAGGAAGATGAACCATGCAGAAGATATGCTCTCCACACCCCATTATACGGTAAAAGAAGACATGGAGGGCAAAGAACATCCTAGTCTTATGTGCAAAAACTGTTGGGGGACTTCGACAACTTTTTACTGCCAGATGCCATTACCACTTTGGCTACAAATGGTACTATTATGGAGAAACTTTGTAGTCGCCTGCATCGCCATGTTCGCAGCCGAATGAAATGAAATGAATGAATGTCTGTCATGTCTGTATTACTTACAGTACACCATTATACAGAATGGAACAAGTAACGAAATCTGGATGGCGTTAAAAGTTACGTTCTGGGGTAGGCCTATAACGTTACTCAGGCAGAATGTAACGTCGTACAGACAAGATATAACGTTTTATTGGCGTGCAGCGTTGTGTTGATGTAGCAACTTGCCTGTTACCAGTAACGAAAAACTCACCTAATACAGTCATCTCGGGCTCTGAACTGCCAGCACGTTTATCTTTGCCGAGGAAATCAGCAGGATTGGACCAAAACGCCTTTTCGTACATCACTAAGTCATCCATGTCTAATTCTGTTCTCTGAAGAATTAGGTGCAAAAGATACAACAAAGACATGATATTAACAATAATTTTTACATAAGACTCTATCATTGGCGGTACCAGCCATTTTTACGGGGAGGGGGTAAGGTGACCTTATTCAGACTGCACGGGGAGATCAATGTGGCAAATGTTTTTGTTGCTATATTTGGTAATTTACAATAGTAACTACTCTCTGGCATATTTATGGCCTTTTATCATGTTTATTGTCTCCCCTCATAATATTCTTGCCGTTTATGTTTTTATATAATTATTTATATGGAAGTTTTCATGAAAATAAAACATGATGATGATGATGATGATGATGATGATGATGATGATGATGATGATGATGATGATGATGATGATGATGATGATGATGATGATGATGATGATGATGAGGATGATGATGATGATGATGATGATGATGATGATGATGATGAGGATGAGGATGAAGATGATGATAATAAAAAGACCACGGACATGAGAACAATTATACCACCGCGGCGGTAGTTGGACATAATGGGATACAGGAAAAGGTTTATGGGAGATGCTTGACTTTGAATGCACTAACCCTTTCGGTTCCTTTCTTGTCCTTTGGTTGCTGATTAGCCTAAAAACACATGAAAAACATAAAAAGAAAATCATATTTGCCATTCCTTAGTATTGTTAAAATCCAAACTAAACGTTAAAGACTCGCGCATAATCATCGAGATCTTAAAAAATGTATAATGTATCTCGATGGTACAGAGTTTCCCAAGACAAAATGCAAGCCAATTTTGACATATTGTTTTGCAGGTTTATTAATAGTCAAATGTTTTACATGCTTATTCTACACCTGTATTGTCTTTAAAAATGTTAATCGGGAAAGTAGGATCTTGCATCGTTGAGATTTGGTACTTTCGGAAAAATGAGTCAAAATCAAACTTGTCCACGAAATTGATATACTGTACTTGCGATACTTGTATTAATTGAGTTCCTTTTGTTGATGATTAAAGGGGTACTACACCCCTGGTCAATTGTGTGCCTATTTTTGCATTTTTCTCAAATATTATAGCACATTGGTGACAAGTAAGATGTGTATATTATAGGGGCAAGGACTACAACTACCGCACTGAAAATTCAGCAACTCAAGGCAAGTAGTTATTGATTTATTGATCAAATATTGGTTTTCCCTCATTTTTGACTGTAACTCCACAACTGTTGTCTCTGCTGAAATAAAATTTCCAGTGCAGGAGTTGTAGACCTTGCCCCCATAATATACGTATCTTACTTGTCACCAATGCGCTATAATTTTTGAGAAAATGCAAAAAATAGGCACAAAATTGTCCAGGGGTACTACAGTACCACCTTAATCACTTTGTTCTGTGACAGTAAAGCATAGAGAAACTTGAAATTGATCGGAGCAATTGTCATTATTCTAGTAAATGAAGCTGTATTTCAGTTGGATTGAGACTAAAATACATCCAAACAATTCATTGACAATAATCCATGAAAACTGTATTTTGGGATTCATTTGAAATTGAAGCAAAAACTTTGATTTGCTCATTTTGCACCTAACACTAGGATCCACAACATGCTCATCCATCAGGGGCACAGTTCTAAACCCCAATACATTTGTCCATTCATTGAATGACCTTTGAAAATTTTGGTACAAAAAATCATACTCTGCAACTTGAGGTCAAATTTTGCACTATGATCATGTAATTGAGGTTATTGGACTATGCCATTGGGATGAGGCTATTGTGGTCCATAGTGTAAATAACATGTTGCTGGGTGAGAATACCTACCGTCACTTCAGCGTCAAAACTGTTTTTTTTATTTCTCACATCGAAAACTAATTATTAATTAAATACGGTAATATAGCATTAATATCACTCATTAAACCTAACACATATTTTACAATAATTGTTAAATCGGTGTATTGTGTATACCACTAAAAATCATTTGTTTCTGCGATATGCTATATGCATGATTATTGGGCTATCAAATAAATTAGTTTTGAAATTTAGGTCTTCTTACAATAGTGATTGAAGGACTAGTGCATCATAATAAAATGTGCAACGACAACACAAAGAACAACTGCAACACATGTCAATCAATACAACCGTTTTTAAAACGCTAACGCGAACGCTCATTTCATGTATAAACTTAATTGAGCTCATTTTGTCTGAACTGTCATACCTCAACAAACACAAGATGCTAATTGGGCTATTCCATTTAAAATCCACACTACCCCTGTGGAAGATTTAGCTAAAGTCTTCCACAGAGGGAGTATGAGTTTCAAATAGAATAGACAATTGGGTAACATTCATTTGAAATACTTCTTCCAGTTGTGAAAGATATAGGTAAAGCCATAATACAAAGGGAGTATGGGTATGATTAACCCTGACCAATTACATTTGAAAAATATACTCCCCCTGTGGAAGAGATTTCCAAAATTCTTCCACAGGGGTAGTGTGGATTTCAACTGGAATAGCCCATTTCACCACTTTGTTGCAAACATTTTCCAAAACAATACATTGTTTGAATATGTAACCCTTCTAACTATTGACTATTCACCTGAGAAAAAATGGGTCAATTTGGGTTGCGTTTTTATTGGGACACCCTGTATAACTTACCCATTACTTAGAGGTAGGCATGTTAGTCAAATTTTAGTCGCATAGATCGCTAGTAAATATATTTAAGCTGACTTTGAGTTCAGTTTCATTTAAAAATATGCTGTATATAATACATTTCTAGCTGGGTGACGAAGTTGGCTAAAATAGGCCCAAATATCGCAATGCAGTCAAACCGCTGTTGTAGGGCCTACTGTATCTCCAGCCAAGAGTGAGTAACTTACGGTAAATGGGCTGAATTTTTTAACATCACGGCATAGGCTATGCGTGTGAGACATAATATAGTCGCATAGATCTGTGTTGACTTTGAATTTAGTCGCATTTTGAAATATGCTTTATATTATACACATCTGGCTGGGTGACGAAGTTGGTTTATATCCCGGACATTATATCGCGAACACAGTCGTGCAGCCAAATCGTTGTCGTATCTTGAGCAATAAGCGAGTAGGTGTACGTGTGGACGAGTAGGCTTATTATTTAAAATCGCGGTATAGGTACGCGTGTGATACATGATATAGTCGCATAAATCGCTAGCAAATATCTTTAAGTTGACTTTCTATTCATTTTTACACTTGTATTGGATGAATTTTGTACTTGTTTGCTAGGGTAACGAAGTTGGGTAATGTATGTCCATTGGCCGAATTTACCTTGAGCTGGCTCCTGGGCAAGGCAACATGATTGACCCTGGCTCTTTGGTTCGAAGTGTTACACCCCTACCCCACATCACTGTAACAATTTATTAATGTTATTATCATTTTTTCCTCTCAAAATTTGGACCTCATAGATCTTAGCCCCTGGATTGGGCCCGCTATGCCCTGTGGTAAAACCAGCCCAGATAAGTCCACTTACCGCAAGTAGTGACTCGAATATATTTCCATATTCTTCATGAACCTTCATCATATCATTGATATGATTAGCAACTCTCTGCATCTCCTTCAACGATCCACCAAGATGATAGTATGTCTCGCTCTCAGGATCAAATCTCCCCTGCATTTCACGGAGAAGCAATGGGTACTTTAAAATCCTCTGAAAAAAAGAACAAATAAAAACAAGCTATAATTAGTTACGTTATGTAAATAAACTAGACCTTTATTACTTAAAATACAGGCGGCGGATGACATGATCGAGCCGGCAACTCGTGAAACCGCCCGGCCGTATGGCATTTTCCATGTACTCGGTTAGTTTTGTGGGGTTCATTATAGAAACCCCAACGGTTTTAGCTTGTAATTATATTATTTATCAACATAGGCCTATTTGTTTGTGATATTTCAAGCGTTTTAAAATTTCAAAATAATCCCATTCAATTACACGGTTGACGATGAAAATTTACTGAATTTAGGGACTGCACGTCATACACCACCTGTTAAAATACAGTTTTATGTACAACCACATTCGTTTGTTTTGGACACCCTGTAGCATATGACTAATAGACCTATCTGGACCCGGTGTAGACTCCAAGAACTCATAGTATTGTTTGTTACCTCGTTTTTTTTAACTCTTGTAATTGTTTGGTTGTTTGTCTGTTGTTTGTCTGTGTGTTTGTCCCTTTGTCTGTATGTAAGATGGATGCATCTGAGGACAGCCCCCGGGGGACAGCCTGGACTCTAAGAACTACTGCATCTGTTTGTTTGTCTGTCTGTTTGTTTGTCTGCAACTCAGCATGTCACCGCGCTAACGTACCTGCATAGGTTTAATTAGATATGACGATATACCCAGCGTTCCACTACATCCACCCGGGGCTGGTCTGGATTGTAAGAACTCCTGTAGTTGTTTGCCAGCCTTGCCACTGGGAGTTTTAAGGAGCTTCTGCGCTTTGGAATGGACGGCACAAAATGTGCTGTAGAGATTGAATGTTTCTTGGTGGAATAAAAAGGCGCTACCGATTGAGAATACAATCCTCTGTAAAGGAGAAAAGATAAATTATGAGATAATATTTCTAAAATGCTCATATGCAAAATTATGGAGTTAGTTTAACGCAGTCTCCTACACCGTTGGTTTGATTCCAGTCACTCCACACCCATTTATACTAAAAGACCTCCAGCAACTGTGGACTTTTTTTACCAGAACATACCCAACCATCCGTGGACATCACGGACTGCATATGAGAATAGATTATGAGCGGATTCAGACAACCATGACAATCGTGGACATCCTCAGTTGGAGTGTATCCCTATTTAGGTGGGAAAAAATTACCAAGAGTCTCGTATGCAGGTTTTTACAAACGTCCACACACCCCTAGCCGCATACACACACAATTCATAATTTTAACGATTTTTGTCACCGCAACGTATCAACTTACCCTGAAATCGTTGGGATCCTCGAGCGAATCATATTCAGCAACTAATCGTTGCGCTTCTTCTATACTCTTCTGAAATACTGTTTGAAATTCGGTGATCTCTTTAATGTTGTGTATTAGAGCGTCTACCTATAGGCAGAAATAGGGAAATAAAATTGTAGTAGGCCTTGTGTTTATTTTGATCTGTTACTTTCTCTAGAATTCGTATCAAGATCATACAAATCGTCATCGCCATCTCCTGCTCCTCCTCCTGCCCCTCCTCCTCCTGCTCCTCATGTCTTGCTCCTGCTGCTGCTCCTCATCTTCATCTTCTTCCTCCTCCTCCTCCTCCTCCCCTCCTCCTCCACCACCTCCTCCTCCTCCTCCTCCTCCTCCTCCTCCTCCTCCTCCTCCTCATCATCATCATCATCATCATCATCATCATCATCATCACATCATCATCATCATCATTTACCACACTCTTTCTATATACCATGTATACCGTAAAGATTCGCTATAGCGCATTTGGGCTCCTCTGCCTTGGGGTAAACTTCATGTGCAAATAGAGAACTCCCTCGTTTGAATCCCATCAAGAATTAAGGATCCATGCCCTTATTTACTGGTGGGAAATTTACGTGAGGGCACTCTTTGGTTGTGCCTAAAATTACAGGTTGTCTCTAATGGCGCTAAGTGAGCCCATAGTGCCATTAAGCGAATCATTACGGTATAATACTTTTTATAGGAACTCAAAACAGTTCTGCTCAACCGTCAGGACACAGTTCTTTAACCCCAATATCCGCGTACACTCAGAGAATGACATTTGCTTGTATAGCGTATTAACCTCATACGCCACGACTAGAGGTCAACCTTTGAGCTATGATTGGCGAATAGATGTTATTAAACTATGACACTAGAAATGAGATCATTTTGGCGCCTAATTTCTTTACCTCTTCATCGGGAAAGAAAGCAGCTCTTTTCAGAGGCATCAAATACGTTGTCATCAATATCACGAGGTCCTTTCCATATTTCCTCTCTGTCTCGATGAGCTCATCAATAACGTGCCGCAATTTATCCGCTGATTTCTTCGTCTTAAGAGCGAGCTTCGTAGCGTCATCCTCCTCCTCTACTTCGTTCTCTTTATCTGAAGTACTCTCCGTACTACCATCGGGGCTTGTGACTGAGAGAGAGGGAGCCAGTTTTTTCGTAACTTCTGGACTAGGCTTCGGCGAGTTGTT
This sequence comes from Amphiura filiformis, assembly GCF_039555335.1. Lineage (NCBI taxonomy): Eukaryota > Metazoa > Echinodermata > Ophiuroidea > Amphilepidida > Amphiuridae > Amphiura > Amphiura filiformis. The sequence continues at coordinate 57,398,107 of NC_092646.1, read as the reverse complement.
ATTTTGTAACTGGGCTTTTAGTACTGCAGCTTGCTCAGCATATTCTGCTGGACAGGGTGATGGACTCCGTGACCGGGGAATGTCGAAATTTGATGCCTTCCTAAATCCTAAAAATAATAGTTACTTCAATGTTAGTTAGGCCTACTAGTAAAGGAAAATATCATAATTTCTTTTCTCTTGACCCAAAAGATGACAGTTATTGTTCACTTGATGTGTTGGGAGGGTCTTGTTTTGGACAACTTTTCGGTCATAGCACTGCCATTGATCGTAAGATTTGAAAACACAAAAGCAAGTTGGGAGGGTCTTGTTTTGGACAACTTTTCGGTCATAGCACTGCCATTGATCGTAAGATTTGAAAACACAAAAGCAAGTTGGGAGGGTCTTGTTTTGGACAACTTTTCGGTCATAGCACTGCCATTGATCGTAAGATTTGAAAACACAAAAGCAAGTTGGGAGGGTCTTGTTTTGGACAACTTTTCGGTCATAGCACTGCCATTGATCGTAAGATTTGAAAACACAAAAGCAAGTTGGGAGGGTCTTGTTTTGGACAACTTTTCGGTCATAGCACTGCCATTGATCGTAAGTTTTGAAAACACAAAAGCAAGTTGGGAGGGTCTTGTTTTGGACAACTTTTCGGTCATAGCACTGCCATTGATCGTAAGTTTTGAAAACACAAAAGCAAGTTGGGAGGGTCTTGTTTTGGACAACTTTTCGGTCATAGCACTGCCATTGATCGTAAGTTTTGAAAACACAAAAGCAAGTTGGGAGGGTCTTGTTTTGGACAACTTTTCGGTCATAGCACTGCCATTGATCGTAAGTTTGAAAACACAAAAAGCAAGTTGTGAGGGTCTTGTTTTGGACAACTTTTCGGTCATAGCACTGCCATTGATCGTAAGTTTTGAAAACACAAAAAGCAAGTTGTGAGGGTCTTGTTTTGGACAACTTTTCGGTCATAGCACTGCCATTGATCGTAAGTTTTGAAAACACAAAAGCAAGTTGTGAGGGTCTTGTTTTGGACAACTTTTCGGTCATAGCACTGCCATTGATCGTAAGATTTGAAAACACAAAAGCAAGTTGTGAGGGTCTTGTTTTGGACAACTTTTCGGTCATAGCACTGCCATTGATCGTAAGTTTTGAAAACACAAAAGCAAGTTGTGAGGGTCTTGTTTTGGACAACTTTTCGGTCATAGCACTGCCATTGATCGTAAGTTTTGAAAACACAAAAGCAAGTTGGGAGGGTCTTGTTTTGGACAACTTTTCGGTCATAGCACTGCCATTGATCGTAAGTTTTGAAAACACAAAAGCAAGTTGTGAGGGTCTTGTTTTGGACAACTTTTCGGTCATAGCACTGCCATTGATCGTAAGTTTTGAAAACACAAAAGCAAGTTGTGAGGGTCTTGTTTTGGACAACTTTTCGGTCATAGCACTGCCATTGATCGTAAGTTTTGAAAACACAGAAGCAAGTTGTGAGGGTCTTGTTTTGGACAACTTTTCGGTCATAGCACTGCCATTGATCGTAAGATTTGAAAACACAAAAGCAAGTTGTGAGGGTCTTGTTTTGGACAACTTTTCGGTCATAGCACTGCCATTGATCGTAAGTTTTGAAAACACAAAAGCAAGTTGTGAGGGTCTTGTTTTGGACAACTTTTCGGTCATAGCACTGCCATTGATCGTAAGTTTTGAAAACACAAAAGCAAGTTGTGAGGGTCTTGTTTTGGACAACTTTTCGGTCATAGCACTGCCATTGATCGTAAGTTTTGAAAACACAAAAGCAAGTTGTGAGGGTCTTGTTTTGGACAACTTTTCGGTCATAGCACTGCCATTGATCGTAAGATTTGAAAACACAAAAGCAAGTATAATTCTAGACGGTCTACTTTGCTCAGTTATTGCCTTTTGTCATTTATCACTCTTAGAAACAATGCTTCGGCTGTCATCCAGGGGGCACCTTTAAAGATTCTTCAAAGGGGTTCTAAATGTGCCTTTAGAACCCCTATTGGTACTATAAAGAACCCTTTTGGGTTCTTGAACATATAAAGTACCTATTCATGCCATCGGAGTTAACCTTTTCCCAGAGGGTTCTTCTTGCGGGACAAAAAGGCTCTAAGTTGCACTTTTTTCTAAGAGTGTAATGTTTCAATTAAACCTCATCAGAATGATCATGCTGCAATACTTGTCAAAACTTACTTGGTACGCGTTTTGGCGGCATTTCACCATCTTCAGGTATGGTTTGGATATTTGGTGACGGACTGCGGCTACGAGACTTCCTTGATCCTGGTATATCACCCAAATCAACTGTGTCACATTTGGTCAACTCTGCATGTGAAAAGAATTCAGACAAGATTGCGTGCACGGTATTTTTGTGGGACCTGATAGCACATCGGACATATCAAATTGCATTCTGAATACAAGGAATGTCCTCCTGATATCATATAATTTTGATTTTTTGAAATTCATAACATAATACAAAATTTATGGCAAAATATTAAAAATTGATATTTTTGTCAATACGAAAGGTCAAAATTTTCAAATGATGGACGGCTTTCCCTCCCAGCTACATACGCTTTAATTACATAAGCCTAGGCCTATCATTATATTGATGAAGTTTAATTCGAGGACTGTTGAATATCAAAATTATTAATTTTTAAATAATTATATCGCGAATTTCAAAATCTGAATAATATTTTTTAATATCAGAAGGACATTCCTCGTGTTCAGAATGCAATTTGGGCATTTGGCGTGTCTGATGTGGTCTCAGGTCCCACAGAAAAACTATGCAAACGTTGGATCCCGGGATTTGGAGTAGACGGTAACTTTTTTATCTTTCAATATTTATCGGTTTTTATTAGAGACGATACACGTGTTTATTCACTTCGATATGAACTGCGTTGAAGTCGTATGAGAAAGTAACATCCGACAATGGTCCAAAAGCCGATCCATGTTGCACAGCGACAACGCCTGGTAAATAATTATTATATTGTACAGGCAGGGAAACTATAAAATCAATACACGTGTATCTGCTATGCACGATTTGATATTCAGACGATAAATCCTTGGATACCGGGGTAGAAAATGATGAATATCTTCCATAATTTTTGGTTTTTAAAGAAGCCAATTGTAAGGCTTGCACTTGAATATATGTGTTGAAAGAACATGGTAGTCGTTGGCGTGCGTATTGACAAACAACCGTGCGTTATGAATGGCGTAGCATGGCGTAGCATGGCGTAGCGTGGGTCATCCGATTAGGGGCACCGACCATGAGGGGGGGAGCACCGGGTCTGATATGGGGGGGCCGCAAGCCAGTTTTTGTAATTTTCCTATGGGATTTTAAAATTTTGCAATCGATGGGGGGGAGCACGTGCCCCTATGACGCTACGCCACTGTTTCTTATTCATGCCCTGTCCCAGCCGTTCAACACCATAAGAATAGTCAAATATAAACGGACGAGGAAATTAAAGTTTAGGTTTAATTCCTTACCAGGAAGAGAAGCTTGAAGTCTTTCGTGTGCCATTGGATGTAACATGCCGTCAGATGTCCGTCTCCGATCGACTGCAAAGTGATCACAGGTCATAATACATATTAAGCATAATAAGGGGGACGACAAGATTCTTTTTCACCAATCATACACGCAGCTTGATAAAAGATGTGTTGAAATAAAGATTTCAAGTGAGCATATACTGATATTGTTACACTGATCCATTTGCATTGATTTGTGACATTTTCCCGGACACTTTAGACTTCAGACGTGATGATCAACATGTTATTAGGGATTGATGATGAAATTAGCATTGAGTCCGTAACTTTGGAGACAAAATGTTACGGATCCTGCACCTGCCAGCAGAGTAGCGTCTTGGCGGGCCCGCGGTGGTTTTCACGGGCCTTTGGCGCGTGGGCCCGTCTTATTTCGAGCACTGCAAATGGGTCCGGCATGGAGTGTACGGTATTAGATATAATCATTTCACAAATGGGTACTGAACTCGGATGGTAGGCCTACTTTATAGTGTTCAGTGCGTAATGTTTAGTTTAATTGTTTGACGTGATACCGTAAAACCCCGTCTACAAGCATATATAGTGTTTTTTTATAAAAGCTTAATTAATTCGAAGCAAGCGTTAATATACCAATACAATAGATCGGTCTTACTTGTTTGCATATGCTTGGATCCGTAATTTATTTGCTCAAACTCCATAATGGCGACTGGATTAATGAAGCTTTCATCAGAAGCACACTATATGCTTGTAGACGGGGTTTTACGGTATTCAGTCTTTCTTGAGGTACGTGTTTCTGCACGTGGATAAAATTTACATCTCGACATTCGGTCAGAGCCTAGACTTTGTAATGGGCAGAGTACTCAGCAAACAAAAAAAAGTTTAAAACAAGTTATATTTTGGATTTTGGTCTTGATAAAAGCATAAGGGAGTGTTCAGAAATACTTTGGTGGGGGGGGGCTGGAAAATATTTTTTTTTTCATGTCGAAAATTGTTTTAACCCCCAACATAATGTAGGCCTACCATTCTACTAATTCAATTCTACTACCATTTAAATGGCATTAATGATACTAAAAGGTGCAATGAAATTGTACGCATGTCATTGATGTGGAATTGTGGAAATGTTTTTAGTAGCACGCTAAAATGTTTGCCATTTGGAAGCTAAACGAATGAAATTTGATGTAAAAGTGGATTACATGTACATACGCGCGAAGCGCGCAAAAATTTGTACTTTGGGGGCTAAAATGGCCAAATATGAGCTTAATTTGGTCAGAAACACACATACAAGCGTCAACATTGGGGGATCTACGCCTATGTTTACTGGGACTTTTTGTTGCGGCGAAGCGCGCAAAAACAAGACTATTTTAGCCCAAAATACAGGGGCGTAGCCAGTTTTCTTGGTCGGGGGTGAATAAAATTTCGGGGACACAGATGAGAAAATAAATTGCAGTTGCAATATACATATACCGGTTTTGTTTTTTAGAGAGACTGTACATGTATTTGAGCTTAAAAAGAGGCTTTATTGGGACAAAACGCGTGCAAAAATTGTGCATTTCGCCCATGATGGGGTGAAAATGCCTTTATTGTGACAATGTGGGCACACAGCGTGCAAACATTTTGTATTTTACACTATTTTGGCCCATGATCGGGTTGAATTTATATGGAAAAGGGTCGATCTCCTTGCTCCTTTTCTTTGCCCTCCAGATTTTCTCTTTCATTTTTTGTCAGAGGGGCACTTTTCTCTTTCATTTTTTGTCAGGGGCCCTTCCGCCCCTGTCTACACTACTGCCGAAATGGTGTGTTTTGCTCTTAAATTGATGGGCCAGTTCTCGCATAGCGCAAAATTGTGCAATTTTACTCTATTTGGGCCCAAAACATGGTGCTTTTCGATGTGCTAAAAAAGTTGCACATGGCAATTATTGCTTTATTTTTTTCTTCTTTAAGGATTTTTAGGGATGTCCCCATGGAAAAAAAAAAAATAGAGGGAGGACATGTACCCCGGTTCTCCAAGCCTCCTCCGCCTATAATTGTAATGCAACATGATTTAGTTGTATATATCAGTGATAATAAATGAATAATCTGTACTACATGAAACATTATTGTAAAAATTGTCAACACTAAAGAAGAGCAAAGATATTGCAGCTTTTAGTGATTTAAAGAGCTGACCAGAAAGAACTGACACAAACCTAAAAATTAAGTTATAGACGACAATTTTTAACACTGGATCAAATGTACTTTTGTTCTGGTTTAATATGGGAACATTTTTTTACACCCCCCCCCCCTCTACGTGCCGAAAAACTTTTTAACCCCCCTGTTCATACACCCAAAACTTTTTCAACCCCCTATTCAGAACTCCTAAAATTTGTTGACCCCCCCTACATATTTTCCAGCCCCCCACCAGAGTATTTATGAACACTCCCTAATAACATTATATGTCAGGTTATATGTCATGAAAATGTTTTAAATCATTTTGTATGAAAACACACTACAACAGCATTTTAAAAATATTGTCAAAACGTTATTGTAAAATATGTTTTGCAAACATTTTTTGCCAAATATTTCTTCAGCACTTAAATTACATTATGTTAAAATACCCTGCAGTAAGTTTTTAACAAATGTTTTTGAATGTTATGAAAATGTTTATACCCTTTATATAACCCGACATTTAAACAATTTCTGGCAACCTTTTCTAACCTTTTAAAAATAATGTCAAAACGTTTTGTGTTTGCTGAATATTGCTGTGTAGCAAGTCAACTTGTCAGAGACATATTGGACTATTCCATTTAAATTCCACACTACCCCTGTGGAAGATTAAAAATATCTTCCACAGGGGAGTATAAATTTCAAATGGAATAGCACATTAACCAACTCTATTTGAAACTCATCCTTCCCCTTTCTCAGAGGGTGTATGAAATTCAAATGGAGTCGCCAAATGTGTTCATTCCATTTGAAATTCACACCCCCTGTATAAGATATTTCTAACAGCTTCCAAAGAGGGAGTGTAGATTTTAAATGGCATATAGGCCATTCACAGCTCTCAATTACCTATGAACTAGTGTTTAATTACAAGTGTCAATTTGTGACTTACGATTAGGACTGTTATTTGTCTTCTTCCGCAAAGCCTTCGAAGCCATTGCTGAAACAGGAATAAAAGAATGGAACCAAAAGGGTGAGATAAATAAAAAGCAGTTATTTGCACTACAACCGTTAAAGGGGCATTTCGTGATCCACAGCCTCATCCCCCACTTTTCCCAAAAAAAGTTGAGATTTTTACACCACTGGATACCTCTGGCTACATAATGTTTATGTACCAAATATTTCTTGCAGATTAATTCGTTTAGCAAAAATATCGCCAAATTTGAATATCGTTCTGGTGCACCAGAACGAAATTACAACACATTGTCTATGGAGCAGTGTAATACACATAATCATGCATAACTCGCAAACGCAACATAATCATGATAATGGTTTTTCTTTCTTTCTTTTTGGCTGGTGTGGGATTAAAAAAAAAGTTTGAATAATTGAACTTGACCTTCTGTGCAAAGGTTCAATGACCTTTTCCCACTAAATATGATGTGAGTTGAGGAAATGCCTCAATAAACCAAAATGGTCAGCTCTGCTTGAACTATTTTTCTGCCAAAAATGGCCTTTACATAATGTAATGTCATTACTAACATTCCAGGTACTTTTCAATGTAAAATTATGAAACATAAACTTCATCCATGCGTTGTCTTTTTTAAAGACATTTCTTGTTTATGAAATATAGGTTGGGAGCACGGTGTGTGTGCCTTAGTCTGATAAAATAATTTGAAAGCCTGTCACCAAACAATAATTATAATTCTCAGTTCAATGAGTAAATTACTGATACAAAATCGTGACATAGGCTTTCAATTCTTGAAATATTTTGAAGGTTCGATGAACTATCACATGCGAAATTTGCAATTATTATTTACTTCCGTGTTCCCAAAACGATAAAATAAAAGGATATGTTGATATTCCATATTCATATTATATTTTTATAACATGTTTGTCAATATTCAAATACTTTTATTTGTAAACTAGATCTTATCCGTAGATTTGTTGAGACCATTTTTCTTATACCGTAAAAACTCGAAAATTAGCATTATGTGCTTTACTATCTTATCGAGCGCTATTGAAAACATGAAATTGTACCGAAGTCCGGCGCTTTACCAACTGAGCTATAATGGGGTTGAGACACAAATTTGCAGGTTTACTTCAATGTTTGTAGGCCTATATAACTATGTGCTCGAAGACCTTTACACTTTTATGGATGGGACTCTTCATGTTTGCGTGTTTTCAAAAGCGCTCGATAGTAAGCACATATGCTAACTATCGAGTTTTTACGGTATGTTTAAAAACCAAAATACGTAGCCTAATCGACATTAACAACCAACAAATGAAGGGCCCATTTTCAAAGTTTCAATGAAAGGAGCCTGTTATATAAATTTGTACATCCATATCAAAAGGATGCACTTCTTGGCTGCAACATGTAGCACATGTTAGATATGTATAGCTAGAGGAATAAATACCAGACTCATCTCAAGTGGAGGTCACTTCAGATCATCCCTAAGTCCAGCAAAGATGCTACTGAGTCACATGGTTTAGGAATACAGAGAACATTCCCTAACCATGTGACTTGGGGATGATTTAAATGTTTAAAGTGACCCCTACTTGAGCTGAGTCTGGTATTTTTTATCTATTATAAAAGAGACACAAGCGTGTCCTTTTGATATGGATGACATCAAATTTTATATATCCGCGTAAATTTCTTGAAAGAAAAAAAAAAAAGAAAAAGATTTTGGAGCTCGACAGAATACGGTATTAGGTATTATCTGATATAATTGAATTTATATGAATTGGTGTATCTGTGCAATAAAGCCATCTTTTGATATCATGTGTATGAATGATTTCAATATCACTATAATTTTTTCTGTAATTCCGAATATCTATATAATACTAGATTATAGGCCTACTTTTAATTGTATATCACCATGTAATTCAGCCATTTGGATTTATATGAGATGAATTCGGTACAATTCTGGTTTACCCTGCGCCAATGTGCTATTCAGAACAAGTAGGCCTACACACCCCCTAGAGGAGTAACTTTTCAATCAAAGAAATGTTCGGATTTCCAAGTTAACTTTCTGAAAACTACTGGAATTCGGTTCGCCAATGTCACTTGAAAAAGCTTGGAAATCGAATTAAATGAAGAAAAATCACGGAAATATCCAAAATGAATTATTAAATTGGGGATTTCTGATTTTGAACTATTTTTCTGCCGGATTTTTTTGCCTTTGGACACTTTTAAAGTCATTCTGGATTTCCAACAGTCCCGACTGGACAAAAAGTTCGGAAATCCGAACTCCTCTATAGGGGAGGTGCATCTATTTTCTGGAATAGCCCAATTCTGGTTTACCCTGCGCCGGGCCCTGCGCACCCTGTGTTTTAGGGTTAGGGTTAGTGCATATAGTTAGTGTTAGGGTTAGTGTTAGCGTTAGGGTTAAGGCTAAGGTTTTGGTTAGGGTTATGATTATGGTTAGGGTTATACTTGTGCGCGAGATTAATACACCAGAATCATTCCAAATACACCTGCAATATATGTACTGAAAAATAACAATGATGAATAATCATAATAATAATACCCATATAGTTTTGTGTGCTATTTCAATAGCATGACCTTAACAAACCTGGTCAATGGATACTTCCATTGTTTACAAAGGCATTTAAAGTTCCTTTTCACAGTGCATTTTATGAATGGAGAATCCTAATTAACCGTGAACTTCGTTTTGACCGAACAGGATTTCGTTTCCATGAATATTATTGACGTAGAAAGCGGCTTTTAATTGTGACATGACAAGTGAACCAAAAATACAATTTTATTGCCAATGCAGTCATCGAAAAATCAAAACGCACGTATACTTGGGGCCTATTACACAATAAAAACAAGGTGTAATCGTTAAAAGTAGCCCGGTGAGGAGATACTCATTAAAGTGTAATCGTTAAAAGCAGCCCGGTGAGGAGATACTCATTAAAGTGTAATCGTTAAAAGCAGCCCGGTGAGGAGATACTCATTAAAGTGTAGGCCCTAATCGTTAAAAGTAGCCCGGTCACATCATTTTAGTTCCCCTTTTCCTGAACCAAAGAGTCTGCAATTAATTTACAGTAATAAAAATCTAGAATATGGTGTAGCGTTTGATTCCAGGATCTATGATCAAATATACTATTTCGGAGTAGTGTTGCATCATCAAAGCACTACTTTTTTGACATTCCTGAAATAACTGTGCAGTGAAAGGTGTACTTATATCCCCCGGACCTGTTCATCTTCATAATCTTATAGACAATATATAGTTTTGATACTTTTATAGTTCATATATTTTGACTAAATAACTATTAAACATACATTTTAATATGTGCAAATTATATGATCACTTGTTTTATCTTTTATAATGTCTTAATATTTGAATGTCAGTGGTGAAGTGTAATAAATAAATAAAAATAAATGAATAATGTGTTGCCAAAAACGCATTTAGTCATATGATTTCGGTATTCCACTGTATTGCAAGAAATAGAGTTAATATATTGTTTAAGATTTAATAGCAACTATTTAAAACTGTTGTGATTTGGTATAGTTCGCAGCATCTTGCGAATGGTTGTGAGCTTTGGCACACACTGCATTGCTTATTTCATATAGCGAGTATAATGTAGAAGAATTCAAATATCACAGATACTTTTTGTAGGTCATGGTTCTTGAGCTAGTTATGTTGTAAAGAGGGCTGAAACAACAACACTTTTGTAAAACGTACATAACACATTAACAACAATAAATCAAGCAAGTTTTCAAAGGACATGATTTGTAGAATGAACTTTTGCAAAACATCGAAGTGTTATTTTTCAATTTTTTTAAATTAATTTAGATAATGACAAACTTTTTTGGTGCTTTGACCACTATAGTCTACCCTTAATGTTAAAACGAAAACCTGGAACTGTTCCAGCCTAAGTGGTCACAACTGGTTTATACTCATGATTATTGTACAATTTCATATAATTATAGACTCGTTGATTCATATGTTAAAAATTTATGGCTGCAGTTCTCTGTAGGCCTATTACGTCATTTTTAGCGGGCCCCTTATTTGTCTTGACTTTGCAAAAATATGAGCTAATATGCACGGGATGAAATCGTGTGCGTCTAGGCCCGTTATCCTTTGTTTAAAATACAAAATTAATGGACTGATAAAAACACTGAGGCTTTTCAAGAGATGGTGCTATTACGATCGCAAAGTATGATCCAGAAATCCCGTGCGTATAGGCTTGTCATCTTTGTTTGAAATCAGTACACAATTATTGGGTTTATTATAGAGCATGATTTTTGGCATTCGGTGAGAGCAAAATGTACAAAATATGGGGTCATTGGATGAGAGAGGGACCGTTTGGATCTAAATTGGGGGGGGCATTGGGTGAGAATTATGACTTTTTTAATGGGGTCTTTGTGTGAGAACCTAAAGAAGCCTCGAAAATTGAATTCCTAGTTCTAAAAGCTTCTAAATGGCTTCAAATGGCTTTGTTATTTCAAAAGAATGAAAAAAAAAAAATCAGTGATAGACGAGGCTCGTTGCTGTTCAGATGGAAATATATGGGTCAAGGTCTTTGGGTGACAGATCTAAAGGAAAAATATAGAGACTTTGGGTGACAGAGCATGTGCTGGTAATGGGGTCTTTGGGTAACACCGATGGTGAAAAAGGGGGTCTTAACAGCCCTACATACGCGTCACCGCCAACGTGGGAGTGCCCCCCAGATTTCAGCACATCACATCAACGCTTCCATTGGGCGCCCATTCCTTTTTTAAAGGAATTTTAATTCTTGTCTAAATTGTGTAATTTATTTGTAAAGGGGTGCAACATCCACGTGGGGTGCGTTGATGTTTGATATGGACTCGGGAGTTTACGGTTGTGTTTATAATATGTAAGAAGCCATATCAATAAACACAAAAAAGTGCTGACCTGATAAAGATAACGTTTTACAAAATCCATAGTAGGCTACGTAAGTCCAGAAAATGTGAGGCAAAGCACAGATATTGGAAAGCGACCGAATGAGACAAGCTGAGACAGATATATATCGGCAAAATTTTTAAAGTGATGCAGGATGAGTGAAGTAAGCCTACTACTCCTCACGTTTTTAAAAATTTTAGTCTGTGACATATAAGCGCCTAGATACAACTTCCTATACAAAATCACAGTTTGAACCAAATACAACCTTTTTGCCCCTTGAATTGTAATTTATAGGTTGCATGAACATGTAAATATGTTCAAATTGCCCATAAACTTTGTTTGCCTTGGAAGAATATGTATAGGCCTATATGGTATACCTAATGCAAAGGTCGATGCATACATTTAACTTTATTATGATTTGGGCCTACATTTCCGTATCTAGGACGCTCTGAATGGAGTTAGGCTAGTTATGATTTAATAAAATGGTGCATAGTATTAGTAACATTTCCTGCTTCTTTTGTCTTTCATGTGTCAGAATAATGCGTCCTTTTGGTTCAGCGCCCTTTAACATGTTTAATGGGGATCATGAGATGAAGTCCCTGGTACCTTTGGGTGTTAGCAAACTGCAGAAAACATGAAATTGATTGTTTCGACGAACAATGAACAATTATGAACAACTCTCGTTTTCTTTCTCTCCCAATATCATAAGAGTGACGCCCCGGTTTTTGGTGGGTCAGAGATGCAAATTGTGATTTCTTCCTCAGGAGCAAGGTTTTGGGCTAAAGATTTCCTCAATCATGCCAGACCATAAAATAGGCTTTATTCTGCACTTCGAAAGATGAGAATGGTAACATATCATGTTCTTTATATTAGAGAGACTCTATGTGTAAAGTCTTTGAACCTCCCAAAAAGGGCTTTATTGGGCCTTATTAAGATGTGCGCGCGTAGCGAGCAAAATTTACACTAGTTTGGACCCATGATTGGGGTGAATTTTGGTGGAACACAGGCTCCTTTCCTTCTTCTTTCCTTTTCCCCTCCATTTTCTCTTTTATTTTTATCAGGGGGCACTTTACCCATCCCCTGTCAGGTATTCCTCCATTGCCTCAAGCACCCTTGTAAACTTCTTCGCAAATCTTATGTCAGAAAGCACATCTGATAATTAGTTTGATAGACTTGTCGACATGGAACATTACTATTGTATTTTGTCACCAATCTTCAGTCCAGATCATCGTCTCCCCACTGGCACTTCTGATTTCTTAGTATTGATACACTGAATTTCCTTTATGACTTTTTCCATAACATCCTCATTGCCGCCTCTGTATAAATTTCCTCAGATATGTGCCCTATAGTTCCACCCACCTACCTTCGCCCAACTTCTCCTTTTCCTGTTAAATTATTTAATACCTCCTCTGATGGAGGTATGAATTGTAAATTTCCTCAAATGTGACCGTACAGCACGAATGAGCCGTAAATGTCCTCAATTGTATTCTGAGTTACAGTGTAAAATGGGCATGAAGGTCATATCCATATAGGTATTTCAATTTGGTGCTACGTGTATCTCATTAAATGAGGTACACGTAGCACCCAATTGAGGTACCTATGAATACGACCTTCATGCCCATTTTACACTGTAACTCAGAATACAATTGAGGACATTTACGGCTCATTCGTGCTGTACGGTCACAAATATGAATTTTGCCCATTTTCATATTCTAACACCAACACCTTCCTCTTTTAAGGCTCTTATTTATTGAACAATCATGTGAATTTCTTTGCACAACTTTGCACAACCAGTGTCTTGAGATTTCCTCTCTTCCTTTCCATGCACTGCCTCACAGCCCTCACCTATTAACTTGTTATCTTTTGCTAAGATATGTTTCCTTTTTCGTCATCCTCTACCTCACTCCTCCGCCTTATCCTCTCCTTCTTCTTTCCTCTTTTTCTTCTTCCTCTCTTCTTTTTCTTCTCCCTTCCTCATTTTTCCTCTCTTTCTTTTTACTTCTCAAGGCATCATTTCCTCAATTTTGACTGTCATTTCCTAGGAGCGGTGCTCCCTGCTCCCACTGCACAATTTGCATCCCTGGGGTGTTCCACCCCGGAATTCAGAATGGTGGGTCTTTGGGAGCTGACATCATACCGGGAAAAGGGGGTCTTGTGGAACCTGTGAACGGTCCAAATTAAGGGGGTTTCTTGGCTTTCTGGTTGAAAATCGTCTGAAAAAACCCCAAAATGTGAGGGATGAGCAATTTATATGAGTCTTAATTATAGCCGAAATTATCAAAACCAAGGGTCTTTAAGGGATGGGGTATGAACGTTTGGACAGTATTTATTGTGGGACATTAAAGCACATCAGACATATCGAATTGCATTCTGAATACGAAGAATGTCCTTCTGATATCAAATAATTTTGATTTTTTGAAATTCGCAATGTAATACACATTTTATGGCAAATGATTAAAAATCGATATTGTTGATATTTAACAGTACTCGAAGTAACCTTTATAAATCTGATTTTATACTTAAAGTGTACGTAGGTAGCGGGGATGAAAAGCCGAGGTTCAATTGAAAATTTTGACATTTCGTATTGAAGATATGGATTTTTTTCTCAAAACACCCAAAAAAAATTAGGTCTTTTTGGAAAAAAATCCATATCTTCAATATGAAAGGTCAAAATTTTCAATTGATCGTCTGCTTTTCCTCCCAGCTACATACACTTTAAGAATCATTAGATTTATAAAATTTACTTCGAGGGCTGTTATATATCAAAAAAATGTGAAAATTTTTAATAATTTGTCATAAAATTTGTATTATATCGTGAATTTAAAAAAATGAAAATTATTTCATATCAGAAAGACATTCTTCGTATTCAGAATGCAATTCGATATGTCTGATGTGCTCTCATGTCCCACAAAAAATACTGTCGAAACGCTCATTCCAGATCCCTTAAGCGTTGTTCTGAATGTTCTGAATTTGGTCAAATTAATTTACTCGAGTACATGTCATGCTGTATCTACCAAGGGTGGCCCCTCTAAGAAAGGACGGCACATTTTTGACGAACTTCACAAAATCTACCCCCTCGGGCTCATTCTCGATCCAGGCCTTGCTAATAGAGTCGCACTTTTTTTCACGAGTGCCCAAAACAAAAAAAAAAAAATATGCATTGATCAAACAATGGCCTACAAATTATCATGATGTTGATTCATTCATTCAATTCAACTTTGAATTGAATTGAAATTGAATGAATGTTGATAGAACAATTATTTTTCATAACGATATTGAACAATATTTGTTGTGTATTTTCGTGTGAATCGACAGATATTTTACTATACTTCACGTGACTACATGTTTTTGTGTTGTTCTTTAAGTTAGGCGGGCAGCCTAACTTATTTCTTTCTTTGCATTTCTTTCTTTCTTTCTTCTTTCTTCTCACAATTTGCTACTACTTCCACATCCTTGATCGGATTTCGACCAAACTCAGTCACAAGCAGTATTGGGTAGCTGGCTACAAAAGGTATGGGTTGTTTAACATCAAAGGTCATCCAAGGGGTCACAGGGGTCAAAAAAGGTCATTTTAACAGAAAATGCTCCGATTGAGCTGAAATTTAAATGCAATGATCCTAATGACATTCTAAACATGTTTAAAATATATTAAATTTATTTAAGGTCATTAAGGGGCCATAAAGGGGTCAAATGGCAAGTTTTTCAAAATGCTCCAATTGAGCTGAAATTTAAATGCAATAATCCTTATGACATTCTAAACATGTTAAAAATATTTTAAAATTCATTTCAGCTCTTCTTCTTTTTCAGCCATTATCAATCCACTGCAGGATGAAGGCCTCAGCATGATGTCTCCATGTGTCTCTGTTTTGTGCTTGTTGGTACCAGTTCACTTCTCCCCAGTAGTTTTGCAGCTCGTCCCTCCATCGCTTCCGTTGGCGTCCTCTATTTCGTTTCCTCCCATAAGGTGTCCAATGTGTGAGTGTTGAACTCCAACGATTGTCTTGTCTGCGGCTGATATGGCCAGCCCAGGTCCATTTTCTGCTTTTGATGGTTTCCAAGATGTCTTGAACTTGGGTCTGCTCCCTGATCCATTTGTTTGTTTTCCTGTCCTTGTAGGTGATGTTTAATATACTTCTCTCCATGTTGTGCTGGGCTGCTGCTAGTTTTCTTTCCATTTTTGATGTTAAGGTCCATGATTCTGCCCCATATGAAATAGCTGGGAGGATGCATTGGTTGTATACCTTTCGTTTAAGGCATATTGGAAGATTGCCTTTCATGATGGTGCTGTATCTTCCAAAAGCTTGCCACCCGGCTTTAATTCTCCTTCGAATTTCAGAGTCTTGGTTTTTGTCTCGAAGAGAGAAGCGTTGTCCAAGATATACATATTACTCGACCTGCTCAATTTCCACCCCTTTTACTCATTAAGGGCCAATAAAGGGGTCAAAGGTCAAGTTTTCAAAATGCTTCAATTGAGCTGAAATTTAAATGCAATGATCCTTATGACATTCTTTACATGTTTTTAATATTTCAAAATTCATTTAAAGTCATTAAGGGGTTATACAGAGGTCAAAGGTCAAGTTTTCAAAATGCCAGCTTTCCATGATCAAGGTATATTAAAACGGCAATTGATGAAACAGTCTTAACTCTTATTAAAATCAATACTATCCAGCACCCAGCACAGTATTGCTGCTTGATCAGATCGTCACAATCATCCGCCTAACTTACCTCGTGCCCTTGCAAAGGGCACAGTTGCTATCTAGTTGATGATTTTGTTTGTAACAAATGCATACGTCGTATAACATGGGCTCACTATAAATTTCCCTAATAGAATTATTGAATCATCCAATAGGTATAAAATATTAACAAAAAGAGGGAAGACCAATAAAATTAGGTTGAATAAATAAATAAAATTAATTTTAACAAATATAATATAGCCTAGGTCAAAAAGAAAATGAATATTCAATAGACATGATAGAATTATAGGTAAATCTTGTTTATCCTGTTTTTTCTTTAAAACATAGCTTTTTACGTGTGTGATGATTGGACCTGAACTGCATGTATGAATGTTATGTGATTGGCATAATGTTTAATGTGCAAAAGATTTCTTTACAGATTAATTCCCCGGAGTAAGGGATCTAAAATGAGCGTTTATTGCGTTTCGACAGTATTTTTTGTGGGACATGAGAGCACCTCAGACCTATCGAATTACATTCTGAATACGAAGCATGTCTTTCTGATATCAAATAATTTCCATTTTTTGACAATCACAATACAATACAAATTTTATGACAAATTATAAAAATTTGATATTTTTCAAATTTTGATATATAACAGTCCTCGAAGTAAATTATATAAATCTAATGATATATTCTTAAAGTGTATGTAGCAGGAAGGAAAAGCCGACGGTCAATTGAAAATTTTGACCTTTCATATTAAAGATATGGATTTTTTTTCCCAAAAAGACCTAATTTTTTTGGTGTTTTGGGAAAAAAAATCCATATCTTCAATACGAAAGGTCAAAATTTTCAATTGATCGTCGGCTTTTCATCCCACCTACATACACTTTAAGTATAAATCATCAGATTTATAAAGTTTACTTCAAGTACTGTTAAATATAAAAATATCAATTTTAATGATTTGCCATAAAATGTGTATTAAATTGCGAATTTCAAAAATCAAAATTATTTGATATCAGAATGACATTCTTCGTATTCAGAATGCAATTCGATATGCCTGATGTGCTCTAATGTCCCAAAATAAATACTGTCCAAACGTTCATACCCCAGCCCTTAATTCATTTAGCAAAAATATCGTCAAATTTGAATTACGTTCTGGTATATAGGCTACAGGAAATTACAGCACAGTGTGTGACATGACAGTGGCCTATGGAGCAGCAGTGTTAGTCCTAATCATGCATAACCATGATAACTCGCAAACGCAAAATCGGAATCGACTGAAATTTTGGGAATTTAAGCTTTTTTTGTGGATACCTACTGAAACTGTTATAAAAAGAGGATGCTATATCATGAAATGCTTTTTAAAACTATATAGGCTACAGTACATGTACAAGTATCATACAAGTCATGCAAGTATAGGCCTAGATTACAGCGTATGCTCTGGTATTTTTATGAGGACCTAAAACATATATTTCAACCATGCAGCATGACCAGACACACGTCAAATTGTTTATACATCACTAGCGTGTCAAAGTTAGCTAAAGTTCATCTATGTTGGTAGACATAAACAACATAATTTACTATTTTAAACTTTTGATCATCTCTAAACAAGAGGCGGGTAAAATTATGTATATTCGTCATCTTGTAAGGAAAACTGAAATGATGGGGAGATCAGGGGAATGGAAAACCCTTTCCAAACATCAAGTAGGGACTTATTCAAAATGCTATGTAGGGATTAAAACACAATTTTCAAACAAAGAAAACTTTAACATACCGTATTTGAATAACATATAATAGCACAAGGCCATTCAGACTTTTATATTATTTTCAAGTCCGGGTCAGCAAATATTTATACAATCTTTGCCACTGAGACCCTGTCTATCTGGCCTTATCCCTATAAATAATATTCAAAATACAAAAAGCTTGCAGAACTTAAAGTTTCAGCCCCTGATCACCATGTTCACTGCAAAAACAGAGATTAAATACTATTCTATAGACCGTCACCCTTGTCCTCTGATTTCGATTCGAGTTAAGGTTATCAACTATTTTGAACTGTTGCGATTTGGTAGTTCACAGCATCTTGCGAATGGTAATGAGCTTTGACAATAATTGCATTGATCATTCCATTGCGAGTGTGTAGGAGAATTCAAATATCACAGATATACTTTTGTATAGGTCATGTGTTTCGTGAGTTATATTGTATGTAAAGAGGGCCGAAACAACAACACTTTTGCAAAACGTACATAAGTCATTAACAACTATAAATCTTTATAAGACTTTCAAAGTATATGATTTGTAGAATGAACTTTTGCAAAACATCAAAGCGTTGTATTTCAATGTTGATTAAGATAATGAAAATCGATATTTTGGCTGCTTCGACCAACAATACCGCGTCTACCCTTAAAGTATGCTATTCAAAAGACAAAAAAGCTAGCAGAACTTAAAAAGTTTTAACTTGATCAGTGCAAAGGTAGATCCACTACACCCACATGATCCACCATTGTTCGCTGCAAAACAGTGTTTAAAAACACTAGTATTATCATGATTATAGACACCACCTTGTCCTCTGATTTCGATTCGATTTGAACGAATTTTATGCCCTGTGTTTAGATTAATCATTTGATGCTTTGAAGTTTGACATTTGGGTTTAGATTTTACTCGTGTTTACAAATCGCGGACAAAAAAAGTGTCCAATCTCTGGACAGTTTGTGCAGTGTTGTATTCAAAGACTGTGTGCATATCGCATGCATGTATTTGGTAGAAAACGTCAAATAATTTAAGTAAATTCCAATTCCAATTGTCTTAAGAAGAAGCCTTTCTCTGTATAACTCCACAAAGAACTCGTCTTTACATTTCCATGGATTATATCGCATAAAAAACAAATTAATATTGAGCGGAAAATCATAACCATTACAAATTAACATGACCAAAATACAACACACAAGTGCAAAAACCATTATTCGACAATAGTAAAAAAATCTACGCATTCCAACACGGGTGAATCATGGCCCGATGAACAATGATAATATCTGTTTGTTCGAGTGGTATACTTATATCATGGAAGAAAGAGATAAGAAGGAACCACAACGAACGGATTCACTTTGTTCACTCCCTTTACCGACATTTAATTCACATTGTTATTCATGAGGATTTACTTTGATCAATATCCATTAGTTTGGTATTGTACTCCATACATTTGCATGTCTTCTGGAGCGTGTCTAGATGATGAGTTGAACTAATGACCTTCCGTGCAAGCACACTACATGATTTTCTCTGGTGACATGATCATCGGTCATTTTCGGTAATTTCCGTGCGTGATCGAATCGATTCGGCGACACCGTAATTTTCCGAAAAAACACTCTTGTTGCATGCTGGGAAGGTTTGACTTGACAACAAGATGGCGCCCTTCATCTCTATCTTCCATTTTGCCCAATTTTCCCGAACTGTGATGACTTTTTTCTCACAGTTGGCAGTCTTTGGCACTGAAACGAGTTAGCTAGTTACGATTATACACATGTAAGCTATTAAATTCATTAGGTTTCATGTACCGGACTCAACCGGAACATTTTGAATTATTTAAGAACATTACATCTATTTTTCATCGAAAATTTACGCAATGAAGTCTCCAAAATCTTACCTTATTTGATCAAGATGAAACTCGGCAAAAAACGGCCGATATTGATGAACCTTTCGATGTTCTTAAAGTACATTTTCTACACAACACGATCGAGAAAACAGTTTGACTGTAAACCCCGAAATAAAGGTACTATGCATCCTCAAAGCATCAGGGAAATTCCAAAATCTTACTTCCGGTAGCGTTTGTTTTTCATGGATGGGTTTGTTATAGTTTTTTTTTCAGTAATGATTTCGCCAAGCAGCGATCGCGGTAAATGGACTATACATGAAAGGAAGTACCATTGATGGCTTTTCTTTTCATGCGTCAATAGATAAGCGGATTAAAACTTGGCCGATCGAAGTCGTTGTGGTTCCTTCTTATCTTTTTCTTCCATGCTTATATCTAACATGTCTAAAGTGAATTTACCTGTGTTTTCCAGCAAACTCCAAACGAATAAAACAGTTGAACAAATCTCTGCTACTCTTTTGTTGTCCGTTATCCAAAGCAAAAAAACAATGTTAATTAATCCTTAAAGATATATCCAAATTAATCCAGATTATGATAATCCACACTTATCAATTCGTTGATCATAGAAATGTGTGTTTTGTTTCTCACTCAGTGGTACCCCAGCGGAGAGCGATACATTATGGTGTTGTGTTGTGTCAAAGCCAGTGCTAAATAAGTATATCCACACAGCAAATGCATTGGTCCGTGAACGCTAAAAAACTACGAGAACAGACCGTCGGGGACACATGTTCAGCTTGAATGGTTAACAAACCGGATTTTACTTTTGTTAACTCAATTTTTTTTTCTTCTGTAGAAATTGTTGAATTGTGTTACATAGAAAAGAACGGGTAAATGTCGTTACCAAAAGAATAACATTTTGTTGAATTGTAAACCAGACAGAAACAGTCATCCCTTAAGGGGTACTACACCCCTCGATAAATGTGTGTCTATTTTTGCATTTTTCTCAAAAACTAATAGGCCTAACACACTGGTTACAAAATTTATGTATATTATAGGGGCAGGGAATCCAATTACTACACTGGAATTTCAGTGACCCAAGACAAGCGGTAGTTATTTATGATAAGAAATAAGGTACCGCTAGGATGTACCTCATTTCCTATCATATATACTGAACTGCTTGTCTTGAGTCACTGAAATTTCAGTGCAGTAATTGGATTCCTTGCCCCAATAATATACATAACTTTTGTTACCAGTGTGTTATTATTTTTTTAGAAAATGCAAAAATTAAAGGCAGTCATTAGAGAATAAAAGATAGAATTTTGTCTTTTGCCTATCCAATATCGTGTCATAATGGATGGGCTGGCCAATATTTTGAGTAGTGGATGCCGGCGCAGCCGGTATCCACTACGGTACACTTTTTTATCCATTTTTGGTGAGCTAAGAAAGGATCGTGAAACGTGTAAATATAACATAATTTATTGGAACAAATACGCAAATAGGGGAGAGCGGGGAGTGTTCGCCCTAGGGGCAGGTTCGCCCACCGTGCGATTATCATAGGTCATTATACACTTCTCATAATAGCTACGCGATATATAGGAACGTGTTCATCGAACTGCAGCCAAAAACAAAAATGCACCAAATCGTAATTTTTCTTGCATTTATAATGTTATATTATCATTGATACATAAATACAGATTTTAATGGAAATCTGTATTGGGAACATATGGGATTTGTCAAAGATATAATGCAGTTATAAACTCCTTATTCGATACAAAAAGGGGCACGTTCGCCCTTTTGAGGATGGGGCATGGGGCATGTTCGCCCTATATCTTCCTCGGGGCGAACTTACCCCAAACTGGAGGGCGGACCTGCCCCATCAGCGTATTATGCAAAATATTGATAATTTTACCATTAAACAAGGTGAAACTTCTGAAAAGCTTGTTTTTTAAAGTTATGTGGTATCAGTATTACTCATACCACCGTTTATGTCCTAATCCATAATCCCCCCGAAGTTGTAAACAAATACGTTTAAGCTCACTTTGGACCCCTACATTTTACCCTGACCCGACCCCTGCAATAAATTTAGTGACTCCCCAGAAGAGAATGAATGCCCATGTATACTCTTGCTAAATATTTGAGTGATGTTATTGTTATGCATGTTTTAACCTTTTTTGTGATTAAGGTGAACTTACCCCACCATATGGGCGAACCTGCCCCAATATGGTAAGGCCTAGTTCTGAGATTGTGGTCGTATATAGCCAAGATATAGGGCTTTCACATGGGCTACGCAGGTCATCCCTATGATCTTAAAATTGACATCGCTAGGATGGTCAGAAAAGGGCGAACACTCCCCGCTCTCCCCTACATAATGATGGAGACCAAAATTTGACATTTTACCTTTATGCCTATAACTCAAGAACTATACATCGGTGATAGGTCAAACTATACTTTTTCTAAATCCCAATTATGAGAGGAATACAATTAGATGATTTTTATCCATATTTCCCCAATTTTGAAATTTGAGGCCTGTACTAGTGACCATTTTGGAAATATGCAAATTAACATCTTCCCCCTTGTACCGTTTTTGGATATATTGTTGGGGGGTGTGTTTAGAGTCACTAGCAAGCAAAAACATTGGTGTTCCATTTTAGGTGCGCCCATTTTGGTACTTAAATTGACTCGTCTATTGCACGATATATGTACAAGATTGAATGACAACACAAAGAACAAGTATATAGGTGCTACTCAGATTTTGAACAAGTTTTAGTAATACATTTTAGTAAAATGGTTTCATTCGATGAAGATTAATAACGACCTAGGGTTATACACTTACTGATGATCGAATGAAGATACTTGGTGTTCAAATCATGAAAACACAATTTTTAAGCTTCGCGATGTGGCGAGCTCCCTGGTGAGAAGCGAGTCTAAGTATATAAAAACAGTTTGCAAAATATACAAAAAAAGAAGCTATGTACATGTACGTAATATTGATTTCGCACCGAGCACCACTTATTGCAGCAGACCTATAATTCAAGATCGTCCTACAAAACCGTGACAAAACGGGTGACAGTACGTAGACGATTCTCCGCCCAGCCCTTCCATAATACGACCATGCTTTAAATACGATGGCCAGTGGTCACACTCTAGTCGTGTTAATGTAATAATTAATGAATAATTTAAATTATTAATTACTAATTAATTTACTTATGTAATAATTAAAGGTGGCTGGTTCGATTCTAACACATGGTGTTTTCAACTGTAAATTGCGGCTCATGACCAACTAACATTCTTATTCTAAGTTCGAGTCGATCCAGCGGTTTGAATTCTAAAGTAAACATTGTCTCATGACGGCAGTGCCCATGACTAGTTTAAGGGTACTAAACACCACCTATTAAAACGAACATTTCACCTAACTCTGCTGGGAGTGGTCAGGCTGTTACACCCTTTTAACGGGGGGGGGGGGGGGGATTTGACAGGCCGAGAGGGGGTGGGCACGCAATTTTGGGCAGGCCGAGAGGCAGGGCAAGCAATTTTGGGCATGCCGTTTCTAAATTTTACCCTCTCAGGGGGTCTAATTTTTTCACAGCCCAGAATCCTAAATGAAATTCCTTCATACAGTACAGCGCCATCGTACATTTGTGTGATTTTCGTCCCTGGAATTTGGTCAAATTTGTCTTTGCTTTCTTTTCAATAAAAACGCTGGCGCCCTACATGGAAATTATTATTTTTTGGGAAGGGACAGCGATCTCAAAGATGGATATAACTTTCAGGAACAAACCAAAAGTTTGATGAGATTCTGTAAACGAAAGCGCTGAAACGCAAGTGTATAATGTTGAAAATTCAAATGATCAAATTTGACCAATGATGTTTTTTATAAAATCTAGTTAAAACTAGATTTTATAAACGTAAATTGACCCCCTTAACAAAAGGACTTTCGTATGATATAGGCCTTCATCAAACTTTTGGTTTGTTCGCTTGCGCTTCAGGGTAGGTTAAGGTTTGTTCATATTTCCGGGACAAAATGGTTATAACTATAAGGACATTCTCCCGATTTATCAACCAATAAATATTTTAAGCGATTTATTTTACAGTTTCGGATCTTCGACGGATCTCTGAACATGCCAGATGTGGCTTCAAAGTCATGGTGAATTGAAGTAGCTGTATCTAGGTAAACCCCAGTCCCCGTCGGGGCAGATCGTCTCCGTCGAATCCGCTCTCCCACTACTCCCAGCTCCGCTACGATCCACAGCAGTCTTCCACTGTCCCATGTTACGCAGACTCCTTCGCAGTCTCCTCAGATCGTTCATCACTTTTTCGTACCGTACGCAGGCTCTCTGGCCATCGATGATGCAATGTAGTGTTTCCCTCCTCATATCACGGAGGACGGAAGAGAAAGCCCCGTCTGTGAGGCGTTCGACCTCTGGTATGTTCACGTGTCGGCTTGAGGTGCTCACAAGCAGCTTGAGGTGTTCTGCAAGCTGCAGGATGGAACAAAATGGAGTGGAAAGTTTTAGAGAACATGGAGAAGAAAATTCATCGCTTCGGGTCTCAAGTTGGTGGTTACGTATAGCTGCGTATTTTGCTGATCGCAGTGTCGCGAACTTTATCCTAATTCTGCAAAGCGTTTAATTATTTGAATTACACGAGGTCCAAGTTTGCCAGTGACGTTAGGACTTCTAAATACGCGGTTTCGCCGCAAGTTTGCCAACATTCGCCATTGTACGCACGCGTCTAAACTCGATTTGCTGAACACACCCGGGGTCCGTGTTTGTTATTACCCGTAACTATTAAAATGCTAGAGGATGGTCACCAAATATAGCCAAGGAGCGCGGAGACGGTGGTGGGCGGAAGGTGGGGTCTTAAATTAGCACGGTCGGGTTGCGATACTCATAAAGAATTGTGCGACTAGCAGATAAAAGGGGAAATGAATTATAAAAGACAGTGAAGTTATTAATATTATGCGTTAAATTGATGTATTTGGGCTATACATTGAATTGACAAAAATGCCAAAATGATAGGCCCTACCATTAATTTGAAAGCCCTGATAAACTTAAAAAGAACGATCCCATAAGGATCTCAGCGTATTTCCGCATAGGCCACCCACCTCATGCATCTTGTCAGCCAACTGCAGCATGACATCGACTTCATTGGTAACGTTCCTCATCATCCTGGTAGCCGATTCCATGGGGATGTCACGGCCTTCATAATCCAGGATTCGTGGGTCCTTTTCAGGGGCGATGGGATGTGTGTTCTTATTCAGGTTATCTTCATTCTTTCAAAGAAACAAATCGTGATAGAACGAACATCAAAATGAATTTAAAGGGGAAGATTGGAATGTCATCTTTCCCTGGGAAAGATCAGGCAGCACGGTCCAGACGGTAACATGAGTAGGTTTATTTCACGTTGAAGGCAAGGATATAGTCTTGCAAATAATGGGCTAACTTTCCTCTAGAACTTAAACACATTGCAGTGTTTAAAAAGTGTTACAGAAACCCTAAAAACTTGGATTTACAGTGTAAGTGGAGGGATAGGGTCATTTTGCTGAACATGCTGAAGGGATAGGCTATATTCAATTTTTTTGTACCCTTTAAATTTTAAATTTTGTGTTACTGCCCAGTGTCATTCGTCAGTGAGTGGTAATTTTTATTTATTTATTAATTTTGGAAGACTTTTTGAACAATGCATGTCAATTTCAATGATTAGCATGTTACTTGTTAGCACTCAAGTTCATAGACATAGTACATACCAGGCCCGTACGCAGGATTTCATTTGGGTGGACCTTTTTTGTCCAAAAAGCGTAGAAAATCTGGGTTTTTTTTCCTCGCTACGCTCGCAAATTTTGGAACATTTTGTATACTTTTCCAAACTACCCCGCCCTCCCCCCCTGCGTAAGGGCCTGGTATTAGAGTCACGCGGTAGCCGTGACCAGCAAGTTTAAAAAAAAAAAGACTGATAAAGAAGACTACTAACAGATGCTCCCGCGAGACTATTACACCTAACATTAAAACACTTGACTTCTATTGTTCGATGTTATTTTTCGCTGGGTACAAAATGTATCTAAAATGTTATTTACAGTCCCAGGTGTAATATCGTGACAACTCATTAATTCCAAAAGGGCCACCAATCTTACAGTCAATCATTGTTCGTAATAAACAAATATTTTTGCTTCCATTTCACGCGGTATTTCATAGCGAAAATTAGTTGCAAATCATACTGATCCAGAATTTTTGGACACTGCTACAGGTCTACCTGGTTATCACCTTCACACTACTTTTTCAGATTCACTTCCAAATATACCCTAGCAGTTTCCTGGATACCCTACATACAAATTCTGAGCCACATTCGCCAAAAAATCAAGTTTTTCACCATTCTTTTGTTCATATCGGACGACGCATCCATTTATATAATAACTGCTGTATTTCGACATAGTAATTTATAGCAGACGCCCGTGGTCTAATGGCAAGGGGGTGACACTAAATTCACGGTTGTTCTATTAGCAACGCAAAATCTATGAAAAATTCAGCTGGTTTACTAGCTAGAAAGTGAGGCCAGTTATCGATCCGTTATAGCTCGTTATGAATAATTCATGTTCGACCCCTTGGATCATGTTAATTGAGTTTGGCAAATAACAACGTTGTTAGTTTTGCGAACTTTGCCTGTTCAATGAGAGTATAGCACGCCCCCAATACATCTGGGCACAAACCAGGCGAAAACGATCCAGTTTAATGAAATGGCGGACGGGTATTCCCATCAGGCACCAGTGATATGTTTTTTCAAAGAAAGTCTACTAATTTGATATGAAATGACATTTTGCAGTAGCAAAGTCAAAATTAGGACTTGCTGTCAATAATATGAAGGAAATATGTGACAGAGGCAAGGTGGGAAATACAAGTAGTATTTAAGTTATAATAACCTTTGATACCCGACCTGACCTTCCATCATGGCGCCATGATTCGTTTTATGTATTTCTATTATGCTCTCAAGTAAAATAAAATACCAATCTGCGCTGAGCAGACAATGTTACTTGGCTCCCAGCATGAATTATTGATTTTATACAGAGGTAAAGAAATGCACAGTGTATGTGCATGATGTGCAAGCATACTCCAAATATTTACGGTAAATCTGAATAGTGGTCACATGGTGACATATCATGTGTTCAGGAAAACACGTGGCAACATTTTAAGATTTCAGGCTTGTTTACTAGTTAATTGCCATTTGTACTCTTTATTATTTATCTTTGTTAATTAACATATATTTTAAATGCTGATAAATCGTGGTTGGCTGCCCATGATATCTGTTAAATTCAATGTTTTATGAATACTAGCGGGTACCCGCGCTTCGCGCGGGCCCCCGCTAGATGAGTAAATGGGAGCGGTTAGTAAACGGGAGCGGTTAGTATAAACGATGGAAGTGGTAATCATGGCAATTGGTACATGGTATCGCTTTTAACAGCCCAATTATTACGCGGTTAGTGATGTGGTAGGCCTACCATTTGTTGCCTCTACTTTGCAAACGACTTCCTTAACATAAAATCTTTTGCGTAATTTTTGTACCAAACACCCTGTTGACTTATTTTTTCTTTGTCTTTCCCTTTTTTCTTTCAGTTTCTCTCTCTCTCTCTCTCTCTTCTCTTTCCTGCGTTCCATTTCTCTTTCTTTTTCTTGCTTGTTCACTCTCTCTCTCTCTCTCTTCTTTCTTTCTTTTTGTCTATTTTTTCTTTGTCTTTCCCTGTCTTTCTTTTCGTTTATCTCTCCCTTTCTCTCTCTTGCTTTCCATCCCGTTGTTTCTCTTTCTTTTTCTTTCTTTCTTTCTTTCTTTCTTCCCCTTTTTACTTATTTTTTCTGTCTTTCCCTTTTTTTCTTTCAGTTTCTCTCTCTCTTTCCTGCGTTCCATTTCTCTCTTTCTTTTTCTTGCTTGTTCACTTTCTTTCTTTCTCTCTCTCTTCTTTCTTTTTTTCTGTCTGTCAATTTTTTTCTATGTTTTTCCCTTTCTTTCTTTTCGTTTCTCTCTCCTTTCTCTTTCTTGCTTTCCCATTGTTTTTCTTTTCTTTCTTTCTTTCTTTCTTTCTTTCTTTCTTTCTTTCTTTCTTTCTTTCTTTCTTTCTTTCTTTCTTTCGTTCTTTTCCTCTTTCTGTCCCTCTTTCTTTCCCTCTTTCCTCCCCTCTTTCCTTCCCTCCTTCCTTCCTTCCCCTTCCTTTTTCCTTCCTTCCTTCTTCTTTCTTTACATGGGCATAAATCTCGGGGTGAGTACCAATAATAAATTCCTCAATATTTTGATAAGGGGCATGGTCTACTGAATCACCTCCATGTTGACGCATGTAGGCCCTACATGTGCCAGGGTTTCTTTCTTTCTTTGGTTCGTTCTTTCTTATAAATTTGTTTCTGTTTCATCAAGTAGGCCTATAGCAACATTGGGTTTCAAGACGTTGAGTTACATGCCGGTGGTATGGGGTGGGGGATACCCTCCCCCCATATAAGGTCAATGGTCCATACAGTCACCCCCGTACCTGTATACATATTGTAGCTTATTGTACATGTGGGTTTCTGGCTCATATTTGGCCAAACTATAAAAAGTGCCATTTTTGCGGCCTTCGTGCGAATTTGTTCCACTTTTGCACGCATGTATTATGGCCGTTTCTTTCTTTCTTTCGTTCGTTCTTTCTTTTAAATTTGTTTCTGTTTCATAGGCCTAGGCCTATAGCAACATTGGGTTTCTGATGGTTGAGTTACATAGGCGTAAATTCCCGGTGGTGGGGGTTTGATAAGCCTAGGGCAATGGTCCATACAATCACCCCCAAGTTGACACCTGTATACATGTAGGGGCCTACATGTGGGTTTCTGACAAAATTAACCCCATATTTGGCTAAAAAAGTCACAGTGCCAATTGTTGCGGTCTTCGTCGTGCGAATTTGTTCCACTTTTGCACCATATAATTCACCATTTTAGCTTCATTATGGCCATAAATTAATCTGTCGCCAAAAGGTGCTGGATTCACTATAGGCCTATTTCAAGAAATTGATTTAAACGGATCCCATCCCCATGTCAAAAGAAACCTACGCCATCGTTAATGTAAAAAAAAAGGTGCCAGATTCACTATTAATATGCCTACTTCTAAGAAATGCTTTTCATCCCTATCCCCCCAATGTCAAAAAGAAATCTACGGCGCCATTGTTGAGATATATCATATCATGCTAATCAAGCCTAGGCCTACCTTAAAATCTTCGGAAAGTCATCACAAAAGAAGTTTCCGAAAATCATCATAAACGAATGCAGTTGATTTATTATACGGTTGCGATTTATACCGTACCGTGCTGGAAGTTTTGTTACCATTAGCGCGTCGGGAAGTTGCCACGACCTGTGCGTAATCCGCGTATAGCAACGCAGCAACGGACCGTAAATATAAGCGGGCCACCATTGGTTGATCTACCGAATAAATCCAAATAATTATTTGTATTTATTAATTTATCTATCTATCTATGCATTTACCATTCATCTGGAAATGCTAAAACTTATTTATTTATCTATTTATTAATTTATTTTTCATCTATAATCTCTGAGATGATACCGGTACCGATGAATCGATCCCAAGAAGTATCGATTATCGGCAAGTTCCTCTTCAAAGTATCGATCAGTATCGATTATCGGCAAGTTCCTCTTTAATAGTATAGATAATTCTACCACGCAGAGGGGGTCACGCAGCAGAATTTCACATCACCTGACTTAGCTAGATTTCGAAGCTCTGCTCTTCAAATTCATGTAACTTTCAAAGTTTATACATTTAATATATTTAATAAGATACTAATTTTTTGTTATAACCAACTGGTACACGAAATATACTAGCTTATCACCTATACAGAAAGGTGATTATCAGCCTTCACTCAGCAAATTCACATGCCCGGCATATATGCAGCCATTCTCCGTCTGGATAACATGACTGTCGCCCTCAATACGTCTGGGCGCAAATTTTTAAATTTATTAAGATACTAATTTAAAAATAACAATACGCTATTTACATATCAATGTGGCCTCATGCTAATTTCTAGCGCCGCTTCCAGGCCTATTCCGTGCTAATGGTTAGGGCGCTTGACTCCAGATACGCTATCCCGAGTTCGAAACCCGGTGACCAACTGATTGTTTTCTTCAATGTTTTATTAAACAATTTATTGTCATTAATCAAGGATAACATAATTTTAAACATCCAGTGCTATTGTGATTTCATTTTTTTATTAAAGCAAGTTGTTTGATTCTCATGGAAATTGTTTATTGTGTTAAGGGCCTATTTAAAAACACAGCATAATGAGATACAACACCATCAAGGATCAAAAGAAATCTGAATAACCAAGAAACTAGATCAGGTATTATAGGGTATGCAATACGACGTTACTCATTGTTATTCTAATTTAAATATATTTTGTCCTACCACGGGCAAATTCGCATGATAATAGGACAATAAAACATGATTGTGATATGTATGAATGGTTGTTGAATCGATTCAGAGACCTGACTCTCTGTCATCTTCAGTTATCGTAGAACATGACAATTGTCATACCGTCCCGGTAGGTTGATTACAAACACTCTGAAGGTGTGGAAAATTGTTCCGCTAGTATGGAAGGCCAGCAAAAAAAAAAAAATCCAAATAACATTTATCAAGCATATATAGTACGGAAGCGTCTATGTGACACAACTTGACAAGATAATTATCTTGCCATGTCGACTTATTATCAGCATTATGCCAACATGACGATATAAAATATCTCGCCAAGACAACTGAACAAATGCAAACAAATCAACATGGCAAGATAAATTGTCATGCTAAGTCGACATACCAAAAATGGATATCGTCTTCGCGAAATAAATTATTATGCCAAGTCAATTTAGCAACAAATTAATGTCTACATAGCAGGATATTTTGTCACGTCCAGTTGACTTAACAAACAATATAAGTCAACATGGTAAGATTAAATTATCATACCAAGGAATAGTAATTTTGACACCGTAGAATTTAAATTATTGAAAAGCATCCTCGGGATGTAGAGGAGGGGCGGCCCGAAATTAAAGGGAAAATTAAATCTCAAAAGACCGCCGACAACCGCCGCTCAATAGGGATATCCAACTAGATTGCCCCGCAGGGCTACAAAGAACCACAAACCGCGAAATTTGGATATCCAGCTAGATTGCCCCGCAGGACTCAGGAACCACAAATCTTGAAATATGGATATCCTACAAATTAAAACCACAAACCGCGAAATAGAAATATTCAACTATATTGCCCCGCAAAAAGGTTTTTCGTTTTATACCGGAAGTGACCCCTTAATGACCTTTGACCCCAAATCTGTGTACACAACATAGACATTGGATAATTACAATGCATGTGTGCAAGTGGCGTCACTGTCCTACGTAATTTGTAGGAGAAGATGCATTTTGAGTTGAAATCACGTTTTTGACCCTGTGACCCCTGCGTGACCTTTGACCCCACAAGTTTCATGTGACATGTAGGGGCACGGTCAATGATCATTGTGTCCAAGTTAGGTCAAAATCGATGTAAGCATGTGAGTGCTAGAGCAAATGAAAAGGTTGACAGAAGAAAGAAAGAAAGAAAGAAAGAAAGAAAGAACCTGTAAGAAAAAGACACAGCCGTGACTAACGTCACGGCTGTGTAAAAAAGAAAGAACCTGTAAGAAAAAGACACAGCCGTGACTAACGTCACGGCTGTGTAAAAAAGCGGGCGAAAAAGGTACTTTTCAGGGAATAGACGCGCATCGCGTTTGGGCCAAACCGCCCATTTTCTAGAAATATGTTGAAAAGAAGTTGAGCAATACATGTATCATATCATACAAGACAGGCATGACAAAACAAGACAAGCATGGGCGCATGTTATGTGTCACCGCTGGGCAAATATCGACAAGAAATAATTTTTCAGTACTTACTTCCACATTTTCAATGACAACTCTAATGTCATTCGGCGAGGCGGGTCGACTCATCATCTCCAGCCAAATGCATGTGTTTTTGGTCAAAATTGTCCGATTTTCGGTAACTTATCCACGGTTTTGAATGAAAATGTTCAATAACCTTTAATCTTTATGCATGCTTTGCTATGCACAATTCGGAACGCAGTGCGTCTTTGGTGCGATTTACGCGTTTTGCTTTCGCGCGTTATTAATTGCGTGTTTTTATGCGCTGGGATTATTTAGTGCATGAAGCTCGGTGATAATTGATTGCTGAATTAGGCCTACTTTTCGGGTTGTTTCTTTCTTTCTTCATTTGTGGAAGTTGTAGGCCTACCAATTCGTCTTTTAGAATATAGGCCCCCGGTATTATAGGCCTACCAAGTGAAAGATTAACTGATCTCGAACATCATTTTGTGTTTTTCGCGTTGCCAATTCCGTTTGCTTTAAAATTTAAGGTTAGCCTGTATTGCAATATCTGCGATCACAAACGCTTACGAAAATGTTAAACGAATGGTAATCAAATTTTTGATCGAAAATGACCAAAAATCACATTTTAACAACAACAACAACAACAACAACAACAACAAATCACATTTTGCCCCAAAATTACATTTTTGACCAAAAAAAAAAATCATATTTTTGGCCAAAAATCATAAATTAAACGTAAATTTAATAACGTATGGCAAACATTAATTTTGTAAAACAAATAAAAGATGATTAAATAAAACCTTTGACAAGCATTTTGCTCCATAAACATTTTGCAAACGTTTAAAAAAAAGCGTTAAATTAGTGTGTCGCTCCTTATCCGTTTATAAACCGTTTGACTATAAACGTTTGACAAACATTTGCACCAACGTTTGTCAAACGTTTGGCGAAAACAGTTGTGTAAATGAATTTTTAGGTCATTATCACATAGCTGCATGGACATTTTAAATATTCTATTGATAAAACTTAAAAAAGGTTTTACAAACGTCAAACCAAAACGTTTGGAAACGTTGCAGAACGAATGCTTTATAAATGTCGCGAAAAAATGTTTGTAATGTAATTTAAAAAGTGTAAAAAATGTCCTCTGGACGTCCTCATAAAACGAAATTAAAGTGTCAAAAAATATAACCTATACAACGTTTTAAAAATGTTTTTATAACGTTTTGGAAGACGAAGACGTAAAACACTTAACCAGAACCTAATGAAAACGTTTTAGTTTTGCTGGGTTAAAACTCACTCACTCACTCGGTCGACTTCTGTCGGACTCCTACGATGGCTCTCCAGATGTGTCTGTCCTGCATGCAGCTTTGGATTTCGTTTGGTTCCTGTCCAGTGTCCTCACACAGAAGATCTACATATAGGTCTTGCTCGGCCGCCCACACTTCTTTTGCCGTGACTGGGTCTCCACAACACTAGGTCTGACACCACCTGCCCTGTACTTCTTAAACAGTGACCAGCAAATTGTAGTCTCATTTTATCAGTTACCTTTGGGAGTTCTCCATACAGTTCTTTATTTGTGGTATGTGTCCTCCAGCTTATATCAAGAGCTGATCTAAGTAGCCTCAATGGGTCCCGGGGGGTTCTTCCTGGTTGAAGGTATACGGGGATGTGCCACGGTTTTGGGGTACCTTTTCAGTGATTTTGGTATATCGATGGGTGGGTTTTCAGTGGATACCAATGTGCCCAATTGGGCGCATTTGGGCAAAAATGCCATTAAAGCGCCCAATTATGGCAAATTTGGGTGCTTTTTGGGTGCTTTTTCTTGAAAATTGGTATACTGATGGGTAGCAAAACAGCAAAAAGTAGGTATAGAGAAAGTCAGCATCCGAAAGTCTGCGTGGCACACCCCGTACAAATTTTTTCGAAGAACCCCCCCGGGCTATCATATGGGTTAAAACAATTGTTTCTAAATTGTCTAAAAGTAAAGTACAGTCATTAAAATTAACATTAGGTGTTTTTGAAATGATATTTTTGGCGAAAAACAAGGAAAATAGAAGGTATTAACAAAGTTGAAGCCCATTCAAATACGTAACTAATTTCACTAGGGCCTACTTACGAAGAGCAATAATTACAGATTAATGTTTTTGTCTTTGATACTCGCTTTTTTTTCTGAGGGGGTGGGCAGACCACCATAGAGATTCGCGGTCAAAAAAGTGCAGCCCGTAAATAGTCCCCTTAAAACGTAAAAATTAAGCTTATTAATTTTGTTTAATTTTTCAGCCATTATGAGTCTGTGAGGTTTCTTTGAAGCTCTATTAAGCCTGGGTTGGTTTTGATGAAATTATGAGCACAGGAAATGATTTTAAATCTGTTCTGGCGAACTAATCGCGCAAATCATGTATTGATTAAGAATCCCAAGAATTAAGTTTTTAACAGCTTAGAAATCACGGGATGGGGTAAAAATGTCAAATTTGAAAAATAAAATGACATTGTCGATCCGCGTGGTAATTAAAATATTAAAAGCTAAAGGATTTAGCCCCATAATAATGCGTAGTCTCATAGCTTTATGCAAGGAATTAATTAATAATGCGAAGAGTAATGGTGGTGTGAAGTGTCCGAATTAAGAAAATAACAGGGTTGTCCCACAGTCAACCAGGTTGTAATTTCTGGTTGTCCACTAAAGTTTTTGGTTGTCCGTAAACTGCCACAATCTGAAACAACTACATGTGACCAATAAAGTGGAGTGAGTGTAGGCATGAACAATTAATCTTAAATATTTAACAATTCATCAGTTGTGTCAGGTTTGAGCAAACTTTACTATGCTGAAAAAGTGACGTCTGGCTGTAGATCTTTGGTTGTCTGCCGGACAACTAGAGCATTATTTTCGGTTGTCCGGTGCATGTTTTGGTTGTCCCGGATGAACGGATAACCAAAATTTCGTACACTGGTGTGCCCCCTTTTAGCATAACTAGGCTACTAGCAAGCTTTGTTAGCACATTTCCTTCTATCATAACAAAGGTGCAATGCAAAATCTGATTTTCACGATCCTCCGATTTATAAATAAATAAATAAATAAATAAATAAATAAATAAATAAATAAATAAATAAATAAATAAATAAATAAATAAATAAATAAATAATAAATAATAAATAAATAAATAAATAAATAAATAAATAAATAAATAAATAAATAAATAAATAAATAAATAAATAAATAAATAAATAAATAAATAAATAAATAAATAAATAAATAAATAAATAAATAAATTAACTAACTAACTAACTAACTAACTAACTAACTAACTAACTAACTAACTAACTAACTAACTAACTAACTAACTAATTAATTAATTAATTAATTAATTAATTAATTAATTAATTAATTAATTAATTAATTAATTAATTAATTAATTAACTAATTAATTAATTAATTAATTAATTAAAATTTAAATAAGTAAATAAATAAAGTCTATTCTACTTTGGGCCGAGTTGGTGCAAGGCCGAGTTCAGTAGGAGCATAGCTATAGACTATAGAATAGATTTCTCCAAATTTGTTGAAAAAATAATAGCTTTACACCTGGCTGGCCTTCTGAAGGTTAAATAGAATGGTGATTAATGAAAAAATGCACATTTACAAATTCATTTTAGAAAATAATTCATGTGTCACGATCTTTGGGCTGAAATAAACATTCGATTGGTCAGAGAGTTTATATAGAAACGCTGATATGTTTCATTAACACGGGGCTGACATAAACTAACTACACACGAAAACGTAGACTGCTGTGCACACATGTATGTATTACGTATGGGCGTCAATGTAAAACACTGAATGGTCACAGATCGAAAGGATAGTAATTTGGTAAGATTTATGTAAATTACTATAGTAGTTAGCGTATGTGTATAAATATCAGTGTGTATAAATAATGAGTAGGCCTACGATTGCGTTTCTTGACCAAGTCCACGGGACGGTGAAATGAACTGGACTCAATGTGACGACTGTAGCATACAACCCGTTTAAATTTTGTTATTGTCTGTTTACAAACAAAGAGGTTGACAAAAGAGGAATGGGTTACAATAGAGCGATTCACACAGCATGAATAGGGGTTTAAAAAGCTGTGTTTTCACGGGGTTATTTTGTCCAGTTTGCCATCAATATTTCAAAGGGAAACAGTAGGCCCAGAACACGATTAGGCCTATGGCTATGTCAGTATTGATATTTTGCTCTGGGACTGATTATTCAGACTAGTTTTATGTGATGTTAAAGGAGCCGTATTTCGTGATCCTAGCATCCTCTTTTTATGATATTTTTCAGTAGATATTCACGAAAAAAGCTTATTCCCAAAATTTCAGTTGATACCGATTTTCCGTTTGCGAGTTATGCATGATTTATATGTGTATTACACTGCTCCATAGACAATGTGTTGTAATTTCGTTCTCATATACCAGAACGAAATTAAAATTTCACGATATCTTTAATTGCTAAACGAATTAATCTGCAAGAAATATTTTGTAAATAAACATTATGTAGCCTGAGGTTTCCAGTGATATAAAAATCTCAACTTTTTGGAGATAAGTGGGGGATGCTGCTGTTGATCACGAAATGCCCTTTTAACTACGCTCGGTTCTACGCTGCCTATTTATTTAAATAGAAACATCTCAAAAAAAGTAACTAACCCCCCTTGAATAATGGACATTATTAAAAAACGGGCTATTTTTTTCAGGATTAGGTTAAATGATGTTATTCTGATACTTCAATTAAAAAGGTTTCAACATTTAAATGTGTCACGCAAAAATCTCAACTTTTTTGGAGATAAGTGGGGGATGATGCTGTGGGTCACGAAATGCCCTTTTAACTATATGCTCGGTTCTACACTGCCTGTCTATTTATTATAAACATCTCAAAAATAGAAACTAACCCCCCTAGAATAATGGCCATTATTTAAAAACGGGCTATTTTGTCAGGATTAGGTTAAATGATGTTTTGAATTTTGACTTATTCTGATACTTCAATTAAAAAGGTTTCAACATTTAAATATGTCACGCACTGGACATAAAATAATAGTATCCTTCTTGTACTACAAAACAAAACAAAAAAACAAAAACAAAAAAACAAAATTAAAAACAGAAACAAAAACAAACCCCCCCCAAAAAAAAACAGTTTTGTGATATATTTGTATAAACCATGTTTGATATGATTCAGTGACCTAGCTAAAAAGTAAAACTTTCAACAATCTCTCATTATCTCTGTATAATGGGCATTATTCCAAGCAAAAGTGGACATGACCCAAAACATGAAAAATGCTCAGAACTTTGAAACCAGGGCCTACAACTGTTACAATGACAAATTTTGTATCAAATGAAAGAATTAACCATGTGCTCTTTAAATTAAGTTGTCTTTAAGTTACATCGGTGCACAACATGTTTACCATGAATTTTCTTTGAAAACCTGTTTTGGCCAAGTTGTGTTACTTTTTTTGAATGAAACAAGACCTACATTTTTGATCTCCTTTGCACATCTTCATTGAGGTTTTATAGCATGTTTTTTGTGTGGTAGTATCACAGCTTAAATAAATTATGTAGTATTATAATTGCTCACACACTTCTGCAAGATGTTATGCATAGTTTTATGTGGGTGTGTGCCAACCATAATAACCAATCTTATATAACGCATTAATTAGCTGCCAGCCCGCCGTTTGTAATTAACGGTTAATTAAGAACACTGAATTGCAGTGTACAGCCATGGCTCGTTTTGAGTCACAGTACCAGTATACTAATTACTATTATAATATCCGGGATATATACTAACAGTGCATGTGTTAGTTAACTTGTCAATGCTATTACATGTACTTATTAGCAGCTAGCTTATATATATTATATCGAGGGTTAAGAACCAGAAAGCCTAATGCTCTTGGCCAAACTGCTCTGGGTTCCGCTAAGTAACAGCTTACTCCGACGCAACGCAAGTTAGTGTGATGTACTTTTTGCTGACTCAAAACTCAACCTATGCCGGCGAAAAAGATGATTCATCATTAAGCATACGCCCACAGCAGCTAAAAGAAGTATCCCATCATGCATTGCAGTCTATCTGCTTGCTCCATAGCAAATGTATACAAAATATAAACAAGAGCCGCTTAATAGATATTGAGAGCTATGGATAGTTTCACAATAGTTTAGCAGATTTATTATGGTACTGCAGAGCATGATGGGATACACCAATCAGCTGCTGTGGCATACGCCTATACATCACATGCTGCGGGACACTAGATTAGATTAGTCGCACCTTTGATACCACTAGTTAGTACTACATGTAAGTTACATTGAGTGATTGGTGTCGTTGGTGCAAATGATTTAAATTCCTATTCTACATTAATTAATACCATGTCTGATATAAAATTGGATCAGTTGAGCCCATATTTATTGGTCGAGCTATGAGTTTTAAAATATTGGACGAGACGTAGTCGAGTCAAATATTTTACAACTCATAGCGAGACCAATAAATATTGGGCGTAAAGCATCCAATTTTATCATTATTATGTTTTGGATCCAATATTATCACAACTTGGATCCATCAAAACATAATAATGTGATGTATTGGACTACTCAGGGTTCTCGCTAGACCACCGTGAGCTGCTAGACTGATAAGTTCAAATATTGTGGCAGACCGTAAATTGTTCAAATTTGGTAGATTATGGGGTCCACCAGGACCTCATTATGTGATCCCTAGCACCAAGATTGTACAGTTCATACTTCTTGAAAAATGTCGTAAATGTGTGCTTTATTTTTAACTATTTCTTTCAGATCATGGACATGTCCGTGTGTACACTGGATATGGATAGGCAGCCTTGATACCATTATTATAGATGATGCTGTTATAAGATCTTGGACCTTATACGAAGACGCTTCTTCCAACAATGGCAGACACGATGTTAAAGACAGAAAATGACATATTGGTTTCATCCACATGTGACAATCAAATACTGAAACCAAAAACAAGATGGTGAACATTGCGCTACTTTGAAAGAAAGAAAGAAAGAATGAAAGAAAGATGGCAGAAGATTCTAACATATCCAGTTCTACAAACACTGCAGCGTCTAAAGAAATTAAAGGAAAGAGTAAGACGACAGATTCTCGAAAAAATACTCAATCCAAATCAACCGATGGAAGCTACCAATGTTCAGAATGCTCAGAGAAATTCAAAATTAAATCAGAATGGAAGAGACACATGAATCGGCATAAATTCAAGTGCCCTCACTGTGATAAAAACTTTGGTAGACATCAGGATCTTGAAGTTCATATCAGAAGACATCTTGGGGATAAACCATTTAAGTGTGACGAGTGTGATAAGAAGTTTGTTGCTAAAAGAGACTTGACGGTTCATAAAAGACGTCACACGGATGAGCACCAGTTTACTTGTAAAGAATGCAATGAAACTTTCAAATACAGAACGTCTTTTCATAATCATTTGAAGAAACATAGAGGAGAGATGTTTACTTGTGATCAGTGCGAAAAGAAGTTTGTATCCAAGCCACATTTGGAAAGCCATTATCGAGTTCATACTGGAGAAAAATTGTTTAAGTGTACAGAGTGTGACAAATCATTCGCTCATGGTTCAGGACTGGAGAGTCACATGAAGTATATACATAGTCAGAATAAATATAAGTTCATTTGCGAGATGTGCGGCAAGGGGTTCGTCACACTGGGTAATTACCGCGTACATTGTAGAGTTCATAGCGAAGAGCGATTGTTTATTTGTCATGTTTGTGGGAAGAAATTTAAAAGTAAGTTGCATTTAAAACGTCACGTGATGATTCATGAAGGATTCAAACAATTTATGTGCCAGTTCTGCGGTAAGGGATATGATAGAAAGAATAGGTTAACAGATCATATAAAGCGGTACCATGATGACTGCAATGATGTATCGTTCCCAAAAGATGTTGATAGTAAGCCAGAAGTAATAGCACAACATGTTAACAAAGAACAAGCAAAGGGTGTTTTAGATGGAAGAAGAGTAACTCCAGTTGTTTTACCAGCGAATGATGGGCTAACAACTGAGGAGGGCGATGGAGCATTAACTGTGGAGGCCGACGAAGCAACAACTGAGGAGGGCGATGAAGCATTGACTGTTGAGGCCGTCGAAGCAACAACTGAGGAGGGTGATGAAGCATTAACTGAGGAGGACGATGAAATAACAACTGAGGAAGGCGATGATGCATCAACTGTTGAGGCCGACGAAGCAACAACTGAGGAGGGCGATGAAGCATCAACTGTTGAGGCCGACGAAGCAACAACTGAGGAGGGCGATGAAGCATCAACTGTGGAGGCCGATGAAGCAACAACTGAGGAGGGCGATGAAGCATCAACTGTTGAGGCCGACGAAGCAACAACTGAGGAGGCAGATGAAGCATCCACTGTTGAGGCCGACGAAGCAACAACTGAGGAGGGCGATAAAGCATCAACTGTTGAGGCCGACGAAGCAACAACTGAGGAGGCAGTTGAAGCATCCACTGTGGAGGCCGATGAAGCAACAACTGAGGAGGGCGATAAAGCATCAACTGTTGAGGCCGACGAAGCAACAACTGAGGAGGCAGTTGAAGCATCCACTGTGGAGGCCGATGAAGCAACAACTGAGGAGGGCGATAAAGCATCAACTGTTGAGGCCGACGAAGCAACAACGGAGGAGACCGATGAAGAAACAACTGACGAATCCGTTGAAGCAACAACTGAGGAGGCCTATGAAGAAACAACTGACGAGTCCGATGAAGCAACAACGGAGGAGGGCGATGAAGCATCAACTGTTGAGGCCGACGAAGCAACAACTGAGGAGACCGATGAAGAAACAACTGACGAATCCGTTGAAGCAACAACTGAGGAGGCCTATGAAGAAACAACTGACGAGTCCGATGAAGCAACAACTGAGGAGGGCGATGAAGCATCAACTGTGGAGGCTGACGAAGCAACAACTGAGGAGGCAGATGAAGCCATTGAGGAGGGCGAAACGTCAGACACGATGTCAAAAATTGAAAATGACATATTGGTGTCACCCACATCTAACCAATCATGTACTGAAACCGAAAACAAGCTGGCAGAAGATCCTGCCATATTCAATGCTACAAACATTACAGCGTCTAAAGGAATGAGAAAAAAGAGTAGCACTCCAGATTCTCGAGAAAATACTCGATCTAAATCAACTGACGGAAGCTACCAATGTTCAGAATGCTCAGAGAAATTCAAAATTAAATCAGAATGGAAGAGACACATGAATCGGCATAAATTCAAGTGTACACACTGTGACAAAAACTTCGGTAGACATCAGGATCTTGAAGTGCACATCAGAAGACATCTTGGGGAGAAACCATTTAAGTGTGACGAGTGTGATAAGAAGTTTGTTGCTAAAAGAGACTTGACGGTTCATAAAAGACATCACACGGATGAGCACCAGTTTACTTGTAAAGATTGCAATGAAACTTTCAAATACAGAACGTCTTTTCATAATCATTTGAAGAAACATAGAGGAGAGATGTTTACTTGTGATCAATGCGAAAAGAAGTTTGTATCCAAGTCATATTTGGAAAGCCATTATCGAGTTCATACTGGAGAAAAATTGTTTAAATGTAAAGAATGTGACAAATCATTTACTCATGGTTCAGGACTGAAGAGTCACTTGAAGTATATGCATAGTCAGAATAAATATGAGTTCATGTGCGAGTTGTGCGGCAAGGGGTTCGTCACCGTTAGTAATTACCGCGTGCATTGTAGAGTTCATAGCGAAGAGCGATCGTTTTGTTGTCATGTTTGTGTGAAGAAATTTAAAAGTAAGTTGCAGCTGAAACGTCACGTGATGATTCATGAAGGATTCAAACAATTTATGTGCCATTTCTGCGGTAAGGGATATGATAGAAAGAATAGGTTAACGGATCATATAAAGCGGTACCATGATGACTGCAATGATGTGTCGTGCCCAAAAGATGTTGGTAGTAAGTCGGAAGTAATAGCTCAAAGTGCATGGTAACAAAGAACAAGCAAAGGGTGTTTTAGATGGACGAAGAGTGACGCCAGTTGCGACGCCAGATTGATGTACCGGTACCATAATTCGTTAATAAGTATGAGCCTATTTACGAGTTCGGACAATTTTTGGGGTAGTTGAACTTTTTTCATTTTTTTCTTTTAATTTTCAAATATCAGTAACACATAATATTTGTAAATTATAAGAACAAAATTACAAAGTTTAACAAACTACCCAACAATTCGTTCTTATCCGAGCAACTCGTTAATAGACACATGATGCTTATCAACGAATTTTTACGGTATCGTTCCCAAAAGATGTTGGTAGTAAACCAGAAGGAAGAACACAAAATGGTAATAAAGAACAAGCAAAGTGTGAAACTGTGAAAAAGCCTGAAATAGTGCGTAAATTCGGGGGAAATACCAAAATGGGCTGACGAAATTAAACGTGCTAAAAATGGCAAGAGAAAGAACAGTGAGATCTCTGATACCGGAAATATGTATATGAATTCATGAACGACAAAACTCGCCCAAGTCCATATACCATACCTTGGCCAAATTGAGTTAAGCATGGGAAATTGTTGCTTATACATAGGCCTATCATATGCATAAAAGTTGAACCCAAATCCACCCTCTACGTGAGTCTATTGAGCATGTGAAATCCAGCATGTATGTATACCCAGCACGTATGGTACACATTGTTTTTTAGTTTTCTCAAAATCACTTTCCATGGACTTGGGTGGGTTTTGAATTCAAGTATTCAATCGTTAACTTTGAATATGCTAGTAAATACTAGGTCAAATACTGGTTTGTCAATACTTTTAGAAGTATGGTTTTGTTCATGTGTTTTTAACAGATTTTAATAATTCCTTATCAAGTAATGTCAACATAATTCAGAAAATGCTACTCAGGCTAAGCAGGTATACCGTGGTACCGTAAAACCTCATCTACAATTGAGTGCTTTTGATGAAAACTGAATTAATCCAGGCGCCATCCATCGACAAAATTATAAAGTTATGGAGTTTGAGCAAATAAATTACCGATACACGCATAATACAAACAAGTACTTTTGTAAGACCAATCTATTGTATTGACATTTTTGCCGTTGTTTCGTGTTAATTTAGCTTTCATCAAAAACACTCTATATACTTGTAGACGAGGTTTTACGGTATTTAAATTGATAATTATCCAATCTGCGAGTGATGTGTCTTGATAAGAAGTTAGATAGTTAATAAAAGTTAATAAAAACGTTAACCCTTAATTTTACTGCTTTGTTGATTTTAACAATACGCCATCTAGTAAATTATGAATCGTTTGTATTTCCCAATATTTTCCCGATCGCTTCAGTCAAAATTCCCTGGTGGTAATAATACCCCGGGGTACTCAAGTTTGGTTTGGGTAGGGACGTGCCGCTGAAATTTTGGAAGTGGGCCCAAAAATATACCAATTTTTCAAGAAATGTGGACCCATTGATATACCAAAAGTCAAAATTTTCGGCCGAATTTAACCAAAATTGTCTTAGTTTTTACAAATTTTCCTAAATTTTGGGAAAATTTTGGCTAGATTAAGGAAAAATTGGCTGTTTTCCGAAAAAATTGAGAAAATTTTGGAAAAAAACCCATTCATATACCAAAATAGGCTTTGAAAAAGGGGTCATTGATATACCAGAAGGCCGAAAATGTTACCCATGTTTGCGGCACGTCCTGTATGGTCATTTGTACTGAGTACCCCCCCCGGGATAATACCATTACTTACCTTGTTTATCTACTGGCATTTACCACCCAACACTGACACAATCGTGACAATCATCCTCCAAATGCAGGATTCGCACACTATGCTCCCTGCTTTAGGTCCAAATGGCCCATCTCTCACACAATGACCTCCATACATGTATGTGACGTGTCATATCAAAAAGACACTTTTGGGCAGGTTATCAATTTTGAGTGTTTTCTTAAATACTAGTATAGAGATATTTTGCTCCACAACGCTGTTTTCCCCAATGAAATCGGACATTCATAAAAGCGAAGATATTGAATTCGTCAGTTATGGTATTTTAAAATTGAGACATCGGCCTTTAAAACTATTATTGACAATGTTGAAAGTAGGAATTACCTTGAAACATGTCTCCAAAAATACAAGATGCCAGCTATATTCCGATCTGAAACTATCAGACAATATTTTAAACATAATTAACATCACAAATTTGCAACAAACCCAAAAGCTCTTCATTATACGGACCAGTATCAGTATTGCCTTGCTTTTCTAAAATCCATTCGTGATTGGTGGTTTTTAATGGGCAATGGTTAAAGCTTAGACTGTACACACGATCATTAGTAAGTAATGCACAATGGTATATTATGTATCTAGTGTATTTGATATTGCCCAATTAAATTGAGCGTGTATGGGCCATAGGCCCTACTGCAGTTACTGTCCGTTTTCCTATACACAATACACAGTGCTCTCACCATTGACGCGTGACCTCTACAAATGATGTATGTTGGGAGAATGGACACTTGCCTAGTTAACATCACTGTGTGAAAAATAACCAGCCAATATTTTATTTATTCTTCAAAACTTCTAGCAAATATATTTCTCTAACATGACCTAAAATTACAGCTAGGTTAGATGTTCAGAATTGGTCGCACTTTTGTAAAATATGAGTGAGGGCAAGGCATAGCTAGCCAACTCCCCGTGTTAATTGAATGGAGATTTGACCGAAAATATTGGTATCGGGCCGCTCACTTCTGAAGGATGCCACAAAAAACCCGGTAAAAGCTACATTTAAATTATTCTAAATAGGTTCTAGAAAATAAAGTTTTGTAACATGTCCTAAATTTTTAGCTAATTTAGATGTTTGGAGAGTGTCGCACTTTTGTGTTTTAGGAAGGATATGTAAATGACAGATAACACCAAAAATATGAAGAAATTATTTCCAAACCGTGTTAAGTCAACAATCATTATGTTGCTCATTTTGAAGAATGCTGGTTAACAAAAAGCAGGTCTTTGTCTCATTTCGTGAACAATGGTACACATACCATTGTTTCCTTTCGTTTCCTTTATAATCGGTTACCCAACTGAATCTATAATACCAGCTTTATTGCGATGTCGCACATTGAAAACAGACACTTGTACA
The DNA here is from genome assembly GCF_039555335.1 of Amphiura filiformis. Classification (NCBI taxonomy): domain Eukaryota; kingdom Metazoa; phylum Echinodermata; class Ophiuroidea; order Amphilepidida; family Amphiuridae; genus Amphiura; species Amphiura filiformis. The sequence continues at coordinate 57,353,352 of NC_092646.1, read as the reverse complement.
CAACCAGAGAAGATCTGATTTAATCAGTTGAGCTGCTTCAATGAGTGTTATCTTGGTTTAATAGCTTTTAATGGGGTTTAAGTCCTGCAAAGGTCGACATGACTGCATCATGCTGTACTTACAGTAAGTACATCACCTCCTGGGAGATACTGAAGGGATATTGCAGCCAAACAAAATTGTTTCGCTTGCCCAAGATCGCAACAGTTGGAGAAAGTTTGTTGTCGCCGCCTGCTCCGCAGCCGACTGATGATGATGATAATGATGATGGGCCGCATGAGGTGTATAAACATGATCATCTTTATTGATCAACAAAATACTTTCATTCAAACCATTCGACATATCCATGACAATGGTTGAACTAGTTGAACAAAGTATGCACAGCTATAGAACATCAGAGAACATGATTAGTATATTTTCTTGGATTTGTTAAAGCATTCGACACTATTGACCACAATATATTACGAATTATTAATGAACTCACTTAGTGCGTTGCACTGTGGATTCGGAGAGACAGTCTTAAATTAGTGAAAGCTATATAGAATGCAATTATTTCAATCAATTTGCAACGGTTAATTATTCAATTCATTTAAACATATAATAGGCCCATGGGGAAAAAAGGAAATGAAATTTAGTTTGTTGGATTGTAACTAATTTGTGTCCGTGTGATTCAATGATGGAATCCGGGGGAGGGTGCACGCACTAAAAATGGGTGACGGGGATGTGCGGCCACATTGACCCCCATTTTCAACTCCTCTCCCCAATTAATGACCCCCTGATCTCCCTCTCACCCAATAACCCCCTTTTTGTTTTCCTGTCACCAAAATTATGTATCAAATTTTATATCTTGACCCAAAATTTTTCCCAGTCTCATTGAATAACCCCCTTTTTTGGTCAGATTTTCCCCAGTCTCACGTAAAGACTCCTTTTTTTTACCTCCTCACTGAAATACCCTCCTTTCGGTGTCTAGGCTCATCGAAAGACCCCTAGTGCCGAACTGCTGTCCGCACATTCCCGTTACTTTCAAAGTCGAGTGCCGGGGTCGAGTGCCCCCCGGATGGAATCAGAAGGTAAAAGATACTAAAAACTGCCATGCACTGAAAAAGTAAATTCGTCATAAAACTTGGTATTATTTGACAAATTAAAATTAGGCCCTGAGAGTAAATTATTGATTGAGTAAGTTTATCATTCAAGTTAAAAATACCGGAAATGTGCTTGGAATGTTGAACACTTTATAGTATTTCAAATTAATGTTCATCATTACAAATATTTTCACCGTTACCGTTTCATTACGTACCTTTACCATGTCTTACCCGTCACCCGTAGTGATGTGGATTTATGGTCGAGTTGGTGCTTAGCCGAGTTGACTGAATCGTCACTCGAAACGGTCAGAGGTCATATAGGCCTACCTCTGTAATCACTGACGCGTGACGTCCTGTATGTTGCTGCTACATGTACGTCCGCATGTGCATGTACAGTGAGTGAGTCCCGGTTTATTGAATTATTTTAAGAGTAGTGTTCTGCAACAACAACACCAACAATATTGGGGATTGGACGTTGCAATGTAAGTAACTTGTCATTTATATAATGTATGAACTAGCGTTGGGACTACCGTATTAATAAATGAGCTCATTGTGGGAGGCAACAAGAAATAATTTCCTTTGTTTGGCTATCAGAAAATCAATATTAAAACAAGAACCGCGAAATATGAATACCCAACAAGCTTTATAAAAGTATCGAGCTCGGGACTACCGTATTAATAAATGAGCTCATTACAATGATTGTATCACTAGACAGGAGGCAACAAAAGAAATTAAGACTATTTCCTTTGTTTGGCTAAAATCAATATCAAAACAAGAATAACCGCGAAATATGAGGGGTGGTGCAATAATTAGGCCTATGTGTACCCCCGGGGTGAATTATAGGGGGGGCAAAGATTTTTGGCAAGCCAAAGGGGGGCAAGCATTTGTTGGCAGGTCGAAAGGGGGGGTCAAGCGATATTTGGCAGGTTGAAAGGGGGGGCACACCGTCATCATCCCTATATCTTCGTGTTAAAATTGCCGTGATAGTACGATGAATCCTCACGTTTTTCAACAACTACGCATGGTGAATTTGTTCGAGATAGCCCGTGCGACTCAGGCTAGCATACAATTTGAGATTTTGAGAGCCGGCCACACTGTTTCTATTCTATGTTTTACGATTTTCGCATGATCAATATATGGCTGGCCGTAACCGCCACAACGTGGAGCTGCTACGCGTAGCTTACTTTTCGCTTCGCGGAGCTAAATTGACCAATCATGTTAGATCTTTTCATTACGCGGAGCCAGTGGATGCATCCTCGTTCCAGCGAGAGAAAACCCTTGCCAAAATTAATGTTTACTATGGGGATTTTAAATGAATCGATTGTAAATAAACCACGACCAGTTGTACAGGATCAATACCATTGTTTGATTAGTGTATAGTCAATGTTACCTTGCATGCATGTGTCATGTGTGTGGCGTGTTTGTTTGTTTGTTTGTTTGTCTACTGTGTCAGGCCAGGATCACTGACACCCACGGTACTGATACTCTCATACTATCACGGTGATCATATTGTTGAATGTTGTTGACTTTAAAATAATCATGATGCAGTCATGTCTACAGTAGAACTCACCACGACCTTTGAAGGACTAAAGGCTATTAAACCAAGATAACACTCAATGAAAACAGCTCAACTATGTTACATCAGATCTTCGCTGGTTAATACACACTGCACTTGTGTCTGTTTTACCTGTGCAATGAGCAATGAGCTGGTATTATAGTTTCAGTTGGGTGAACGATTATAAAGCGAACGCAAGGTAACAATACTGTGGGCTTTTGTTTACGAAATGAGACAATAGTCTGCTTATTGTTAACCAGCGTTCTTGAAAATGAGAAGCTTAATGACTTAACACGGTTTAGAAATAATTTCTTCATATTTTTTGGTGTTATCTGTCGTTTACATATCCTTCCTAAAACACTAAAGTACCAATATTTCCAAACACCTAAATTAGCTAAAAATTAGGACATGTTACATAACTATATTTTCTAGAATTTCAGAGAATACTTTAAATATTGGCCGGTTATTTTTTACACAGTGACGTCAACTAGGCAATGGCCTATACTTCTAACATACACTATTTGTAGAGGTCACGCGTCAATGGTGAGCGCACTGAGTATTGTGTATAGTAAAACGGACAGTAACTACAGTATGTATGGCCTACTACTAGTATATAAAGTAAATCCGAACTGGTTTGCAGTTTGCTGAAGGTCGAATTCCGCAGGGACACCGCGCAAGTTATACAAATTAGCTCCCGGCGATACACTGCAGATCGCAGAACTGTGTGCATAGTTTACCACCACTCTGCCTAGCTATATAGTTATGTACAATCTTGCAACTACGTGACGCTCGTCTGACAAATTCTTAATGAATAAATTCGCTTCACGTAATGAGTAAGTCGTACTTAATTAGTCAGTTTTACCTCCGAGTAATGAAAAACTCTAACATGATCATGATTGGTCAATTTGGCTCCACGGAGCAAAAAGTCAGCTACGCGTAGCAGCTCCACGTTGTGGCGGTTGGGGCCTACCATATCAGTATCCCATATGATATTTCTATTGCAAGAAAATTTTATTTGTTGTCAGGTTTTATCTTAAATACACTAACTGGAAATTAAATACACTAATTAGTGAGGACCGGTATTTTGCTGTGGATATGTTTAACTGCAATTTGCGGGTACAAAATTTGAAATCATGAGTAAAAATTTTGATCATATTCAACTCTTTGAGAAAAAATTTATATAAAAGAATGCATGTAAAATCCAGCTGCAATACAATGTACATTATTGACACACTATCACTCTCTTTATCTACGGCAATAATAGAATATCGATTGCAATCGAATTGAATACGATGCTCAGTTTTGAGTTTGTAGTTGACTACTAAGCGACCTAAGCGATCGATTGCTAGCCAATCAGATAGAACTCCTTTTCTTGCGTTCGGTGAAATACCAGTCGCCCGTCGCTCACCAACGGAGTATTAAATTTATATTTATCGTATAGGAAGTCGACACTGTGGGGGGGGCAAGCAATTTTGGCACAGATATTTTGGGCACCGTTTCTATACGCCCTAAAAAGGCGTAGGAAAACGTTACGAACATGTTCAAATATGCAAAATTTCCTGCTCGTTGCGCTCGCATTATATGTTTTAAATTCAGGTTCCCCAAAATCTTGCATGTGTAAGGGGGGGGCAAGATTTTTGGCACGTCAAAAGGGGGGCAAAGGTTTTTGGCACTTCGAAAGGGGGGCAAAGGTTTTTGGCACGGCCAAAGGGGGGGCAAGCGATTTTGGCAGACCATTTTGAGAATTCACCCCCGGGGTACACATAATTATTGCACCACCCTGAATACCCAACAAGCTTAAACTATCCAGCTCGGGACTACCGTATTAATAAATGAGCTCATAACAATGATTCATGGATTGTATCACTAGCCAGGAGGTAACAAAAGAAATTAAGACTATTTCCTTTGTTTGGCTAAAATATTAAAATAAGAATAACCGCGAAATATGAATACCCAACAAGCTTAAACCATGGAAGAAAGAGATAAGAAGGAACCACAACGAACGCATTCACTTTGTCCACTCCCTTTACCGACATTTAGTTGACATTGTTATTCATGAGGATTTACTTTGATCAATACCCCGCGTTAAATAGGTGATTGGTATTGTATTCCATGTATTTGCATGTCTTCTGGAGCGTGTGTGAAGGATGATTTGAACTAATGACCTTCCGTGCAAGCACCCTATAGCATTTTCTTTGGTGACGTGATCATCGGTCATTGATGGCCTTTTTCTTCCATTTTGTCCAATTTTTCCGAACTTTGATGACTTTTTTCTCAGAGTTGGCAGTCTTTGGCACTGAAACGAGTTAGCTAGTTACGATTATACACATATAAACTATTAAATTAAACAGGTTTTATGTACCGGACTCAACCGGAACATTGTGCATTATTTAAGAACATTTTACATCTATTTTTCATCGAAAAAGTCACCAAAATCTTACCTTATTTGCTAAAGATGAAAAAAAGAAAAAAAACGGCCGATTTTGATTACCTTTTCGATGTTTTATAGGACATTTTCTACACAACACGATCAAGAAAACAGTTTGACTGTAGATCCCAAAACAAAGCTACTATACATGTTCAGAGCATCAGTGAAATTCCATAATCTTACTTCTGGGTAGCGTTTGTTTGTTCGTGGATGGGTTTGTTATAAATTTTTTCCAGTAATGATTTTGCCAAGCATCGATCGCGGTAAATGGATCATACATGAAAGTAAGTACCATTGATAGCTTTTCTTTTCATGCGTCAATAGATAAGCGGATTAAAACTTGGCCGATCGAAGTCGTTGTGGTTCCTTCTCATCTCTTTCTTCGAATTCCATGCTTAAACTATCGAGATCGGAACTAGCCGTATTAATAAATGAGCTCATTACAATTCATGGACTGTATCACTAGCCAGGAGGCAACAAAAGAAATTAAGCCTATTTCCTTTGTTTGGCTAAAATCAATATTAAAACAAGAATAACCGCAAAATATGTTCATACCCAATGCTTAAACTATCGAGCTCGATGCTTAAAGCAGTATACAGACTTTTTATTGTACGTACAATATTGTATGTACAATATGTATGTTATTTAATCTATTGCCATTCTATTTCCAGTAATGTTTAAGTTCTAACGAATGTTTGATGACGTAAAATCGATAATATATTTCTGCTAGATATTGTATGTAACATATTATCGATTTTTCGTCATCAAACATTCGTTAGAACTTAAACATTACTGGAAATAGAATGGCAATAGATTAAATAACGTACATATTGTACATACAATATTGTACGTACAATACTCGGAGTCTGAAGCCCGCTTAAAGGGACCATTGAAAGAAAAACATATTTGGTGTCAAAATAAAGCTAATAACATATAGAATCCATTTCTAAAATGATAACGCAATTTTCCTTTATTTTACCCCCCAAATCAGCAAATAGCCTAAAGACAAAGCGCCCAATGTCGCGTCGTTCCGCCCAATTCATATGTTCAGAGACACGTGGCAACCCCTGTGACGTCAAAGTGGTTATCCTTTCCGCTGCATGGCAACACTGCATAGTCCAGATTTGGTCCTAAACCAACGCATGAACGTGTTTACAGCAATGAACTTTTAATGTGCCTTTTAGGCCTAACAAGTATATTAAAAAGAATATTATAATATAAATTACAAAGCTACAATGACTTCTATGATAGGCCTATATATAAATTCTAGCTAGGCCTACAAAATTGGCCAACAACGGGGAAACATTTGTAAGTAAGTTAGGCCTAGGCCTTCATATTGAGAAAGTCAAAGCTGTCAGTGCTAGCTGCTCGGCGTTTGCAAGAGAGTACCGTATCATTTGTTTTGACTGAGGCATTCTGATATACCATTAACTCTTTACTTTTATTTCCTCTGAAATATCTGGTGAGGATAGGAAAGAGAAGGCATGATGTTTCGGGTTAGCCCATGACATGCGACTTAATTTCTTTAGGCCTAATTAGCCTACTTCCCGGGCGTGCGGCCTAGGTTAGGCCGTATAAAATTAATATTTTGGTTCTCGTCCAGAGGATTTTCATGAATTGATGTCAATGATGAGGGAGGGAGGTGGTTTTTTCAGTGTAAAATCAGCATTGTCTGCAGTTTTCGGTCTTTTCCAACAGTGCTCGAGGAAACGATGACGCACTTTTTTTTTCAAATGTGAGACTAGGGATAAACCCCCTAGAGTAGGCCCTACCACAAAAAGACAAAAAGTGGTCCTTGTTCTCTGATAAACTTATTTATAGGCCTATGTATGAAAAATTCATAAATCATTCCAAAGTCTAAAATAATTGAAAAATCTTAAAAAAAATTGACAAATCCCAGAAATTGAGGAGGGAGGGGACGAGAACCAAAACATTAGTTTTATACGGCCTTAATCGCCAGGCCTAAAACGAAAGCCGATCCTGACTCCGAAGTTTGGAAGCTGAATTGCGAGTGATTAAAGTGTGTTGCTTATTTCTAAACGGTCGCTCCGTGTAGAGACACATGGGACCAGGTTCAAAACAAAAGTCAGGCTCGGGAGAGCGAGTTGGCGCAGTTGTTTCCTCGCCTTGCACCACTAACTGAGGTCCCGGGTTCGACTTCAAGCCTCTGGCGCGCGGCCCAAAGACTCATGTGAACTTGGCTTATCTTGATCCCGCAGGTTTTCTTCGGGATCTCCAGTTTCCTCCTGCTTCTCAAAAATCGGTGATTAGTTGTTTGGTTATCAAAAACTTCCTCCACCCAATGAAATTTGGGGAGCTGAAAAGATAATTGGTGGATGTTACAATCCAAGTGCGGCTAGATTTGCGACAGGTTCGGCAGCATCTAGCCTAGATGATGCGATCTGATTGTGATAAGTAGGCCTACCATGGCAGCGAAATTACAGCGCTTTGAACCCTCCGAGATCTGGGAAAAGGCATTATTATATAAAAGCCGACATTTATTTTTATTTATTTTTAAAAGCCTATGAAAAATGAGAAACAAATTTGAAGATAAAGAACCACGAGAGGAACATATAAAGGCCACTCCAAACAATCATATGAACAACATTTACTGTCAGCCTTTAGTTTACGTTATCGAAATGCTTATAGGCCTAATCCAATCTCAACTCCCACTGATACTTGAAAGTGCAAAGTGTCCGAGCGTTTTATCAAAGGTAGGCCTACAGTTACAACGTTTATGTTGATGGGTAAATCTTGTAAAATACAGCGCGCCTGGCTGGATATTTCGTTTTTAGAAATGACTGACATCAATTTCGCATAGCCTAGGCCTACCCCGTCCTATAAACCATCCATGGATTAAAATAAGTGTAGGCCTATAGTATTTCCCATTTGATGTTTGTAGCATATAGCTTTTTGAAGGCCTATGTAGGCTATGTTTATAGGCGCTCCTCGTAATTTATTTCAAGAACATCTTGCATGTCATGTTCTTCTGAACCAATTTCGTCATTTGCCGTTCAGCTACTGCCCCAGTGCCAACGGCTCAAATAATATTGGCAAGTCTCCCGTATAACACGTGGTAGGCCTATTAGCATGATTAGGGGAATAAATTTGCAAAATAAATGGGCCTAGGCCTACTTTGCATTGTTTGGGGTATGAAAATAAGCACTTTTGAAAGTTAACTTTAAACTTATCGAAGAAAAAGCTTTTTTATACCAATTGTCAGGTTTTGGAAAAAATAATCATCTCTTGAATATTTTTTAAAGTAGGTCCTACGGAAAAAATACATAGGCCTAGGCCTATAATAATATTACCCATGGGAGGTGCTCGCGCCGGCGGCACATCATCTGCCATTAATGTGTTGCGACAAATCTTGGCGATATTCCCCTCAACATCGTCACTATATTATAGGCCTATAGGCATACTCATAATTAGTTTTATGGCTTTATATATGCCATGTAGGGCCTACAAGTCATCGGAATCATGGTCATGTTGACCGGGGGTTGAATTTATGAACAAGTAAAATAGGAAGCTGCATGCTTGATGATGATAAAAAAAAACAATTGATCGTCCCCGCCCGCTTCCTTTCGCATGGCATTGCCACTGAGTTAGTCTGAAATGTTTAATGCTATTTTCTTTATTATAAGGGAAAACTTCTTTTTTTAAATGTTTCAAAAGCTAATAATATTGTCAATAGTTTAGATTTGCTTCTGTCCAATAAGCATTTCAATTTAGAGGCTTTGTTTTAATCATCCTCTCAGAGAACCATCAAATAATAAGAGCCTCGATCCTATCACTCTCCTCTACAAATTACACAACTTAGTAATAATGTCCGAGAATAATACATAGGCCTAAATGATCCATTTGCATTGTAAAAAATAATAAATGATAAATAAAAAGGCCCATCCACTTCCTCTTTTCATGTGGACAATCAACTGGAATTTTGTTTTTACTTGACCTTTAAGTAATTATAAGTGGTTGTATTACCATGATTATTGCATCTGATATTTAGATCGCGATCGCTGTTGTCAAATTATCCCGGCAAAAATGTCAACGCAACACAAACGCGTAACCACAATGACGTCATCAGGAAAGCGCCCAATTTTCTACTTTTGATAAATGACGCGCGATGTAGCGTCGGAAGGGGGTAAATCGAGTAAGTTGTTTTCATTGTATTTTTATTTCTAAAATAGTTAGTTCTTCAATTGTTTTAGATATTGATTCTATATTTTATGGGCTTTATTTTGATACCAAATCATATTTTCTTTCTATAGGCCTATGTAAAAAAATAATTATCACGCATGAATCACGTAGTTTTATTTAAAACAAAGTCATGGTGACCATAAAAACGAATAAAAACATCTGTCTCTCAACACGTGATATTCAAAAATCCCTGGCGCCGATATTGTCGAGTGCAATGACGTCCCAGTAATAGGCCCACAATAAAGGCTGGCGACAACTGAGCACAAACAACCATTTTTAGTCATTGCACTTAGACAATTTCGGCGCGGGAATTTTGAATATCGCGTGTCGAGAGGCGACTGTTTTTATTCGTTTTTATGGTCAATATGAGTTTGTTTTAAATAGAACCATGTGATTTTAAGGCATAATGTTATGATTGCCGGAGACTCCCTTTAAGCCTTAAACTAAACAAAAAACCCATCCCGCATTAGGTTTTCAATTTCTCACAAGCTTTGAGCCTCAGGATTATAAGGTGGCCTATTTCAACAGACATAAAACGAAGCGGCTGTGCAATTTATGAGCACTATGGGAGGGTAAAATTGGAGAGGGTGGGGCAAAGAATTGAATACCTGAGTGGAAGAAGGGCCCAACTCCATCAAAACTGTTTTTGAGATATTAAGAAAAAACTTAATATTTGGAAAAGTTTTATAGACAGAATGTTTTCATCTTCAGGGGACCTTTAATACATGAACATACAATATTACATACATTCGAAATTATATATGATATTTCCATGGCATCGGTACAGGTCTTAATACGAGCTGGAGTTGGGCCCTTCTTCCACTAATATACTTGCAAGTGCCAGTTCCGTAAGCAGATGTGTTATAAATAGCTACAGAAATTAGGTAATTATCCATTAATAGCACAAGTAGAAGCATGTAATATGTTAACAAGAAAGTTTATTGTAGTGAAAAGCAGATTTCATGGATGAACAAAATTCCTCTTTAATCCAATATTTGTGGAAGAAGGGCCCAGCTCCATGGAGTTGGGCCTTTCTTCCATGAAAACCATGATTACGTTTACGTGGAAGACTATTTAGAGAGTGAATTTTGGCTCATCTTTCACACACAAGGAAGAACAGTCTGCTGGCAATAAAATGTTGGGTCTAACTCATTTTTGTAAAAAAAATGGAGTTGGGCCCTTCTTCCACTCAGGTATTCAATTTTATGGCATGTCAAAAGAGGGCATATAATTTTGGTTTGTCAATAAAAACAAAAGCGGAGGTGGCAAATAATTTTCGAGACACCTTTAAAAAATACTCTTAAATTGCTAAAGGGAAAAGCACTACGAAAATGTACAAATAAACAAAATTTCCCGATCCATACACTTGCATTATATTGATATATTTTTATTGCACAACCACTAATAAGGAATGAAGGGAGGGGCACATTTGGGCAGGCTAGGAAATAAGTAGCGCCGGACCAAGGGCTACTTTGTAAAAAAAAATAGCCCCTGGTTCACGGGATTTTACAAGGAACCAAGGGCTATTTTCAAATAACCAGTGGCTATTCAATGGATGGGAAAATCTGTTATGTAGCCTACAATGTGATTCCTCACTCAATCAGGCTGGGAAATAAGAAGCGCAGGACCAGGGGCTACTTTGTGAAAAAATAGCCCCTGGTTCATAGGTTTTACTTGGAACCAGGGGCTATTTTCAATGAACCAGGGGCTAAATGGCCAGGCCAGTCCCCCACTTATTTCCCAGCCTGCATTTGGGTATAATGAAGATGAATCTCAATTAACAAATCAGTTAAAGAACATTTACCGACCCAAAATATCAGTACCACAAATTTACCAGCCACGAAAGGCAGTGACTGTGCAAGACGGTACCGCGAAGGACGAATGACCGCTAGTTAGTTTTAATTTGTGAGTATGTTGGCAACAATATATATGCATAGTATTTTTTTGTATTAAAACTCATTTCAAGAACTACTGTCCCATTCACCCCTTGATTTTGATAATTCAGGTTTAAAAGACCACAGAATTGCTTATTCCCCATATTTCTGGGTTTTTTTTACAGGTGACTTTCAACCCCGGGCTTTCAACCAGAAAGCCAAGAAAGACCATTGATTTCGAATGTTCGCAGCTCCAAAAGTCCCCATTTGTTCGCAGCTTCAAAAGAACGCCATTTACCGGTACGCTATCAGCTCCCAAAGACCCACCATCTTAAAAATAATTCTGGGGGAACATACCCAACAAAATTTTTTGATGTGCCCCCGGGGACTACTATTGTAAAAAGCTTTCTTTTTATGATACATAAAATATATTATCTCTCGATTTGTCCATTATTCTCAGTAAAGATCTTCTAAATTATCTGGCAATCACACCCGCAAATCTTACAATATAAATAGCGAAATGTTGTCGGGTTCAGTGTAAGTTTGTATGTCAGTTGAAAGGCTCCCTCAGTTTGATACAAATTTCGGGAGAGCGGGGAGCATACAGGAAGTGCAATAAACTATAATATTTAGTTTAAAACGGTCACGAATTGGCCTCAAAACACAGTGATGATTAAAAACTGGGCGTTTTGTTATGAAACCACAAGTTAAATCAACCTCCCTTTTGCGCGCTGCTGACCAATCGCGGGCCGTGGGGAGTTTGATTGACAGGATCATCAGACGCAAACTATTTTTTTATAAATTTCTGACATTTATTGTAGTCGACTTATTTCTCTCTGGTTTCATTACAGAATCATGCCTTTGAATAGACGTCCACGAGAGTGGGACTACCTCATGCCCCACGTATGCCAATACTGTGGAAGGAGATTCTACAATGATGTATTCAGATATTTGTTCCATATAAGGCATCATCAAATGCGGATTCGTCCTTACTGGTATGACTACAAGAGCAAAGTGGTATATGTACCTATTCCCAAGATAGGGAGGAAAACAAAAAGTGCACAGAATAGGAAGGTCTTGCAAATGAAGAGAAAGGCCATACAGCAGAAGAGGAGAAGGAACGAAAATATGCTCATGTGTGGACAGTCCTTTAAGTTAAAGAAGAACCACCTAAATGGTATGAAAACGTTGATACATTACTCAAAATGGAGTGTTGGCACTCTTAAGCTCAAGAAGACATCTTTCGAAACACCTGAGTCACATTCATTGGTAGGTGAAAAGCTTGTAGTACACGAGCAGCAAAAAGATCGCCAAGGAAGCTTACCCAAATACAGTAATGAGGTAGTTCCTGAGTCGTCCATTGCCTTAGAAGCATCTTGTCAAGTTAGTAGTGACGTAAATGATGAAACATTGTATACAGTGCGGCCTTTCAAATGCTCAATTTGTAACAAAGGCTTCACAACCTCGGGTAGCGTGAAAAGACATGAACGTATTCATTCCAAAGAGAAGCCTTTCAAATGTAAAGTTTGTAACAAAGGCTTCACACAGACAGGGAGTGTAAAAATACATGAGCTTGGTCATGCAAAAGAAATGCCTTTCAAATGTTCATTTTGTAACAGAGGCCTCACAACTGTAGGTAACCTGAAAATACATGAACGTATTCATATCAAAGAGAAGCCTTTCACATGCAAATTGTGCAACAAAGGTTTCACACGGTCAAGTAGCTTAAAACAACATGAACGTATTCATACAAATGAGAAGCCTTTTAAATGTAAAGTTTGTAACAAAGGGTTTACACAGTCAGGTGACCTGAAAAGACATGAACGTACTCATACAAAAGATAGGCCCTTTAAATGCAAATTTTGTAACAAAGGCTTCACACAGTCAAGTGCCCTGAAACATCATGAACTTACTCATTCAATAGAGAAGCCTTTCAAATGTACATTTTGTATGAAAGGCTTCACACAGTTAGGTAACCTGAAAGAACATGAACGCATTCATACAAAAGAGAAGCCTTTTAAATGTAGATTTTGTAACAAGGGCTTCACAGCCTCAAGTAGCTGGATATTACATGAAAGAATACATAAAAAAGACAAGCCTTTCAAATGCAAATTTTGTAACAAAGGTTGCACACGGTCAGATGACCTGAAATTGCATGAACGTATCCATACTAAAGAGAAACCTTTCAAATGTCAGGTGTGTGACAAAGGCTTTGCACGACCAAGAACCTTGAAACAACATGAACACACTCATTCCAAACAGAAGCCTTCCAAATGTGGCAACCTTCACGAACGTTTCAAATGTAAAGTTTGTAACAAAAGTTTCACAACCTCAGGAGGCCTGAAAGTGCATGAAGGTATTCATACTGGAGAAAAGCCTTTTAAATGTAACTTTTGTAACAAAGGTTTCAGATTGTCATCTCACTTGAAAGAACATGAACGTATTCACTCTAAAGAGAAGCCTTTCAAATGCCAACTTTGTAATAGAAGTTTCAGACAGTCATTTTCCCTGAAACGACATAAACGTACTCATTCAAAATATGATCCTAATTGCAGATTTTGTAACAAAACCTTCACACAGTCAGATGACCTGAGAAGACATGAACGTACTCATTCAGAAGAGAAGCCTTTAAAATGTAAAGTTTGTAACAAAGGCTTCACATGGCCAAGTAACTTGAAAAAACATGAATATATTCATGCTGAAGTGAAAGATTTCAAATGTACATTTTGTAACAAATGCTTCGCAACCTCAGGTTGCTTGAAAGTACATGCACGCAATCACAGTGCCGAGAGACCTTACAAATGTAAATTTTGTATCAAAGGCTTCACACAGTTAAGTAACTTGAAACAACATGAACGTGTTCACACCAAAGAGAAACCTTTCAAGTGTCAAGTTTGTAACAAAGGCTTTGCACAGTCATCTACCCTGAAACTACATGAACTTATTCATAGTAAAGAGAAGCCTTACAAATGTAAATTTTGTAACAAAGGCTTCACACGGTTAGGTAACTTGAAAACACATGAACGTATCCATACTAAAGAGAAGCCTTTCAAATGTTCATGTTGTAACAAAAGCTTCACACGGTCAAATGTCTTGAAACGGCATGAACGCACTCATTCAAAAGAGAACTCTTTGAATGCAAAGTCTTCAGAACCTCAGGTCGATTGAAAAAAAAAACATGAACGGATGCATTCGCGAAACCCTGATCAAAACGTCAAGATACGAACACAACCCAACAAAGCGTCGAAGTGACACTTCTCGGGCTGTATTTTCAGACGTGTGAATACCTCACGGAGATTGGCAAGTTTGTCTTCAAAGGTTTTACCACAGATTATAGAAGTTACCTAAAACTACTGTCATCCAAGTAGACTTGTACTTTGGATCCTTGGATGTCATGAAAGATATTATTAAGCCTGGAAAAGGTTGAGGGCGCATTCTTTAAACCCATAGGCATGACTATGAACTGGTACAGTGCTTCGCCAGTGGTAAATGCGGTCTTTTCTTTGTCCATAGGATCCATTTCCACTTGCCAATAACCGGAGCAGAGATCAATGGTGCTGAAGAAAACATTACCCGACAAGGAGTCAATGATCTCATCAATACGAGGTAGAGGGTGCGAATCCTTGGTGGTCACAACAATGACGACACCATTTACTCCAAGTTGTAGGTTAATCTATCCACAACTTCTTTCTGTTACATCTTCCTTGTCAGAGAGTGTGAGGTAGGGTGAACCAAGGGTGGGGCTTGGAATGTAAGAAGAAGGATGACTTATATAGAGAATATAGAGAGTTAGGTAATAGTGTTAACAAATATAAAAGGGAGAGAGAGAGAGAGAGAGAGAGATGAAGAGAGAACTAGAATAGGCTGAAGGACATTAGTGAAAGGGCAGGGATTTAAGGGATTTATATTTTATACATATCTGTTCTTACAAGTATGATGAACAAACGCATTTCTGCCAGAATGACTCATAGCGTAGTGGTATAATGCTCTCGACTATTTTAATCAAAGGTTATGGGTTCGAACCCTGGTAGAATTTTAATTGCAATAAGTTTGTTTTTCTTTTGTTAAGTAAGAGGTAATCATTATGGCAATAAATCCGTCGTATAAAACTGAACACAGCGCAATGTACATGTACGTGAATAAGAGAATCAAGAGCTGACTTAATAACGAACTTGGTTATTGGAGTAATACTGTCAAAGTCACTTGCACTCATTAGAAGTGTGAAAATGTCAGTGTCTGCCATGCCATCTATATCATACATTTCATATGTATTGTAGATAATATATCTCGGCCTGCCAAAAATTCTTTGTCCCTCCTTTGGCATGTCAAATTTTTGGGATCCCAATTCACAAACCTTAAATGGTGTAGACATGTTGCGAACGCAACGAGCAGGAAAATTTGCCTATTTTAAGCGTTTCCGTACTGTTTTCCTAAGCCTTTTTAGAGCGTTTTATTTAAAAGGCGCCCCATGAATGGATGCCAAAAATCGCTTGCCCCCCTCTCGGCTTGCCAAAAATTGCTTCCCCCCTTCGACTCGCCACCCCCCCCAATTTTACCCTCCCCAGGACTCATAATTATTGCACAGCCACTAAGGACATACCGTAAAACCCCGTCTACAAGCATATAGTGTGATTCAGATGAAAGCTATATTAATCCAGTCGCCATTATGGAGTATGAGCAAACAAATTACGGATCCAAGCATATACAAACAAGTGTTATTTTAAGACCAATCTATTGTATTGGTATATTTACGCTGGCTTCGAATTAATTTAGATTTCATAAAAAACACTATGTATGCTTGTAGACGGAGTTTTACGGTATTACAAAATGAAAGTACATCCTACGGTCCACCTGATTTAAATTACAAAGTGTACAAATTCTATTCACTGGATTAATGTTTGGAGAGAAAATTAATTTACAGGATGCAGCTCTGAAAGATCTTTAAGCGATAATAACATATTTTTCTGTATTTAAAGAATTTTTGAATGTACAATATCTTCTAAGTTAAGGATTAAAATAATAATATGATTAACCCAAAGATTCTATAAACGATTTGAAGTTTAGATACAATACTTTCATTAAAATTGGAAGAGGTGATCGTATTATCCCAAATATCAATATATTTTTTTATACCTGTCGACCATGTAAAAATATTAGTACAACACAATAATTTTCTGTTATCTACAAGTGCTTGAATTACAAGAGAATCATTACCATTCGTATATTTTTCATTAAGCTTCCACCAGTATTTTACAGATAAAGAAAGTATTGCTGTGAGCAGCAGTATTTTACAGATAAATAAAGTATTGCTGTGAGCAGTGAAAAACTGTCTATATAGGCCTACATATACAAGTGGTGTCATAATTATCTTACATAATAATATTTTAATATGCAATTTTTTTTTTTTTTTAAATTTTAAATTTACTTACAGCTGCCATGTAAAGTTAATTTGACACTATCGTAAGTGCAGTAGAATACAATAGCTGCCTTTTGTAAAACACCTATTGTTTGCATCACAATCCCTTCATCATGCTCATTATAATTATACAGGTGATTATAAAGTTGATGTTCTGTATACTTTCCTGATGGCCACTAAGCTAACCCAAGATATCACCTTTACTTGTAGTTGGATGTTTTTTTCTAGTGTTATTGGTTAAGGGGGTACTACACCCCTGGCCAATTTTGTGCCTATTTTTGCATTTTTCTCGAAAATTATAGCACATTGGTGACAAGTAAGATATGTATATTATAGGGGCAATGACGACAACTACTGCACTGAAAATTCAGCAACTCAAGGCAAGTAGTTATTGATTTATTGATCAAATACTAATTTTTACTGTAACTCCACAACTGTTGTCTGTGCTGAAATAAAATTTCCAGTGCAGTAGTTGTAGTCATTGCCCCTATAATATACATATCTTACTTGTCACCAATGCGCTATAATTTTTGAGAAAAATGCAAAAATAGGCGCAAAATTGGCCAGGGGTGTAGTACCCCCTTAAAAGTAAGTACAAAAATATTGAAATGTTGCAAGTTACGATACTGCACTGAGGATAGTGTTGCACTCTGCCGATGTCATTCCACGTTAAAAACCTATGTTGAAGTACATGGTCAATAAAAATAAAACTTTCATTCATATATAGTTGTCAACCATTTTTCTTATTTATTTATCGTATAAATTTTCCTTCAAGTGTGTCTATTGTATTTCATGAAGTCATTGGTAGTGCATTGTAAAATGTGATGTTAATATTTAAACGCTAAATTAGCTTATTTTTAACACGTTTAGGATAACACTTAATTCACATGTTGAAGTGTTAATAATGTCTCTTGTTTTTAACACGTTGAAGTGTTAATATTTATTGTTTATAACACGTTGTGGCATTAATATTTCAATGCCATTTTTAACATGATTCGGATAACACTTAATTAACATGTATACGTGTTAGTAACAGCATCATCATTCCGTGATCGTCATTTTGAGATTTTACGAGTTTGATCCGACGGACCTAACCATGCTAACGATGTATCATGCTACAGGTACCAAATGGTGATAAAAAGTAAACCATCTACATTTCATTGTAGAAAATGGATATAATAATTAAATAATACACTCAGTCGAATAACATTTGCACACACATAAGCTTATTATTATGTTATGATAAGATTCCTCTACACATATAAGTGTTAAAAATTTCATTTTATTAACACTGTGTTTATATGACGTGAAATATCGGCAAATTTTGCGATTTCTTTCTTGGCACACCAACGCTCATATTAGCACTACGTTGTGTTAATAATAAAAGTGTAAACGCTAGTTTAAACACCACCGTGTTAAAAACCCCAAACACGAGTAATTTTTTAGTACAACATTGAACGCGTTGAAATAATTATAGCGTTGATTTTTACAGTATGTATACACGTAAAATGTTTCCTTTATAAGCAAGCATATAAATCAGAGCTTTTCAAAATGACTATCACCACCGTAGTAGTGGAAATTTAAAATGAGAATTCTTTCAAAGCGATGCGAATGGACAAAACTATATAAGAATTTAAAATTTTCTCATTTCTATAAAACTTTCTCATCCAAATGAATGAGAAATACTAATTAACCTGTCAAAGTGTTAACTCATTTGAAACAGGTGGCTGAAACGTTAATTACTGTATTAGTATTTCTCATTCATTTGGATGAGAAAGTTTTCTAGAAATGAAAAAATTTCCAATTTTCACATTTTTGTCCAATTCTCATCGCTTAAACGATAAGCGGAGCTGCGAAATTATAAAAAAAAAGGGGGGGTCTTTCCGACACAGTGTCAACACCCTGTAATATTTTTTTCCATACAGCTCCATAATCCGTTGGTGAGCGACGGGCGATTGGTATTTCACCGAACGCAAGAAAAGGAGTCCTATCTGATTGGCTAGAGTGGTAAAGTACAAACTCAAAATGTATTTAATTCTATTGGAATCAATATTCTATTATTGACACAGATAAATAAAGTTTACATATGCATTGTGTTATTATAGACTTGTGATTGAATATTCTATACAAGCACCTGGATATTAACTGAATGGGCTAAACGTTATTCTTTATACCTATAAAGTATAATTGTAATTCTCAAAATTAAATATATCACAATTTTTATTTTTATATAAAAATCGTTACGGATAAAATGCAGTAAAATAATATCCACAGCAAACAGCAGTCGCCGCTAATTAGTGTATTGCATTTCAAGTTAGTGTATTGGAAACAAAACCCGGGTTTTACCTGAAAACAAATCGCATTTTCTTGTAATAGCAACATCATATGGGGTACTATAATGAAAGACAAAGATAAAAAGACTAGTTTGCGTCTGACGTCACTGTCAATCAAACTCTCTACGATCCTTGATTGGCTAATAGCGCGCTATAAGGAAGGTCGATTCATCTGGCTGGTGCCGATCGGAAAAAAAGGAATAGCAGTGAACGAGGATGGCGAAAATTACGTAGGCCCTACTTTTACAAGGCGAAAAGCAGCTTTTCTATAGGCATTGTGGACATGGTGCCTTCGGTCAAGAAAGTTTCCTACTATAAAGACCTAACTTTTGAGATGGTTTGCATGTCGAAAGGTGCAAAATTAACAATAAGGCGCCCGGTTATAAATCCGCGTTCAGCAAGTCATCATGACGACACTTGTAAACAAACCGTGCTCGGAGTTTGATTGACAGATGACGTCAGACGCAAACTAGTCTTTTTATCTTTGTCTTTCATTATAGAGCATGCACAAATCGAAATAATGTGTAGAATAGAAACTCTGTGGTATCTCATGATAGTCGTATGGTGTAAATGGTATGCTTAGCCTGAGTCGCTCGGCTTATCTCGAACAAAATCGACATGCGTAGCTGTTGAAAAACGAGAAGATTTGCTGTACTATCACGGCAATTTTTGACACGAAGTAAAGGGATGATGACGCTGTGTCCGGGGGAACATACCAGTATGGTCATTTGTGTTGAGTGCCCCCCCGGCAGCGCGTTGTTGTATTGGTGGCAGGTTTGCCACATCTGTGACTTGGTAGCCCAATTAGGCGACATTTGAAGATTTTTTCCACGACTTCCGACAATTTACTATAACTGTGTACCAATATGGTTAAGTAAAAATTGGGCGAACTTTTAACATTGGGCCCGCGACATCTGGAAGTTTTCTGTCCATAGAAACCAATCGTTAAGAGAAAAATTGGGCCATTTTTTGGTCATTTGGCCCGCGATTTGGGCTGTAATTTGTTGGCAACCCTGATTGGTGACCTCGATACCAGAGAATTTTGAAGGCTCATTTGAATGGCAGCTGGACCCCTCCATTGTATTTGTTCATTTCTGTATGGCGAGCAATTGCGCGTGCCCGGGGGCGCGTGGCGAACCTTTGTTCATACATGGAAAGTCGTACAACCATAGAGGCATATAGAGCAACACAGCTGTGTGTTTTCATTGTAAGAACTAGTGTAACTAGAAAATGTCGGGTTGTAAATGTAAACTGTAATTTTCGATAGAGTATACATTTAAGTTCAGCGCATAGGTGTATGTGACTAGAAAACTATGAACTGAGTGATGAGCGGTACGGTACTGACTTTAGGAGTTGCAAACTTGCAAAGTAAGTAAAATTCAATCTCTGATACGCCAAAAAAGATCGTTGTGCATACTGCACTGGTATTATGCTTTCATTCTCAGCTGGTTTTTTTTTTTTGCTTGAGCTCAGTGCATGGAACTAGGAAATTGTAGAAATTAGGGCAAGTAAAAATAAAAACATGTATAGCGTCCTGGTGTTTTGAAAAAAGGGAATGAGGAAACTGCTCTAAATGCCCTTATTTAGCGCCATGATTTTGTGCGGGATTTTGTGTATTCGGCATTGTGAATGATTATACGAAAATCGAAACTGAGGAGGAGGCACTTTTTATTTTGTTGTTTTGGAAGGTCCTGTGATCACAAAACTCTTCTGAAATGTGTCTTATACGTTTGCAAGGCTGTATACAAAATAAAAAGAAATCTGAATGATCTCCAAAAAAGGCGGAGGGCGGGGACGCTAAACTTGCTTATATTAGGCATGTCCACTAAAAATTGAAGTACTTTTAAATTGATTCAGACCTAACTTATTGGATGGGAATTGATGAAAGAAACATTTTGGCGTTTAAATAATCTTAATCGGACGTTTCATTCCAGAGATATGGCCTTTCGAGTGTCACGGTTTTATATAGGGCTGCTAGAACATCTTAAAAAGTTAAAGTCCAAAAAGGAATACTAACAGAAAGTGCAACTTTAAGGTACTTTTTCTTAATGTATTTATTAACTATCTGATCTGGAACATTATATTTGCTTATAACAACATGAAAATAAGATCATCCTGAAATTTTATCGATTTTGTTGACATACAACAAAAAATATAAGACCTCAAAACCCATGGTTTGTTTGGTGAAACCTCAAGCATGATCATAGATGGCCGCCATGGAAAATATCTCCATAGAGGAGATGAATAATAAGTGCATTATTTCAAATGAAAAGCGGTAGTCTTAAACATTGTTCAATCTTTTAAGGTCAGCACATTTTATCTTCAAAAATTATTATATTTCATCATGGCATAAGTTTGGTAACATTAATCACTACCAATTTTGAGAAATTTGCTCCAACTCAAAGGTTATCTTTACTACATTGAGCAATACTGTGTGTGCATGGAAGACATGATGGTCCCCGGTTTTATACTCCCTATGAAATGGACATGGTAGTGAGAAGTGCACGGGGAAGTGCATGATTTGAGATGGGCCGCAGTAGGCTTAAACATTCTTAAATTTCTTAACATCCTACACATTTTGTCTTCATAAATAGTTAAATTTTATGAGTATGTAAGTTTGCTTGTCTGATTCACTCCAAATTCGGAGATAATTGCGTTTGAACACCTGATGCACGGAATGGTGTCACTTCAACCTGTTGTAGTTCTCATCTCATTAAATTTTTCATTAAAAAAGTTGATCTCTTCATGCAGGAAGGTCCTCTCTATTTACTGACCAAACAGGAAAAAGTTTGGTTAATGTTTTCTGGTGGAATCAGGAAATTTCTTGAAACACCCTGATATAGGCCTACATTTGGATCAAAACAAGTATGTACGCCATTTGACAGGCCTGGGATTTCTTGTATCGATCAGTTTCTCCATAGACAATACGTGTGTGAGAGCACGCACACAGTAAATGAAAAATCGTTCTAGTGGAAACTGTATTGAGAGTGGGCATCCCTACTTATATTTTTACTCGGTCTTATTTTTTACCCCCATGATATCCATATGAAAACTGCGAACGGGATCCCGCGGATAGCCAATACCATTATTTAGCGGTTGTTTCATTTTACCGTATTATTTTGGCTTAAAATCGGATCAGTATGGTTTAAAAGCAATTTGTAGGTAGAGATATTTTATATTAATTTGAGTCCATGAGGTGATTCGCACCCTAGCACCACTTTCTACATTTAATTGAGTATGCATGACCGCGAATTGGGAAGTGCTATATTAACCCGGAATGTTGAAATACAAAATTTATGAATATATAGGCCTACATGCCGAACTCTTATTTAAAAAATCCCAGTTCAATGTTCCTCCTAGATGGCTGCTAATGCAAAATACAGACCCTCTCATAACGTTTCTACATCAGTATGTTCACAGGGATTCTTGTTCAGTGAATTTTGTTTTTTGGTTTCATTGCAGAATAATGCCTTTGAACAGACGTCCACGAGAGTGGGACTACCTTATGCCCCACGTATGTCAATACTGTGGAAGGAGATTCTACAACGATGTGTTCAGATATTTATTCCATATAAGGCATCATGAAATGCGGATTCGCCCTTACTGGTATAAGAGCCAAGTAGTGTATGTACCTATTCCTAAGATAGGGAGGAGAACAAGAAGTGCACAGAATAGAAAGAAGGTGTTACAAATGAAGAGAAAGGATAAGCAGCAGAAAAGGAGAAAGGACAAAAATATATCTAGTCCTGGACAGTCCATTCAGTTAACGAAGAACCACCTACATGGTCTGAAAGCTTTGAACTACACAAAAGACCGTGATGATGGCATTCCTAAGATTAGGAAGACAAATTATTGTGAAACACAAAGTCATGAGTTACATGAAATGGTAGGCAGAAAACATGTAGTGCGTGAGCAGCAAAAGGATTGCCAAACGTTTTCCAAGTACAGTAATGAGAAAGTTCCCAGTCTTCCATTGCTTCAGAAGCATCTTGTCAAGAGAGAAGTAACACCAATGACAAAACATTGCATACCGAAAGCTGCTTCAAATGTAACCTCTGTAACAAAGGCTTCACACGGTCAACATTCCTGAAAAGACTTGAACGTACTCATTCAAAAGAGAGGCCTTTTAAATGCAAATTTTGTAACAAAGGTTTCACATGGTCATCTCACTTGATAACGCATGAACGTATACATACTAAAGAGAAACCTTTCAAATGTAAATTTTGTAACAAAGGGTTCGCACGGTCATATGACCTGAAAAACCATAAACGTATTCATACTGGAGAGAAACCTTTCAAATGTAAATTTTGTTACAAAGGCTTCACAAAGTCAAGTAACTTGAAAATGCATGAACGTATACATACCCAAGAGAAGCCTCTCAAATGCCAAGTTTGTTACAAAGGCTTTACACAGTCAGGTGACTTGAAAAGACATGAACGTATTCATAGTAAAGAGAAGCCTTTCAAATGTAAATTTTGTAACAAAGGCTTCACAAAGTCAAGAAACTTGAAAATGCATGAACGTATACATACCCAAGAGAAGCCTTTCAAATGCCAAGTTTGTTACAAAGGCTTTACACAGTCAGGTGACTTGAAAAGACATGAACGTATCCATACTAAAGAGAAACCTTTCAAATGTACATTTTGTAACAAAGGTTTCACACAGTCAAGTCACTTGAAGGTTCATGAACGTATACATACTGGAGAGAAGCCTTTCAAATGTACATTTTGTAACAAAGACTTCACAAACGCAAGGAGCCTGAAAGCCCATGACCGAACTCATCAAAGGTAACTCTTTGAATGCAAGATTTTCAGAAACTCAGGTCGTTTGAAAAAAAAAACATGACCGGATACATACAAACAGCGTACTTCGGTTATATCTATAAATGCGCTTTTATAAATACGCACGTGATCATCTCCTCGGTGCCATAACAGCTTATAGACAGTAAGACCTTCTACATAACGAGTGGCCTTGCTATAGACGAATCCAACGAGCCAAGTCATGGTCAGGATTTGGTCGGCCATCTTTGGGTCCCCGCAACACTAAAAAGCCGCTTAAAAATCGATGTTAAATTCTTTTGTGTTGTAAATTGTCATCATTTTTTTGTCTACGTGTAACACGGGTGAAGAAATGCAGTTTAAAATACCTTCCAAGGCCGCATTATTTCACATTTTAGGTGAGATTGAGCCGACGGGGACCCAACTTTGGCAGCCATTGAGGTATAGGAAATTGGATTCGTCTATACATTTGAATGCAAAGGCGGAACAACATGAGACTGCTGTGCAGCAAAACTGTATATTTTGTTCAACTTTGTGATTATATTGTAAACGTTTCCGTCGTTGAATATTTTTTCCGTCGTCAAATACTTTCAACATGTTGTTTTTGATAACATATTACAAATTCGGAATTGCAAAATGTGTAATAATTTTGCAATTCAATTAATACTTAAATTTGATGATATTTATCTACAGAGTTCCTATCCCTTTCTGCATAGTGGTCAATGTAAGGGGATTTAGTCACGCTTACTGGTCTTTATGTCGTGCCCATGGATCACGTGCGTATTAAGCGCATTTATAAATATAACCGAAGTACACTGACAAAATAATGAGAAGCCTGAAATGTTCAAGAGACTAGAAAGGCTAATGCTTCACATCAGGGGCGGATCCATTTTCAATAGAGGGGGCGCCGAGCCACCGTCGCTCGGCGCCCACACGAAGTGAAGCGCTGCTCTGCAAAAATACACAAAGTCAGGCGCTGCTCTGCAAAAATTAGAGGGGCTCGCTTAAAACAGTACGGAAACGATTAAATATGCAAATTTACCTGCTCGCTGCGCTTGCAACATGTATCTGGACGGACCATTTAAGGTTTGTAAATTGGGATCCCAAAATTTCGCATGCTCAAGGGGGGGGGGCAAGAGATTTTGGCAGGCCGAGAGGGGGGGGGGGCACGCGATTATTGGCGAGCCGTTCGGAAACTCCCCGGAGCTCATAATTATTGCACAGCCCTTAAATGTATAATATTATATATATCGAAGCCTTTTCAAATGTAATATAGGTAACAAACACTTCGCACGGTCAGATGTCCAGAAAAATCATGAACGTACACATTAAAAAGTGAAGCCTTTCAAATATTTTAACAAAGGTTTCACATGGTCATCTGACTTCGATAGGACATGAACGTATCCATCTAAAAGAGAGGCATTTCAAATGTAATTTTATAATTTAACAAAAGCTTCACACTGTCAAGCCACCGGAAAGAACATGAACGTATTCATAATGATACTAAAGAGAAGCCTTTCATGTGCAAAGTTTGTAACAAAGGGTTCACACGGTCAAGTCACTTGAAAATGCATGAACATATTCATAAGATAAAGCCTACTGTCTATTCAATTAGCTTAGATTCTTGTATTTTTAAGATAATTATTTGAAAAAAAATTAAAAAAATGTGGTCAAAGTCATCAAAGAAAAGTGTTAGCACAGTCTTAGACCCAACGTGATTTATACTTTTCAAATTCCAAAGTTCATTTGAAACTCCATTTCTTTTCAATTTTGGTCTTTTCCCGTGATATTTTTGATAAAAAGCCGAATAACGTCGGGTACTATAAACTGTCTTGAATCAATCCATTTAGTGAAATGGGGACGATTGTCAGAATAATTATAGTATTTATTTGACCATCCGCATCACGAAGTATTGTCCAGCAAAATAGCTTTATGCCAGTCCACACCACTCCACGCCATACATAAATTCTCCCAGTCACATTTCCCCAATATGAAATTTAAAAAAAGTTTAATTTTAATTTTACTTCTTTTAAAGTTTGGCAGAGGCGGGGTTCGAACTCACGGCGCACCACGCCGCTTTGGATGCTCTATGAGCCTAGCGCCTTAGACCACTCGGCCACTTGTCTTGATGGAATCCATTTGAAACTTATTTGAAGACTAGATATAATCGCAACTTCAATATAGGCCTACCACGTGACCAGCAAAAGCAGAAAACGTACCATATTTTGGAATTTTATTTGCCTAAAAATATTAATGTGTATTAATAGCGCTCAGTTGTTATTAATCCGACAATAAACATGATAACGCGCGTCTATATGGACAATACATTATATCGATTTTGACATGTGCTCGCACGGTGTCAGTACATTTCCATGTTCAGTAAAATACTATAGAGGAACCTACCATTTTTCTTGTATACACGTTCGATGTTTTTATCAATTACATAAAAAATCCATTTTAGACCCCAAATGTTTCTTCGGGAAATAAAAGATTAGATTACCATAAAAACGAAACAGTAATCTTTTGCCGGGTCTAATGTTATTTATACATAGAATTTTCAACGTTTTTCTATCCTTATTCTTGCTCAATTAAAAAATATTTTGGCGTATATAAAATTGAAATAAAATTCTCTGCCTCATAAACGACCTCAAATGTGCCACAATGGTATCACGAATCGTTATGATGTGCAGTTAATATTCATATTTTCTTTTATACAGAGGATGCTTCAGTTTTGACAGGAAAAATATTTTCTTGAAAACCCTCTCACTCGGTTATTTCAAAACGGTAACTACGCTTCCCTAGAATGTGCAATAATTTAGCATTAAAATGTTTCTTATTCTAACAGCAAGCGTTTCTAGAATGCAGTATGGCGAAATGTGGTGTAATGTCAGTCATGCGTGTTGAAACCCCACTGTTATGTTGAAACATTGCGTTATTATAAAAATGTGAAGATAGGCCCAGCTTATACATTTCTTGCGTATTTATTTATTTATTTATTTATTTATTTATTTATTTATTTATTTATTTATTTATTTATTTATTTATTTATTTATTTATTTATTTATTTATTTATTTATTTATTTATTTATTTATTTATTTATTTATTGTGTGGATGGGTCTGAGAAGGTGTGGGCCTAGGCCTGCACATTTATTTTTAATTTGTTATTTTGTTTTGTTTGTTGAATATAAACTATGAGAAAGGACATTTGGAAACAAAAGAACTTTTGTACAAGAAAAGATTATTTAAAACAATGACTTAGGGTACAGAAAACAATTCTTATAAAGTCACCGTATCTGAAAATATCAAGCGAATGCTGATATTCTTGGGAAGGAATGATGGTATTAAACAAAATTCAATTTACATTGTATCGATAAAACCAGTTGAAATAAGAACGAAATCCATAATTTTAATGTCATTGTTTATGAAAAAAATAATGCTTGGTATAATGTTATGCATAAATCGCGCATACCTCACGGAGCTTCACCAAATTTCGTGCAACAAAAACCGATGTAGGCCTACCATCATCACTTATATAATAGATTCTATCCAATTCTCGCTATTCACAATAAAGGGCGCGCCGCCAACTTTGCGATTAATCGTGATGTATCATGGGAAAAGGTCGACATCAAGTCCGCGCAATACAGAATATTACCATGCTATTACATAGGAACACGTGACAATATTTTTTTTTTTTTTTCTATAACGATACTACACGCAAATCGATAGAGAAAAATTAATTGTGCACCTTTCAAATCACATTATTAAGTATTATTGAGTATCGATTCGTGTGTAACACCTTTATTTTGACAAACTAAAAAATATTGTCACGTGTTCCTATGTAATAGCATGGTAATATTCGTATTGCACGGACTTGGATGTCGACCTTTTCCCATGATACATCACGATTACATCGCAAACCGCTGGCGGCGCCCTTATTGTGAATAGCGAGAATTACAGGAATGGCAGGACAGATTGGTGGACAGATTCGATAGGGTCTATGCCCTCAGTTGAGAATGGACCGTCCCACTCGATTTGTGAAAAGGTCGCGAACCCTTTTGGTGGACCCAAGTAACTGCCTAAAATGAGGCAAAATTGAAAAGAGATGGAGTTTTAAATTGAACTTTAGAATTTGAAAAGTATAAATCACGTTGGGTCTAAGGCTGCGCTAACACTTTTCTTTGATGACTTTGACCACAATTTTTAACTTGTTCAAATATGATAATATCATAAAAATACAAGAATCTAAGCTAATTGAACAGACAGTGATGGCAACAAAGCCTTTACACAGTTAGGGGTGTGCAATAATTACGAGCCGGGGGATTTTCAAATTGTTCGCCAAAAATTATTCGCCCCCCCTCTCGGCCCGCCAAAAATCGCTTGCCCTTCCTCTCGGCCTGCCAAAAAATCTTTACCCCTTCCCCTTTGCAAATGCTAAATTTTTGGGTTCCCAATTTGCAAACTTTAAATGATCTAGATATGATGCGAGCATAGCAAGCAGGAAATTTTGTATATTTGAAAGTTTCTGTGGTGTTTTCCTAAGCCTTTTAGAGTGTGCTATTTAAAAGGTGTCCCGTAAATGTGTCCCAAAATTGCTTCCCCCTTCGGCCTGCCAAAAATGGCTTGCTCCCCCCGGCTTGCAAAAAAATCTTTGCCCCCTCCAATTCCCACCGGGGCACAGTGTCATCGCCCCGATATCTTCAGGCAGAAATCGCCATGGTAGGTTGAATCCACAGCCACGTAGGCCCCTATGGCCATTTTGTTCCGACCTTTGAGACGCATAATGAGCCGAGGGACATCCGACTAGGCTACTGACAATAGCCTGGTAATTGACCTCTCTGTGTGTGAGTGAGCATGTATACGCCATAATGAGGTCAATGGTCATCTGCTTTTATACTGCCTCCACGGGAGTGAGTGCAGCTAGCCTACGCTTCGCTATAGTTCGGCACATGTCAGTTTTTGAGTTCAAGACGCACGCTTCTTTCTCAAGACGCTAGCTAACGACTATCGTATCCGTTGAACACATTATATTCAAGTGCAAGGAACAAAATCTGGCTTTTTAAGACTAAATCAATTACGAGAGATATTCATCAATATTTCTATCCCGGTATTTAAAGATTTATCGTCTGAATATCAAATCGTGCATAGCACATTCACGATCCCGGTATCGACCGTGTATCGATCCCGGGTATTCATTCTGCTGTATAATGTAATTATTAACCGCGGGCGATGTCGGTGTGCGGGGCTCATAATTATTGCAAAGCCCTTAGCTAACTTGATAATACATTAACGGTCTCATACAAGAGAAAAGTCTTTCAAAATAATATATAGTGTGTTTAAACGTAATGTTAAAAGAAAGCATTGTTTTTGCCGCAGTGCGGCGTTAATTTGGAATCACTGAAGAACGTTTAAATATTACTATATACTGAAATATTGGTATGTGGTTATTTTGACCATTGAGGTTTTTCCTGCACATCAGTAGCTTTATTAATATAAAGGTTAAGTTTTTATTTGTAAAATTTTGGTTTTGTAGCCTATGCGTTGATTTTGTATGCGATTTATTTTTAGAAAGTGTTTTTGTGTGGTTAAGGCAATAGGCCTACTATTCAACAACACATTCAACCTGATCTCTTTGTGGCAATGACGAAAATGGGCTATGAGCATGCGTACTGTCAATTTTGTATATAGGGATTGAGCTCATTTGCATACATTAAACGAAAGAGTTCACTATACTTCAAAAGTTGCAAGCAAAAAGTTAATATCAAGTACTCGATTACACGTTATCCTGATACACGGTACTCAATTATAATTATAAACTTCAACAAATCTTTTTCATCATGTAAAACATTATGCTGATTAAAAGAAAGGAAACCATTGTCATAAATGTTTTGTTGTTGATGTCAGGCACTAACAGCTGAAATCAAGACGATAACGCTGGCTTTGTTTTGGGTAGGAGGCAGGGCAGGATCTTTAAAACCTTTTTGGGCACTAGCCAGCCGGGAAGGGGTGGAGGGGGGCAGGGAGGTAAATAAGGATAATTTACTGGGTGGGCAATTTAATTTATTTTTGCCCTCAAATTAGGGAAATAATTTACTGGGTGGGCAGCGGTAATTATTGGCATCCAGGCATTTGGATTTTCGGCAATGTTTTTGCATATAATTTGGTGTTGATGTAGAGTGGATTTTACCCTATGTGTATTCATCTTATGCTGATATAACTTATTAGCATATTCATGTAGCAAACTTCAAGAAAAAATGTATAGCCTGCCGTATTATACTTCACTCTGGACATTTAAAAATCTTATACTAATTATCACTCACCATTACCCCTATAGGTAGTAAAATTAGATGGTAAGGGTAATATTTTATGTTATTGGCCCGGGGGGCATCATTACATACATCATTTGTACATAGGTCAAATCTTAGAAATGTAGTTTCTGGACATCTGTAAGTGGTAAGGGCTCAAGCTCAGTGACAACAAACTTGATGACCAGGGGAATATTTTGCATGGGTCAGGTTACAGGTGAAAGGTCATCTGGGGTCAAATCTTAAAATTGAATTTTCTGGACATCTGTAAGTACAGGACTCAAACTCGGTGACAACAAACCTCATAACCAGGGGAACATTTTTGGAACATTTTGCAGGAGTCGGATACCTCCACAACACCAGTTTGTGGTCTACACTCTAAGAAATAAAGGTTCTAAATACCCAGCAAACACAAAAACGTTTTAAAAACGTTTTAAATAAGTTATATTTTGGCTTTTGGTTTATGTAAAAACGTTTTAATAACATTAAAATGTCGGGTTATATAAAGGTCATGATAACGTTTTAAAACGTTTTGTATAAAACACACTACAACAATATTTTTAAATGTTTTCAAAAAATGTTATTGTAAACTATTTTTGCAAACATTTTTGCCAAATATTGTGTCAATACTTAAATATCATTATGTTAAAACATTTGAACCAAGCAAACACAGAAATGTTCTTAAAATGTTTTTTCAAAACCTTTTAATAACATTTAAATGTCGGGTTATATAAAGGTCATGAAAACGTTTTTAAAACGTTATTGAAAATATTTTGGGCAAACATTTTTCGCAAAATATTTTTCAACTAAAATAACATTCTGTTTAGAATGTTTTGTATCAAGTTTTCCGAAATGTTTTTGGAATGTTATTAAAACGTTTTTATACCCTTTATATAACCCGACATTTAAACGTTTTCTGTAAATTGAACATTTTTGTTTGCTGGGCAGTAGATTATCAAAAGATGTTTTTAAGGTTATGAAAACGTTTTATACTCATAATATACCCTTTATATAACCCGACATTTAAACGTTTTCTTACAACCTTTTATAACCTTTTGCGAAAGATGTCGAAAACGTTTTGTGTTTGCTGGGTAGGACCTTTTTTGTCCTCTCAGGAGAACCCTCCCTCTTGAACCTCTCAAAAAGGTTCTTTAATTTTGGAGAACCCTTAAAGGTTCTCTAAAGAACCGAAAGTGGTTCTGTATCACACTTTCGGGGCCAATTTAAGCGGTTTTGGAACCATTTTTGGTTCTTTAGAGAACCTCTAAGGGTTCTGCTGAGAGGACAACTTTAGAACATTTTAGAACCTTTATTTCTTAGAGTGTATGACCAACATTTGACACTAGTATTGACCTATTTCCCAACCATAATTAAAATGTTTATTTTGCCAATTCTTATATTTTAGTAAATTACATAAGCCCCAATGTTAATGTTGCACAAAATAATAAAGACCCATGTAGAATCACAGTCGAAAGGCAAGTAGTGAACAAAAATATATGTATTCTTTCAACATTGAAAGTTTAGATTGATTGCAGGAAATTATTTTCATAATTATCATGATTATAATACTGTTACCTATTTGTGCATCCTCAAAGACTTAAAATGAGCAATGTACACCAGGCACAAAAAGAAACTCGTCAGTTATATTCATCCTTGCTGTTCAATAACTTGATAATTTTGGATTATTCTGAAATATACATTTTGTAAATTGGACTTTTCTTTCTCATTTGACACCCTGTTCGTGAACATTGAGCAAGAATTGACCAAGATATGCGCTTCCAAACTCTCAAACCCCAAAATGGAAAGCTGAAATTTTAACGATTCAATTGTGCCTGTTACACTGTGTGCTTTATTGATTGGCCCGTGGTGCTTGTGCAATACAACGATGCGTTCCCATTGAAAATCGTTGAAAATGCAACTTTTGATTTTGGGGTTTCAGGCTTTGGAGGCGCATATATTGGACAATTCTTGTTCCTTTTTCACGAACAAGGTGTCAAATGAGAAAATAAAGTCCAATTAACAAAATGTATATTTCCAAAATATAATCCAAAATTATCAAGTTATTGAACAGCAAGGATGAATATAACTGACGAGTTTCTTTTTGTGCCTGGTGTATTTCTGGATTAAAGCTTTAAATAATGTTTCAAGTCTATAAAAACACGCCTCATTAAATAATTCAAATTTATGGGCTCAATGAATTCTTTCAGGTTTTGTGTGGAAATTGGTCAAAATAATATTTTAAATGTTTGGCTTTCAATACCATTTTGTACTCTGTGATATTTATTCCTACTCAAAGTTGTAAACACTGTAAATGAATTGACAGATGTTTGTATCATTTTCATTATTCAACATCACTTTAAAAATGCAAAAGTTGAGTTCAAGAGATGCACCATGGTACTAGTTTTATGATAATTATTATATGGTGCCCAATTTTTTGTGGGCAAAATAAGTAACAGGGTGGGCAAGTTGAATTTACTAGGTGGGCAAAATAATTTACTGGGCAGTTAACATGTTCTTTACCGGGGGGGGCACTCAAGTTTCACAGTGTACACATGCGTGACCAGAGATTCTCAAAACATACCCTAAACATGATTTGCCCTCTAAACTATAAATTCCTTACTTAAATTATTGTCAATAATTCTTATTCATTATGACTAGTGTAAATATTTGAACAAAAATGTGAGCAACATTAATTATTTTGACCCCGGTATAATCTTTGAACTCGAAAAATTCTGGAATTGCGATATTTTTTTAAAATTATCAATCCCTTAGATTGTAATGGTATCCTTGGTTTTAGTAAAGTTTTTTGATTGGAAAAAACCCTGACACTGTAAAAATATATGAATTTCTTCAATGGCCATTCATGGTGTAGGCCTAAACAAGATATAGAACATATTAAAAGTAAGTCACTATTTTGTTGAGAGAACTGTTTAAAATATTCATTCTAACAAGATATAGAACATTTATAAAGAGCTCATCAATAAAAAATATAAACACTAAATTAATTGTCCCTCCCCAATGTCATTCATTGTAGGGCCTACTTGTTAAAGGATGTTTACGTTTCAAGTTAAGAAATAAATTATTTTAACATATCAGAAAACTTGGAGAAGTACTTCCTTTAGAGTCAGTCGCCATAAGTGTATACGAGGTATTGTTGGTCGAAGCAGCAAAAACAAAAACAACAAAAAAACAAAACTCATATACTTTGAAAACTTGCCTAATTTATTGTTGTTAATGAGTTATGTACGTTTCACAAAAGTATTGTTGTTTCAGTCCTCTTTACAACATAACTCACGAACCACAAGACCTACATAAGTATATCTGTGATATTTGAATTCTTCTACACGCTCGCTATGAATTGAGCAATGCAATTTAGGCTAAAGTATGAGCTACTTTTTTTTCTGCTGCTTCGACCATCAATACATCGTATACCCTTAAAAATACTACACCCCCCTCGATAAATTTGTGTCTATTTTTGCATTTTTCTCAAAAACTAATAACACAGTGGTAACAAAAGTTATGTATATTATAGGGGCAAGGAGTCCAATTATTACACTGGAATTTCAGTGACCCAAGACACGTGGTTCGTTATTTATGATAAGAAAAGAGGTACCGCTACAATGTACCTCATTTTCTATCATAGGCTATATATACTGAACCGCTTGTCTTGAGTCACTGAAATTTCAGTGTAGTAATTGGATTCCTTGCCCCAATAATATACATAACTTTTGTTACCATTGTGTTATTATTTTTTGAGAAAAATGTAAAAATACACGAATTTCCCATAGGGGCGTAGTACCCCTTAAACCATCGAGATAAAAATCTGGATAAACTGGTGTGACTGTGGAGCTGTTAAGGTCTGGTCGATTGACCGATATATCGATTTTGTATGTGTCTTAAGGATCGTGTATTGAAGCTTATTGACCACAATACAACCCAAAGTACAGTCAATATTGTACAACATAAATAGATTGTATAGTGTTCTGCCACTGCCAGTTCAGCTCAACAGCAACCGTAAGCTAACACATCAGGTCTAGAGCTGCATCATGTATTGTAAAAAACTATGTACTGAGGACTGACACTTGAAAATTGCAATGTAAGTATCATGCTATCAGTGATCATTCCGTTTTGGGTTTTTTTCGTACTTCGTGAGCTGCATATGCATATTATTATATGGAAATAGCTACGCAAAAACTGCGAACGGTATCCCATTTTTTATTCGCGAATTCCCCCATAGAGCTCAAGCCGGCTTTCTTCCATATGACCTAATTTTTTGGCTTTAAAAAGTAATCAGTAAACCGCCTTAGTCATGTTAGTTGTTACTAACATTATTTATGTAATAATTTTTGGCAAGTATTAAATTTGACCAAAATCATATAAACTGGGCTCAAAAAAAACCTTATGATTTTTCACACGGTCATGTCTTAAAATCATGTCCATCAAAGTGAACCACAATTACACACAGGGTTACTTCAATACTATACTCTAAACACATGTCAGTAACGTACGTAGCAGTTGCACAACTGTTACAGCAAAATACACGGACATGGAAGTTGGAACAGTTTCCTGGACGCGTCACACCCCATTGGATATGATTGTGTGTAAAGTAATTGTAACAGCAATGTGGACTTTCCTGTCTCAGGATTCCCTCACAAAAATAACACTCGTACCCAACGGATATCGAACAGATATAAAACGCACACCGATCAGGCGAACACGGACACACCCCTGTACGCCACACCACACACCGTCGACGTCCTATACGATAAATATAAATTTAATACTCCGTTGGTGAGCGACGGGCGAGTGGTAGTGAGCGACAGGCGAGTGGTATTTCACTGAACGCAAGAAAAGGAGTTCTATCTGATTGGCTAGCAATCGATCGCTTAGGTCGCTCAGTAGTCAACTACAAACTCATGCATTCAATTCGATTGAAATCGATTATTCTATTATTGACGAAGATGAAAGCGTGATAGTGTGTCAATAATGTACATTGTATTGCAGCTGGATTTTACATACATTCCTTTATATTATTATTTCTCAAAGAGTTGAATATGATCACAATTTTTACCCAGGATTTCAAATTTTTACCCGCAAATTGCAGTTAAACATATCCACAGCAAAATACCGGTCCTCACTAATTAGTACATTTAATTTCCAGTTAGTACATTTAAACGAAACCTGTGATTTACGTGACAACAAATAAAATTTTCTTACAATAGAAATATCATATGGGATACTGATATGGTAGGCCGCAACCGCCACAACGTGGAGCTGCTACGCGTAGCTGACTTTTTGTTCCGTGGAGCCAAATTGACCAATCATGTTAGAGTTTTTCATTACTCGGAGGTAAAACTGACCAATCAAGTACGACTTACTCATTACGTGAAGCGAATTTAGTCATTAAGAATTTGCCAGACGAGCTTCACGTAGTTGCAAGATATCCTCGGTCACGATAGTTATGATTCAAAAAGTAATTTATGAAAAGTACGAACCGACTTATTATTAAGATGGACATGCACTCACAAGAAACTCATACAGTATTGTACACAACTATATAGCTAGGCAGAGTGGTGGTAAACCATGCACACAATTCTGCGATCTGCAGTGTACGCCGGGAGCTGATTTGTACATCTTGCGCGGCGTGGCCTGCGGAATTCGACCTTCAGCAAACCAGTTCGGATTTACTTAATATACTAGTAGTAGGCCATACATACTGTAGTTACGGTACTGCCCGTTTTCCTATACACAATACTCAGTGCGCTCACCATTGACGCGTGACCTAGTGTATGTTAGAAGTATTATGCCATTGCCTATATGACGTCACTGTGTAAAAAATAACCAGTCAATATTTAAAGTATTCTCTGAAATTCTAGAAAATATAGTTTTGTAACATTTCCTAAATTTTTAGCTAATTTAGGTGTTTGGAAATATTGGTACTTTTGTGTTTTAGCAAGGATATATAAACGACAGATAACACCAAAAAATATGAACAAATTATTTCTAAACCGTGTTAAGTCTGCAAACCATTATGCTTCTCATTTTCAAGAACGCTGGTTAACAATAAGCAGACTATTGTCTCATTTCGTAAACAAAAGCCCAGACAGTATTGTTACCTTGCGTTCGCTTTATAATCATTCACCCAACTGAAACTATAATACCAGCTCATTGTTCATTGCACAGGTAAAACAGACACAAGTGCAGTGTGTATTTAACCAGAGAAGATCTGATGTAACATAGTTGAGCTGTTTTCATTGAGTGTTATCTTGGTTTAATAGCTTTTAATGGGGTTTAAGTCCTTCAAAGGTCGTGGTGAATTCTACTGTAGACATGACTGCATCATGATTATTTTAAAGTCAACAACATTCAACAATATGATCACCGTGATAGTATGACAGTATCAGTACCGTGGGTGTCAGTGATCCTGGCCTGACACAGTAGACAAACAAACAAACACGCCACACACATGGCACATGCATGCAAGGTAACATTGACTATACACTAATCAAACAATGGTATTGATCCTGTACAACTGTTTGTGGTTTATTTACATTCGATTCATTTAAAATCCACATAGTAAACATTACTTTTGGCAAGAGTTTTCTCTCTCTGGAACGATGATGCATCAACTGGCTCCGCGTAATGAAAAGATCTAACATGATTGGTCAATTTAGCTCCGCGAAGCGAAAAGTAAGCTACGCGTAGCAGCTCCACGTTGTGGCGGTTACGGCCAGCCATATACTGATCATGCGAAAATCGTAAAACATAGAATAGAAACAGTGTGGCCGGCTCTCAAAATCTCAAATTGTATGCATAGCCTGAGTCGCACGGCCTATCTCGAACAAAATAGCTCAAAATCACCATGCGTAGTTGTTGAAAAACGTGAGGATTTATCGTACTACCACGGCAATTTTTAACACGAAGATATAGGGATGTTGACGGTGTGCACCACTCTCTCACGAATACTTTCATTTGTTCTATTAAACTGCTTCACGTAACTCTATTATTATGCTGGTGAATTTACCAGGCTGTGACATGTTATGCAACAAGCGGTTCCATGCATTTTTCAGTTGCGTCAGTAGGTAATCGTTTGGATATTTGACATGTCATTAGACTAGAGTATTGAAGTAAGCCTGTGTGTAATTTTGGTTCATTTTGATGAACAGATTGTCAAGATATGACTATGACCCATTCCATGTCAACTCCAGGGATGTGCACCGCAGCACCTCTTCAATTTTTTCTTTTTCTGTGTGGTGGTAGATATTGATGAGAAAGTAAAATCCCGAAAATTTGAGCTTCATACTCCATTTCGTTTTCCCGTGGCATCAATTTGAAATTTAGGGGTCAGCATAAAAATGTGTCGTAACGCGAAAGACGACGTTTGGAGGTCCATAAATGTATAAAGGAACCCTTTACAACTTTGAAAAGTATGTATCCTGGGATACTTATTTGTGTAGAATTCAAATCTGGCATCAGAAAACTTGTAACTCCTTTACTTTAAAAGATATAGGGCTCTCAAAATGCAACTTCGTCCATCCAGGCCCAACTTTGGGGGGTCAGAACTCCAAAAGTAAAAATAATTTTATTGTCCATTTTTTTGCCAGTCAGAGCCCTTTGATGGGACATTACTCTTATCCAATATTGAGCCTATTAGAATACTTTTAGCTGAGATATTACCCATGCAAAACCCCAATTGTACATTTTTTTGTACATTTGGACCCCCCTGAAAACCAATGTCAGACAATTTGACCCACCATCAACTTCAGGTATGTTGAAGATATGTCCGTGGACAACATTTCTGAGAGATATTGGCTTGGGGTCTCGATGGCTTCAACACATCACTTAGGTTAGCCTACTCCATAGAGTTGTACACATTTTTGATTTCACATGTATAATGACTTTATGTACAAGTCTATGGAGAATGCAAACCTAACTAATTTTACTTTCTCATCAATATCTACCACCACACAGAAAAAGAAAAAAATTGAAGAGGTGCTGCGGTGCACATCCCTGGAGTTGACATGGAATGGGTCCTATGTAAAAAATTGTGAGTTTATTTTTGAGCCCAGCTTAAGTTAATTAGTTAGATTGATACTTAAATTTAGTCTGGGTAGTATCTCACACTCATAGACATGACTTGTTCGCCTTGTTGGCGCAATTCAAAAGGAGGCCCATTCCATGCCAACTCCAGGGATGTGCACCGCAGCACCTCTTCAATTTTCTTCTTTTTGTGTGGTGGTAGATATTGATGAGAAAGTAAAATCCCGAAAATTTGAGCTTCATACTCCATTTTGTTTTCCCGTGGCATCAATTTGAAATTTAGAGGGGTCAGCGTAAAAAATGTGTCGCAACGCGAAAGACGATGTTTGGAGGTCCATAAATGTATAAAGGGAACCATTTACAACTTTGAAAAGTATGTATCCTGGGGTACTTATTTGTGTAGAATTCAAATCTGGCATTAGAAAACTTGTAACTCCTTTACTTTAAAAGATATAGGGCCCTCAAAATGCAACTTCGTCCATTCGGGACCAACTTTGGGGGGTCAAAACTCCAAAAGTAAAAATAATTTTTTGTCCATTTTTATGCCAGTCAGAGCCCTTTGGTAGGACATTACTCTTAACAAATATTGAGCCTATTATAATATTTTTAGCTGAGATATTACCCATGCAAAACCCCAATTGTACATTTTTGTACATTTTGACCCCCCTGAAAACCAATGTCAGGCATTTTGATCCACCATCAACTTCAGGTATGTTGAAAATATGTCCTTGGACAACATTTCTGAGAGATATTGGCTTTGGGACTCGATGGCTTCAACACATCAGTAAGGTTTGCATTCTCCATGTACAATTGGGGTTTTGCATGGGTAATATCTCAGCTAAAAGTATTCTAATAGGCTCAATATTGGATAAGAGTAATGTCATACCAAAGGGCTCTGACTGGCGAAAAAATGGACAGTAAAATTATTTTTACTTTTGGAGTTTTGACCCCCCAAAGTTGGTCCTGGATGGACGAAGTTGCATTTTGAGGGCCCTATATCTTTTAAAGTAAAGGAGTTACAAGTTTTCTGATGCCAGATTTGAATTCTACACAAATAAGTACCCCAGAATACATACTTTTCAAAGTTGTAAATGGTTCCCTTTATACATTTATGGACCTCCAAACGTTGTCTTTCGCGTTGCGACACATTTTTTACGCTGACCCCCCCTAAATTTCAAATTGATGCCACGGAAAAACGAAATGGAGTATGAAGCTCCATTTTTCAAGATTTTACTTTCTCATCAATATCTACCACCACACAGAAAAAAGAAAAAAATTGAAGAGGTGCTGCGGTGCACATCCCTGGAGTTGACATGGAATGGGTCAGGAGTAAGTTTGGACAACTCAAAAATAGTGTAAAAGTTGCATCAACTTACTGAGTAATGCCAACGAACAATTTCTATGAGTGCACTGGTCGGGCCAAGAAGGTCGGCTTGCTCAGGTTGAGACTTATTGCCCATAACGTAGTGGTATAACGGGGATTTTTTTTCAAGAGGGGACGGGGGAAGCAACACTATGGTAAAAACTCTAAAATATCACGGTAACCAGCATCAGAGGGAAATTTGTCGGGCGGAGCGGGGTCAGGGTATGTAAAGTCCAGCTGAAAGTCAATAGAGAGCTTGCGGAATGAAGTTACTGGAACTTTAACGGCAACTTCAAAAATATCGATTCGATTTCTTGCTCAACTTCACTTCAACGCGAACGTCAGATTGGTTTCTGTACCAACAGCGTCTTGTTGTTTAAACTAGGGGAAGTGTATCAATGGGTGATCAAAAGAAGGGTATGTAAAAGCGACTGCATCAAATTTCTCCCTTTTGTTTGCTGAAGTGGTTTGTTGGTAACACTTATTACAATAGGCGTTTAGTTTGAATAAACATGGATTACATCTCTTGGCGATGACCAATGCAATGGGAATTAGGCCTATGTTATGAGCTATACGCTAATATTATACTTCTAAACATGTTTCAATTAAATATTCTTGTGATATGCCTATTATTGTCCCGGATTATTATAATAAAAGCTCAATTATTATTCCAGTAAACGTCAGCTTTGTCAATTTTATATTTCCATCAGGACACAAGCCCATTTTATCTGTTTGCTCTCCCTAGCCCCCCCCACCACCATCACCACCTCTCCATATCATCCCTCCCTCCATCTATTCATCTATCCTCACTTTCCCACTCCCCAGTGGCGTTGCCAGGAGTTTTCTTTTAGGAGGGCAAGGACTCCTCTTTGCATTCTGATCGAATTAAATATATCTCCCCGAATGATCCTCATTTTGTTCTTTAAAAACTCCCAGAATTTTGAATTTCAACCAACATATTTCTGGATGCTCCTTTTCTGACATTCTTATTTTTTGTAACAAATAGGCCTCCTCTTTTAATAATGAATAATTTGGTTGACATACAATACCCATAGGCCTATAATATGCGTATTTCTGCTGAATTGGGGTGCATAATGTAGGCCTAAATGAATAAAATAATAATTAAATAAAATACCTGAACAGTACAAACATATTTGGTTATATAGAGGTGTAATTATAAGACACGCAACGTTGTAAAAAAATGTTCACAGTAGCTGCAATTCGCAGAAGTTCACTACACTGCTGGGTCGCGTAAAATCAGTCCATTTTACTAGAACTTAATCCCCTTGGCGTTGAAGTCAAGCCAAAAACTTGGTTCCGCAAGCTGATTTGGTGTACGTCATGAGCACACACAAATGTATATATCAAGTGTGACGTTTGGAACAAAATTTATTTTGATCTAATTCAATCAGTAATTTTAGCATCATGTGGCATGTTTTTTACCCAAACCAAATTAGATT
The DNA here is from genome assembly GCF_039555335.1 of Amphiura filiformis. Classification (NCBI taxonomy): domain Eukaryota; kingdom Metazoa; phylum Echinodermata; class Ophiuroidea; order Amphilepidida; family Amphiuridae; genus Amphiura; species Amphiura filiformis. Next base: position 57,312,523 of record NC_092646.1, on the reverse strand, counting down.
TCCAATAATTGGTCTATTAACTAGACAATACATAAGTGGTAATTATGTAGTCTATGAGGAAATATGCAAACCATTGTTTTAATTATGACGTATTTTCATCATAATTTACGGCACACTATAGATTCTGACGTTAACTTTAACTTCAAGCGGCTTTAATAGCTTTTAATGGCAGAGTGGTTTTGAATACATAATCCTCTATAATCCTCTAGACGTTAAAGTTAAAGTTAAAGTAACTTCATTTCGCAAGCTCTCTATTGTTGTAGTAATGAGTTACCAATGATTATATCGGGCGCATTTGTATGAGGGGTCCTGATTAGAAAATGACCCCGGAACGTGGGTTGAAAAGTGATTTTACTTGAGGTCATTTAAATATGATCCTTTTAGGGGTCAATTTAACATGATGTCGAACAACAGAAAATGACTCCGATCGTGGTTGATTTAACCACAAAATAGGGTTCAATAAAACTATTAACAGGGTTGATATTTTGACTCCGCCGTTTTAAGTGAGTCAAGAGCTGACTATCAACCAGGAACTATGAAATACAAAGTGAATAATATCTGGCATCTTATTAAAAAAAGAGTTTAATGTTCCATCCACTGAAGATTGTTTCTGATCCAAAATACAGGCCCTCTCATAAGGTTTCCACATCATTTAGAGTTATATTCGTTGGAATTTGTGTTCAGTGCATGTAGTCTAATCTTTTTCGTTTTGTTTTATTACAGAATAATGCCTGTGAAAAGACGTCCACGAGAGTGGGACTACCTTATGCCACACGTATGTCAATATTGCAGAAGGAGATTCTACAACGATGTGTTCAGGTATTTATTCCATATAAGGCATCATGAAATGCGGATTCGTCCTTACTGGTATGACTATAAGAGCAAAGTGGTGTATGTACCTATTCCCAAGATAGGGAGGAGAACAAGAAGTGCACATAATAGAAAGAAGGTGTTAGGAAGGAAGAGAAAGGGTAAGCAGCAGAAGAAGGGAAAGGATAACAATATATCTAGGCGTGGACAGTCCATTCAGTTAAAGAAGAATCACCTAAATGGTCAGAAAAGGAGTGATGATGGGATTCCTAAGCTCAGTAAGACATGCTGTGAAACACATGAATCACGTGAACTGGTAGGTGAAAAACATATTGTGCGTGAGCAGCAAAAGGATTGCCAAACGTCTTCCAAGTACTGTAATGAAAAAGTTCCCGAGTCTTCCATTGCTTCAGAAGCATCTTGTCAAGAGAGCAGTAACACCAATGATAAAACATTGCATACTGAGAGGCGTTTCAAATGTAGGCTTTGTAACAAAGCCTTCACACGGTCATATGACCTGAAAAGACATGGGCGTACTCATTCAAAAGTGGAGCCTTTCAAATGCAAATTTTCTAACAAGGGCTTTACACAGTCAAGCATCAGGAATGAACATGAACGTATTCATAATAAAGAGGAGCCTTTCAAATGCAAATTTTGTAACAAATGCTTCACACGGTCAGATGCCCTGAAAAGACATGAACGTACTCATTCAAAAGAGAAGCCTTTCAAATGTAAAATTTGTAACACAGGCTTCACACGGTTAGATACTCTGAAAAGGCATGAACGTATTCATACTCAAGAAAAGCCTTTCAAATGCAAATTTTGTAACAGAGGCTTCGCACAGTCAGATTGCCTGAAAACGCATGAACGTATTCATACTCAAGAGAAGCCTTACAAATGCAAATTTTGTAACAGAGGCTTCGCACAGTCAGGTTGCCTGAAAAGGCATGAACGTATTCATACTCAAGAGAAGCCTTTCAAATGTAAATTTTGTAACAAAGGCTTCACACGGTCAGGTCACTGGAAAGAACATGAGCGTATTCATTCAAAAGAGAAGCCTTTCAAATGTAAATTTTGTAACAAAGGCTTCACACGGTTAGATACTCTGAAAATACATGGACGTATTCATACCCAAGAGAAGCCTTTCAAATGTAAATTTTGTAACAAAGGCTTCACACGGTTAGATACTCTGAAAATACATGGACGTAATCATAATCAAGAGGAGCCTTTCAAATGCAAATTTTGTAACAAAAGCTTCACATGGTCAAATGCCCTGAAGAGACATGAACGTATTCATTCAAAAGAGAAGCCTTTCAAATGTAAATTTTGTAACACAGGCTTCACACGGTTAGATACTCTGAAAATACATGGACGTATTCATACTAAAAAGAAGCCTTTTAAATGTAAATTTTGTAACAAAGGCTTCACACAGTCAGGTCACTGGAAAGAACATGAACGTATTCACACTAAAGTGAAGCCTTTCACGTGCAAAGTTTGTAACAAGTGCTTCACATGGTCAAGTAACCTGAAAGAACATGAACGCATTCATACAAAAGAGAAGCCTTTCAAATGCACATTTTGTAACAAAGGCTTCGCAAAGTCAAGCCACAGGAAAGATCATGAGCGTATTCATACTAAAGAGAAGCCTTTCACGTGTAAAGTTTGTAATAAAGGGTTCACACGCTCAAGTCACTTGAAACGACATACACGTACACATACAAAAGAGAAACCTTTCCAAATGTTAAGTTTGTAACAAAGGCTTCACATGACCAAGTAACGACACATGAAGTTGGTCATACAAAAGGAAAGCCATTTAAATGTAAATTTGTAACAATTATAACATGTATAAGGCTTCACATGATCATTTCAATTGATAATGAATGTATTCGTACAATAGAGAAGCCTTCCAAATGTAAAATGTCTAACAAAAGCTTCAGTATATGAACGTATTCGTTCAAAAGTGAAGCCTTTCAAATGGAAATTTTCAAGTAACTTGAAAATGCATGCACATATTCATAGAAAGGTAATTAAGCCTTGCAAATTTTACAATAAAGCCTGCTTCACAGTCAGCTAACTTGATACATTATAAACGGTCTCATACAAGAGAGAAGTCTTTCAAATGTAAAGTATATGTTACAAAGCGTTTAGACAGACAAGCAGCTTGAAAGCACGTCAACGTAATTCATACTTGCCGCAGTGCGGCGTTAATTTGAAATCACTGAAGAAAGTGTAAATGTTATAGTCCAGGAGCAAGATCCCACAGGGGGCCTAAATAAGGACTTGGTTCACCCTCCACTACATACAAGGTTTGACACCATAGGTAGTTAGTATGGACCCTCTAGATCACTGCTAGGTAGGTAGTGGACTCAAATTGTGGTATCACTTTTTTTTACAGGTCATTTTATGTATGGACGTATAATCGCATAAAATCACCAAAAATAGGACAAAATTAAGGGGTAGGGGAGATATAAATTCCCATAACTCAACTTTTACTCATGATTTTGAATTCATTTTGGTATCAATATGTAGCTAAATGATTTTCCTAACTTTCTAGTATTATTTTTAAACAAAAACAGGTTTCATTTGATCATATTTGGAAGTATATAGTCCATAAATGAGTGGTAATCTGATTTTTTAAACCATATGTGTAAAGTTTGACATTGGCCTCAAATCTCACAACTATACCACTTTATATTTTCAAAATTGATTCAGTTTCCATTTTTAATTTTTTAATTTAAATTTTAATGTTTAATTTTGTTTTTAATGTTAAGCATATCAAGGGAAACATTATTGTAACAGTTCCAATCATTATAATATGTATGAGTTCGTTGGGGTGTCTGTGGGACGAGGTGTGTGTGTGTGGGGGGGGGTGCTGGGTGTACATAGGGTATGTGTGGGGGTGAGGGGATGAATGTGTGTGTACATGTCTTAATATGTCACTTCACTGCACCAACTTTACAAAATCCGTTAAGTTTCCATTGATGTGAATATTTATGTGTAGGACGTGTGTAACCACTGGGAAAAAGACAAAAAATGTTTAAAAAAAACAAAAAACCCAACAAAAACTGATGTTGATTTCCCTCGTATATCAGCATAACATAGAAAAATATTAAGGGTAGGGGAAATAAATCATCAGAAATCAATATTTTACTCATGATATTGACTTCATCTTGGTATTAATTCTATTCAATTCAATTTAATATGTATATCTAATTGATTGTTCTAACTTTTTGTATTATTTTAAAGCAAAGCGACCATTAGTTGTCAGGTAGATACACAGAAACTGTGAGAAAAGGGTACGTTTTCTATGTCTAACAGCGTAAATATGACAATATTAAGGGGTAGGGGAAATATAAACTGGCATAACTCAACTTTTACTCATGAAAATGAATTCATCTTGGTATCAAAATGTATCTAAGTGATTGTTCTTAACTTTCTAGTATCATTTTAAAGCAAAGCAACCATTAGTTGTCAGACAGATATACAGAAACTGTGAGGAAAAGGTATCTTTTCTATGTCTAACAGCGTGAAGATGACAATATTACGAGGTAGGGGAAATGTAAACTGTCATAACTCAAATTTTACTCATGAAAATGAATTCATCTTGGTATCAAAATATATCCAAGTTATTGGTCTAGCTTTCTAGTATTATCTTAAAGCAAAGCGACCATTATTTGTCAGGCAGATATACAGAAACTGTGAGGAAAAGGTAAATTTTCTATGTTTAACAGCGTAAAATGACAATATTAAGGGGGTAGGGGAAATGTACAACTGCCATAACTCAACTTTTACTCATGAAAATGAATTCATCTTGGTATCAAAATGTATCTAAGTGATTGTTCTAACTTTCTAGTAATATTTTAAAGCAAAGCGACCATTATTTGTCAGGTAGATACACAGTATTTGTGAGGAAAAGGTAACTATTCTATGTCTAACAGCATAAATAAATATGACATTATTAAGGGGTAGGGGAAATATAAACTGCCACAGCTCAACTTTTACTCATGAAAATGAATTCATCTTGGTATCAAAATGTATTTAAGTGATTGTTCTAACTTTCTAGTATTATTTCAAAGCAAAGCGATCATTAGTTGTCAGGTAGATACACAGTAACTGTGAGGAAAGGGTAAATATTCTATGTCTAACAGCGTAAATATGACAATATTATGGGGTAGGGAAATGTAAACTGCCAGAACTCAACTTTTACTCATGAAAATGAATTCATCTTGGTATCAAAATATATCCAAGTGATTGGTCTAGCTTTCTAGTATTATTTTAAAGCAAAGCGACCATTATTTGTCAGGCAGTATACAGAAACTGTGAGGAAAAGGTAATTTTTCTATGTCTAACAGCATAAAATGACAATATTAAGGGGTATGGGAAATATATAACTGCCATAACTCAACTTTTACTCATGAAAATGATTTCATCTTGGTATCAAAATGTATCTGATTGGCTGTTCTAACTTTCTATAAACAAAGCGATCATTAGTTGTCAGGTAGATACACAGAAACTGTCAGAAGAAGTCATTTTCTATATCTAGCAGCGTAATAGACCGTTCCCAAACACTTGTAAGGGGGAGGGGCCTGATGCAAAAAAATGTCATCGCAAAATATTCTTTCGCCCCCCCCCCTTTACAGACCTCAAAAATTGTAGGGCCCCCTTTTTGACATGAACATTATGGGTCAACCCTATAGAACTAGAAAATCATATAAACTCAATTTTTCCACGAAAATTTTTGATCATTTTTTTCAGGCCCCCCCCTTAGGAGGGTAAAAAATTTCAGACCCCTTTTGCATCAGGCCCCCCTTACAAGTGTTTGTGAACGGTCCCTAAATATGACAATATCAAGGTAGGGAAATATAAACTCCCATAACTCAACTTTTACTCTTGATAATGAATTCATCGAACGTTCTGGTATCATTAGTTGTTATGTAGATACAAAGGAAATGTGAGAAAAAACTTCCATGTGTAACAGTGTCAAATATGATAATATTAAGGGTAGGGGAAATATTACCATAACTCAACTTTGGCAGCATTAACTGTGAAGGGGAACACAGGAATACAAATCGTTGCACCAAAATTTGAATGTAGTATACGATTGAGGTTTCTTACGTTAATTGGTGCAATTGGACCATTTTAAAAATTTGACCTTTATTTATGATATTGATATATTCGACGTTATAACCCCTGAACTAAGCTTCGTAGAACTATGACAATTGTCTTTTTTATAATTCGTTAGCGATGAGAGGAACATTTTGAGATTACAACATTACAACATGATAGGATAATTTTTTAGTATTGGCCCCATTATGACCTTCAACCCCTCGTGGGAAACTTAATTGCTTTTAAAATAATGCCAGAAAATGAGAACAATCAAATAGCTACATATTGATGCCAAAATGGAATTGATTTTCGTCAGTGAAACTTGTGTTTTGGTGATTTGTATGTCCCCTTACCCCTTAATATTGTCATATTTTACGCTGTTAGACATTGAATATTAACATTTTCATACATTTTATGTCTATCTACCTGACAACTAATGAATTTTAAGTTGCTTTTAAAATAATACTAGAAAGTTAGAACTATCAAATAGCTACATATTGATGCCAAAATGGAATTCATTTTCATCAGTGAAACCTGTGTTTTGGTGATTTGTATGTCCCTTACCCCTTAATATTGTCATATTTTACGCTGTTAGACATTGAATATTAACATTTTCATACATTTTATGTCTATCTACCGGACAACTAATGGCTTAACTGCTTTTAAAATAATACTAGAAGGTTAGAACTATCAAATAGCTACATATTGATACCAAAATTAATTCATTTTCATCAGTAAAACTTGAGTTTTGGTGATTTGTATGTCCCCTTACCCCTTAATAATTGTCATATTTTACGCTGTTAGACATTGAATATTAACATTTTCATGCATTTTATGTCTATCTACCGGACAACTAATGGCTTAATTGCTTTTAAAATAATACTAGAAGGTTAGAACTATCAAATAGCTACATATTGATACCAAAATGAATTCATTTTCATCAGTAAAACTTGAGTTTGGGTGATTTGTATGTCCCCTTACCCCTTAATATTGTCATATTTTACGCTGTTAGACATTGAATATTAACATTTTCATACATTTTATGTCTATCTACCGGACAACTAATGGCTTAATTGCTTTTAAAATAATACTAGAAGGTTAGAACTATCAAATAGCTACATATTGATACCAAAATGAATTCATTTTCATCAGTAAAACTTGAGTTTTGGTGATTTGTATGTCCCCTTACCCTTAATAATTGTCATATTTTACGCTGTTAGACATTGAATATTAACATTTTCATACATTTTATGTCTATCTACCGGACAACTAATGGCTTAATTGCTTTTAAAATAATACTAGAAGGTTAGAACTATCAAATAGCTACATATTGATACCAAAATGAATTCATTTTCATCAGTAAAACTTGAGTTTTGGTGATTTGTATGTCCCCTACCCCTTAATATTGTCATATTTTACGCTGTTAGACATTGAATATTAACATTTTTCTCATATTGTATGTTTAACTACCTGATAACTAATGGTTTAATTGTTTTTAAAATAATACCAGAAAATGAGAACAATCAAATAGCTACATATTGATACCAAAATGGAATTCATTTTCGTCAGTGAAACCTGTATTTTGGTGATTTGTATGTCCCTTACCCTTAATATTGTCATATTTTACCCTGTTAGACATTGAATATTAACATGTTCGTACATTTTATGTCTATCTACCTCACAACTAATGGTTTAATTGCTTTTAAATAATACTAGAAAGTTAGAACTAACAATTAACTACATATTGTTACCAAAATGAATTCATTTTCATCAATAAAACTTGAGCTTTGGTGATTTGAATGTCCCTACACCTTAATATTGTCATATTTTACGGTACTACACATGAAAAATTGACATTTTTTAAACATTTTATGTCTATCTACCTCACAACTAATGGTTTAATTGCTTTTAAATAATACTAGAAAGTTAGAACTAACAATTAACTACATATTGTTACCAAAATGAATTCATTTTCATCAGTAAAACTTGAGCTTTGGTGATTTGAATGTCCCCTACACCTTAATATTGTCATATTTTACGGTACTACACATGAAAAATTGACATTTTTTAAACATTGTATGTCTTTCCAGCTAACAATTAATGGTTATTTTGCTTTAAAAGATTACAACAACCAAATAGCTATATATTAATGCCAAAATGAATGAATTATAATGAATAAATGTCGAGTTACGTTGGTTTGTACGTCCCCTAACCTTTAATATTGTCAAATTTTACGCTGTTACACATTGGAAAATTAACATTTTTATCATATTTCTGTTAAAAATAATACTGGAAAGTTAGAACAATCAATTAGCTACATGTTGATACCAAAATGAATTCATTATTATGAGTAAAGGTTGAGTTATGGTGGTTTTTATTTCCCCTACCCTTAATAATGCCATATTTGACATGGTTATACATAGAAAAGTAACCTTTTCTCACATTTTATGGCTATCTACCTGACAATTAATGTTTGCTTTGCTTTAAAATAATACTAACACGTTTGAACAATCAATTAGCTACATATTAATTCCAAAATGAATTCATTATCATGAGTTGAAGTTGAGTTATGATGGTTTATATTTCCCCTACCCCTTAATATTGTTACACACGCTGCTACATGTGGAAAAGTAACTATTTGTTTAACATTTTCAGTCTATTTTCCTGACAAACAGCGGTTGATCTCACCCCACACATATAAATATTCAAAATATTACATGAATGGCAACTTAACAAACAAATTTTGTTAATAGAACTTATATAGTTCAGCCGAGTGACATATTAAAACATGTAAAACACCCCAACCCTGAACCCTATACACATCCCGCACCCACCCCCACATACCCACACACACCTACCCAAACCCACACAACACAAACCAACATGCAAGCAAACATGCACATACATAAATATTTGAACCAGAACATCAAAGTTTGCCTAGATATGCTTGATATTAAAAACAAAATTAAAAAAAGGAAACTTAATTAATTTTGAAAATAGAAATTGGCACAATAGTAAAATTTGAAGCCAATGTCACAAAAACACCCACCCTGCGCATTGTTGTGAAAAATCTGATTTTTCACTAGTGTATGGACTGGCCACTTCCAATCATGATCAAATGAAACCTAGGTTTGCTTTCAAATAATACTAGGCAGTTAGAACAATCAATTAGCTACATATTCATACCAAAATAAATTCATTATTATGAGTAAAAGTTGAGTTATGAGAATTTATATCTCCCCTACCCTAATTTTGTCCTATTTTTGGTGATTTTATGCGATTATACGTCCACACATAAAATGACCTGTAAAAAAAAAGTGATACCACAATTTGAGTCCACTACCTACCTAGCAGTGATCTAGAGGGTCCATACTAACTACCTATGGTGTCAAACCTTGTATGTAGTGGAGGGTGAACCAGGCCCGTCGGAAGCAAATTAAAAGTGGTACGGCCCACTTTGGGGGTCTGGGGGTGAAACCCCCAGCGGGGTTTGAAGGGGAAGCTCAACACTTTGAAAAATGGAAAATAGAATTTGAACGGTAAGTTAATAGGACTTAACTTCAAAACTAGGACATTCAAAATAAGAATGATCAACCATAAAACATGTTACCAATTCATGATAAGACTCGATTGCAGTACACATGATAGTAAATTTTAAAGCCCAATTTTCGAGAAAAAAATGCTTGCGCGACGTCTGAGGGGGGATGTGCCCCCCTGAGAAGTTAGAAACTTTAGGAAAATGAAGACCTAATTGAAGCCAATTGGTGGACCATTTTGTCACTATTATTGTGTAAAATTTTAGTTTGAAAAAGCCTAAAATTTGCAAAAAGACGGCACAATTGAAGCCATTTGTGGACAAGTTTTAACTTTTATTGTCTGAATTATTGCTTTATAATTATGTACCCATAAAGTTGTGCACGCGGGTGTCAGAAGTGAGAAAAGTTTGCAAAATGAAGACCTAATTGAAGTCATTTGGTGGACTATTTTTGCACTATATTGTGTAAAATTTGAGTTTGAGAAGGCCGAAAATTTGCGAAATGACGGCCCAATTGAAGCCATTCGTGGACAAGTTTTGACCTTTATAAATTACCCGAAATTGCTTTACATGTAAACATAAAGTTGCGCACGCCTTTTGGCACTATTATTGTGTATTAGTTTGAAAAAGCCGAAAATATCAAATTTACGAAATGACAAGCCAATTGAAGGCCATTTTTTCACTGTTATTTTATGAATTATTGGTTTAAACATCAAGTGGTGGGTGTTAAATACAGGCACGAAAACGGGCAGTTGTTTGTTGTATACGCAGGAGGTGTCTGAGGGGGATGTACCCCCTGAGAAGTTTTGGAAATTTTGCAAAATGAAGGTCCAATTGAAGCCATTTGGTGCATCATTTTTACACTACCAAAACAAAAAAGGGCCCGAACTAGCTCAATTTGTTAAATTATAAATGTTACACTGACACTTTAGGCCGTGTAAAATTAATATTTTGGTTCTCGTCCCCTCACTCCTCAATTTCTGGGATTTGTCAGATTTTTTATATTTTTTTTAATAGATTTTTCAATTTTTTTAGACTTTGGAATGATTTATGAAATCTCCATACATATAAATAAGTTTATTAGAGAACAAGCATCACTTCCAAGTCTTTTTGTGGTACTCTAGGGGTTTATCCCTCAGAATCTCACATTTAAAGCATGCATGGATCGATGTTGAATTGAAGTCAGCACGGAGTCCGTCTTAATAGGCCTGACTTTGGTGACAATGTGACGGGCCCTGCATATCGGCGAGCCCGCCGTAATTTTCACATGCTTTTGGGCAGAGGACCCGCCTTCAAGCAAAATAATCATAGACCTAGGCCTATAAGCTATAGATTGACCCGACTGCGATTTAGGCATGGGCCTACTATCCGGGCCTACTATACGTGCAATTTAACCTTTTCCCTTCTCCTTTTCTCTTCTTTTTTCTCCTTTTTTCTCTTTCTCTTCTCTTCTCTCCTTTCCTCTCTTTTTTTTGGCCGAAAAGTGGTACGGCCATGGCCGTACCGGCCGTAGCGGTTCCGACGGGCCTGGGGTGAACGAAGTCATTTTTTTGAGGTTGCTGCTCCTGTACTATTACTATATACTGAAATATTGGTATGTGGTTATTTTGACCATGGAGGTTTTTCCTGCACATCGGTAGCTTTATTAATATAAAGGTTGACTTTTGTAAAATTTTGGATTTGTAGCCTATGTTTTGATTTTGTATGCGATTTATTTGTAAAAAAGGTTTTTTTTAAATATTTTTTTGGTTAATGCAATTCAACAACACACTCAACCTGATCTCTTTGCGGTCATGATGAAAATTGGCTACGAGCATGCGTGCTCAATTTTGTATAGGGATTGGGATCGTTTGCATACATTAAACGAAAGAGTTCACTAATTCAAAAGTTGCAAAAAGTTAACATCAAGTACTCGATTATAATGCACGTTTTCCTGATACCGGGTACTCGATTATCCAAAAGTACTTGCTGATGATGGTTGCCCGATTTAAATGCAAGTTTTCCTGATACCGGATGCCTGATGCAAGTGTCCGATTGTAAATGCCCTATTCTGGTCGGATAGGCGGAGCATAATATTAAATTCTGCTTGACCATCCTCCTGTAAAACTTTTGAAATCGCCAATCTCTCTATTCATGTGTGATTTCTCATGCATCATATAACACCCGTGGGAGTATAGTAGAATCAGTGGCGTAGCTGCCGGGGGGCTGGCAAAAATTGTCTATTTGGGCCCCGCCCCCTCAGACCCTGCGCCCCTAGCGCTATTTGGGCCCCCGCCCCCTAGCGAAGGAAAAAAAGGGAAAAAGGAGAGAGAGAGGAAAAAAGAGAGGGAGAGAAGGGGAAAAGAGAGGGGGAGATAGGGAGAGGAGGGAAAAGAGATAGGGAATCCATACGATATATGCAATACCATACGATTATTGTCAATAAGCCTGGCAAAAATTGTCTATTTGGGCCCCCGCCCCCTAGTGTGGGGAAAAAAGAGAAAAGGTGGAGAGAGAGGAAAAAGATGGGGAAGAGAAGGGAAAGAGAAAGAGGGAATCCATAGGCCTACGATATGTAGGGCCATACGATTATTATCAATATACTCGACAATATACTTGTAATGACTTCTTGAAGACAAAGAAATATAAATCTTTTGAAATGCTAATTGCACAAAAGCACCTATAAGAACAGTATATTGACTAAAACAATAAAATGGTCAACACAAAAAGAAAAGTCGAAAAAGGTGGTCAAGAAGGCTGTGTCCGACATGTTTCTTGTAGCATGCCCCAACCGAAAATTTTCAGTATCGACACAAAATTGGCCGATTAAGTTATTAAGCTATTTCAAACTTGGGGCCGGATTTACGATTAGACCGAAATATGGTAACATTGCTAAATTTTGCGCGCTTCGCGCGCACTGGCCTTTACGTAAAATTTACCTTAATTTTGGGCTAAAATTGTATGAAATTGGAAATTTTTAGTGCGCGCGAAGCGCGCACTTTAACCAGGAAATTAGCAAGAATCATGGCCAAAATTCATTTCTATTAAGACCAAATTAGTAATAAAAAAGCAAATGTTTCTCAGTAATAACCCGGTTTACCATCTTGGGCCACTGTATTGCCAAATTTAAACGTATTTACCTTTGTTTTTATATTTGAAAGTACACTTTCTTTTCGGTGGGGGTGCGTCGCACCACTCGCACCTACCCCCATTTTCGTTTGGTGGATTTGGGCCCCCGCCCCATACAGGCTTGCCCCCCTGGAAAAATTCCCAGCTACGCCACTGATTAGAATCACTGGGTATGAATATGCTATGAGCCTGTACACTGTAAATCCAAGTGTTTAGGGTTTCTGTAACACTTTTTAAACACTGCAAGGTGTTTAATTTTTCATTTACACAGTAAAGGTATAAGACACCTAAACACCAAAGTAAACACAAAGTAAACACATAAACACAAAGAGTAAACATATGAGAGTATTTAGATTCTAAACATTCAACATGTTTACTTTCATATTGTTCGAAAAGTAAATGCACATGTGTTTACTTTGTAAACATTTGGTGTGTTTACTTTCTAAACAATTTTGAAAGTAAACATGTTGAATGTTTAGAATCTAAATACTCTCATAATGTTTACTCTTTGTGTTTATGTGTTTACTTTGGTGTTTAGGTGTCCTATACCTTGAATGTGTATACTAAAAAATTAAACACCTTGCAGTGTTTAAAAAGTGTTGACGCCAACTTTTTGTAAATTTGGGACCCCTCCCCTTCCGAAGAAAATGATAGCCCCATAACCCGGTATAGTCTGATATTAATTAAAAGCGCCTGAGCGAAATACATCAGACTCTCGCGGGTACCGACTTGTTTCTACGAAAACAATAAAGTAGGACCTAAACATAGTCCATACAGGACCAACGCAATATTTAGCACCATAATTAACGCCGTCAGGCGTTGGTCCTTACAAATCCGTTCGCTACCCCCAGCAGTGCACCCTCATTATAATAAACAGTGACCAAAACCAAACCAGTCGATAAGTTACGTCATGAATCCAAATATGGGAAATAGTCCCGCCCATCATTCGGGCCATCATTCAACCGCGTCTATTACATAACTGGGACTCTCAAGTCAACTCAAGTTAGTATCCCAATCGATTGATTTTGATAATGCAATCAAAGCAATACAAACTTTTGAGGTCGCTTACCAGTGCATGGAAATAGTAGATATCTACTATTTCCATGACCAGTGTAAATCGGGCTGGTATGAATTAAATGAAAGTTTTTTGTTGCTATATCAGTGCAGAGATAATGTTGGCCTAATCAGTGTTAACAAAAAGTCATTTGTATGATTCTAGGTTTGTTTTCTTTTTTTATTTAATATTGTCACATTTGTCGATAGGCCTAACCGTGATACCATTAAAAAAGCTAAAAGAACATCAATTCTACACACCGTTTATTTGGAACTGAACTTTGATTTATTAAAGTCATAATGTACGATCTTATAATATGAATTTGGTTTTTTTTTTTTTCAAGCCTGATTTTATGGCATATTTGTAATGTATACACATGTCACAACTTGCATTTAAATGGAATCAGCCAAATTTGTTGCGTTTGTAGGTAAACAGAGCAAAGTTCGACATAAAGTCATAATTCTAGAATTATGACTTTATATCCTCCTATAGAACTGCGTGTTAAACGGCCAAAATACGAGGGGGTATCCAAAAGTTTTTGACATCACCCAGAAGAAAAAGAGCTATATTGATGAAATTTTGCCAGTGTAATCACTGGTCCTTTGGTACATTATGGTCCAAAAATGGTCTCATTAGTATGTTTACTTTCTTTACAGGTTGCGCTAGATGGGCAGTAGGCGCATAACCTTTTCATGATAAGATCCTCCACTTTCTTGATTTTTTTCACATAAAATTCCCATATAAAAATTTGTTCTTTGGGTCAAAACTGAACAAAAATCACCAAAAAATGCCATTTTTACCCATAAATTAAATGTATTGAATTAAGCGATGGTCTTTTTTTGCCTTATTCCAGGGTCATAAAATAATGGAGAAAATTTGAACATCATTAAATGAAGAATTTGGTTTCAAAAGGCATTAAGTCCAAAGACAGTTTTGTGGGATTTTTTATTTGAAAATATTGAGACAATTGAGTAGCAGTAACCTTGCCACTCTAATAACATTGGCGTAGTAGAATATATAGTTATAACAATTTTGGCAAATAATTGCAAATCCCTTTAACTTCCCACGTGCGAAGAAGAAAAAGGCATCAAATGCAATGGCAGCCATTTTAAAACCTTGGATTTGACAATTTTAGGGGACAAATCTATTATTGAAAGAGAATAAGCCAGATGTGCAAACATATCCATTCCAATCGTTAAATGTCATTTAAACTTTAGAATGTAAAAATATTCCAGCAAAATGTTACACAAGGCAGCTATTGAACTAATGCCTTTTGGAAACAAACTATTGAAATATTGTGTTAGTAAAGAAAGTGAATAGGCCTACCTCACTTTAATAGGAATTGGACTAAACTACAAATCAAGTAAATGACTACATTTTATGGCGATGTCGACATTTTAAAGAAAATTAACACAAATTGTCGGAAAACCATGTCCATGTAAAAAACTCCATTCGTCTGTTGGCGGGTAACTTCTTGAATTCCTAGTTTATTCGAAGCATGCAAAATAGCGGCGTCATCCATTTTATAGTATTGTAAAACAAATAATAATAACTGAGGCCTAATGATAAAATGAAACGATGGCCACCCCCAAAAAAAACCCTGTATAATGTGCGCAACCTACAAAGTGAAGAACTTAAAAAGAACATTTCAGCCCGAGTCACGGGTCAAATAATCGCCAAGTATCTTCTTAACCATTGATTTATATGGGACAGGAATAGAGGTTATCCATGTTCTATAAGCTGCATGTCCTATCAACGACTGCTATACCTTGTTTAGGACATTCTAAAGAAGTACCTGCATGTGCAACCATGACTGTTTCAAAATAGCCCGCCAAAGTCATACAGGTAACTCCGAGGTCGTGCATTGAATTAGTTTGAATGACGAATACTACGGGAACCAGTGCCTTTTGTTAGAAGTCACACATGAGTGAAGTGGGTAACCTCTATTATCAAAAGTCCCGGGGAAAATCTTCAATAGTTTCCCAATTGAAGAGGACATAGATAAATTGAATGAATGAATGAATGAATGAATGAATGAATGAATGAATGGACATGATTATCGATATTGTTACGCAATAGTGGTGTTAGATCCAAAGCTGGAAGCTAGAAGTTAGCAGGTGGAAGGCAAGTCTAATCTGATTGGCTAAATATCGTCAGTAGCTGTCAGTAGGCGTGGTTAGTCAGTTTGACATTTCCCTTGACTTTCCAAGGGAGGATATGTCGGATCTATAAGGACCAACGCCTGACGGCGTTGATTATAGTACTAAATATTGCGTTGGTCCTGTATGGACTACCTAAACATTAAAAATCTGGTCGAACATGTTTTAAATCGATTGTGAATTAGTGACAGGCTGTCGGAATAATCAGGGCCGGATTTACAATTGGGCAAGATGAGCCCGGACCCAGGGCCCCAAAAATTTGAGGCCCCCAATGTGGTCATGTGCATGGTTCTTTTTAGCTCGAAAACACCAAAATATGCTAAAATTTCACAATTTTGCGCGCTTCGCACACACTGGCCATTTGCATAACAAATTTCACCTTCATTTTGGGCTAAAATTGTCTGAAGTTGAATTTTTTTCACGCGCTTCGCGCGAAAAATGTCCTATAAAATCGATTTTATAGTAGGCACCCTATTTGAAAACAAAACTTGGACACTCGAGTGCACATGCCTTCCTCACGGTGAGTTTAGGGGCCTCCGAATTTTGGCCTGGCCCAGGGCCCCCCAAAAGGTAAATCCGGCCCTAATATCAGGACCGGAAGGTAAGGAAGTAATATTGTCGGCTGAAATTCATGAGGGCGCTATAGTTGTAGTCCAACTAATTCATGGCATATTAGATGGTCTAGCGGAAAGTTGGCCCATATTTGCAAGACTATCCTTGCCTTCAAGGTGAAACAAGCCTACTCATGTTACCCTCTGGCCATGGGCTGGCCTGGTGTCAGATCTTACCCAGGGAAAGATGACATTCCAATATTGGCCTTTAAGGGATCTAGAATGAGCGTTTATTGCGTTTCGACAGTATTTTTTTGTGGAACATGAGAGCACCTCAGACCTATCGAATTGCATTCTGAATACGAAGCATGTCTTTCTGATATTAAATAATTTTCATTTTTGAAAATCACAATATAATACAAATTTTATGACAAATTATAAAAATTTGATATTTTTCAAATTTTTGATATATAACAGTCCTCGAAGTAAATTATATAAATCTAATGATATATTCTTAAAGTGTATGTAGCTGGGAGGAAAAGCCGACGGTCAATTGAAAATTTTGACCTTTCATATTGAAGATATGGATTTTTTCCCAAAAGACCTTTTTTTATGTGTGTGTTTTTGAAAAAAATCCATATATTCAATACGAAAGGTCAAAATTTTAATTGATCGTCGGCTTTTCATCCCACCTACATACACTTTAAGTATAAATCATCAGATTTATAACGTTTACTTCGAGTACTGTTAAATATCAAAAATATCAATTTTAATGATTTGCCATAAAATGTGTATTAAATTGCGAATTTCAAAAAATCAAAATTATTTGATATCAGAATGACATTCTTCGTATTCAGAATGCAATTCGATATGTCTGATGTGCTCTAATGTCCCACAATAAATACTGCCCAAACGTTCATACCCCAGCCCTTAAAGGTTTAATAATAATAATCAATAGAGTGTCAACTTTAAGTATGATTTTTAGGCCTACCATGTTAAGGTGGCTACGTGCAGCCAATTTGTCTGCACAGAAATTCAAAACCCCGCGTAACCTTAAACTGCTGCGAATGTGGAGCTGTTATGGCCCGGTCGATCGATCGATATCATGTCGATTTTGTATGGATCTCTGTAGTATGTTGTATAATGGTGACCAACAAGTACAGTCAATATACTGTTCCTGTTGTGCCACTGCCAGTTTAAAAAAACAAAAACAAAATAGATCTTAAGGTCTACATGTACTAGAAAACTTTATGTGCTGATGACATGGAGGAGTGGCACTTAGAACTTCCAAAGTGCAGTTGCAAAGTAAGTACGGTAAGTTGCAAAGTAAGTAAATAGTTTACTGTAAACTTTCTATTAAAGCCAAAATATTGTAATATAAGAAATAGAATTGTATTTTCTTTTCGCAAAATGTTTAGTTTAACTGTCAGATTATGTCACTCTTTTTGGCCCAAACAGATGAGGCAATACACAGAAAATCGCTATCTAAACCCAGCGCATTATGTCGCCAATGCAAGCCACTCCTTCGCTCGGACGTGAGTCAGGTCGGTTCTTCTGATATGTTACAACTGCCCACACGCCATGAACATCGCGTACGCGTTCGACTAATATTTCCATCGTATGATAAACCGACGGTTCTTGCGGTTTATTAAAAATCTCTTGATTTTTGCAGGGTAGCCTATAATAGTTTAGTAACTAACTGGGCCATATGGAAGAACAGGGGAATACTTAAATTTTCCCCTGAATATGGACCCAGTATAAAGAAGAAATAAACAAAACAAACAAACAAAAGTTTAGTAAATTACACTACCACCACGGTCAAAAAACAGAATTTTGAAAAATATTGAGGGCGTCCTCATTAGCGAATGTTACAATAATTGTGATGCGATCAAGCAAAATCAGTCGGAACCCGGAAATATTAAATTTTCAGTTTCTTATAGGATAGTAAAAAACATTTACAAAGCTGGATTTTGCAGAAAATCCCATTGAAATTGAACAACCAGTTCCAAAGATATGAGCAATTAAAGAGTTTCCAAAACAAGAGGTAACAAAAGGAAATATTTCCTTTGCTTGGCTAAATCTCAAAATCAATATTTCCGAGTTCCGACTGATTTTGCTTGATCGCATCACAATATGGTTTTAAAAATGTTGACAGTTCGCCATACTTGTATGCTCGTTACGTTTAATATTCAGCCGGTTGTTTTATTTGTAATTGTTTTGTTTTTGTTTATTTTGTTTTTTCGTGCTTGAGCTGCGTGGATGTTGAAAATGTATTGTCTGCCTACCTCCCACTGCGAATGGAATCCCGGGTTTTATTCCCCACAAAGCTGAGTTTAATGTTACCTCATTGTTTCGACTAAACTGAACAAACAAACCCCAACGATTCCACGCAACTTCGACCGTTATATTAAATTATTGTCATTCATTACCGCCATTTTACAATTTTTTGGTTTCATGAAAACTTAACACGATTGTTTTTTTTTTTTTTGGCCTCACTAGTGGGCGAAGTTTTTTCTTCAAACACTTCCATATGCCCGGGGGGGGGGGTACATCATAAATTTTTTGGTGGGTACTCTCTAAATGTAAAAGAGTGAAATTTTCACTCCCTGTGAAGAGTGAACTGATTTAAACTCTTATTGAGTAAAATTGGCTCCTATTCGAGTGACAAGAGAGTAATATAATTCACTCTAAAAAGATTGATTAGTTTTCACTCAGTGAATTACCACTTTCTTGGAGTGAGAGTCATTTCATTTCCACTCTTTTGAGAGTGGGTTTCAGTCTTTTTAAGAGTGAGAAAGCACTCTTTTGAAAGTGAAATATTTTCACTCTTTACACAGAGTGATTTTCACTCTTCAAGGACTGGTCCCTAGAGTCACTCTTTGTAAGAGTGAAAATTCACTCTAAAAGAGCGAATTTTCACTCTTTTACATTAAGACAGTATGTATTTGGAGGTGGTAGGTCTTTGGGAGTTGAATGCGTACAGGTAAAAGGGAGTCTTTTTGAACTGCGAACAAGTAAAAGGGGGTCTTTTGGAGCTGCGTACAGTCAAAATGAAGGGTCTATCTTGACTTTCTGGTTGAAAATCGCCTAAAAAAACAAAAACAAAAACAAAACAACAGAAATGGTCTTTTAGTGCTGAAATTATCCAAATCAAGGGTCTTTCGGAGTTTTATTTTGGTCAAATTTAGGGGGTCTTTCGGAGCTGCGAAATCCAAAAAAAGTGGGGGTCTTTTCGGGGGACATACCCGTATGGTCATTTGTGTTAAGTGCCCCCCCCCCCCTCTTGCATATCCAAATGAATGAGAAATACCAATTTAAGCCATACGAGTGGCTTGGTAAATTTGGGTTTAAAAGCAATCTTATTGTCACTCAGTGGCTCACTCGTGTATAATATTTCTGAAATTAATTAACATTTTCCAAATAATGTAATACCAACATTTATGCTGACTTTAAAATTGTTTAAACGTTGGGAGCATTTTTTTTCAAAGTAGATGACCAACAACGGACAATTTACAACGAAAGTTTTTATATAGGGGAAACAATCAGCCGTATAATATATCGCGTGACAATAGTCACGCACAAAGCAACTCTGAAAGCCAATATTTCAATATGTTCAATATACGACTATGCATATTGGCTACAGCCACCAAATTTCATGAATTTTGCAGACAAGCTAACTTTAGTTATGATCTAATATGATTACATGACACCCGTTTTTGATGCCCGCGCTTTTTCTTGCTTGATGATATGAATGTTTTTGTGATTGCGACACGCATTTATTTCTCATTTTTCCTGCTACTTTGGGCATGTTCAAGCCATGCTTCTTTTCCCCATAAACGAATCCAATTTCACGCATTCCTACACCTCAATGGCAGCCATAGCTGGGTCCCTTCTGGGTCTATCCCACCTAAAATGTGAAACGATGCGGCCTCGGCGGGAATTTTAAACGGTATTCCATCACCCGTGTTACACGTAGGCCTAAACAAAACAATGATGAAAGTTTACAACACAATACAACATGTACAATATGACATCGATTTTATGCGGCTTTAATTCACCAAATTGGGCAGTCACAACAGCAGTTTGGTGCAGGGGGGACCCAGTAATGGCTGAATAAATTCTGACCATCACTTGGCCCGTTGGATTCGTCTATAATTAAACTTTTACACGTTGCTTTACACGAATGTTCAATATCTTATCTGTGGTTATGGTACGTAATTTAAGCAGAAAACGACCCATGGCTTTCATATCTGGAGCTATTTTGGAAAAACGCGTTTGCCGGCTAAATTTTCAAATTGTATTACGTAACCCGTAGTGTTTTTATGGAAACCTTTGTAAATTATAAATATTTATCATTCTCGTAGTCTCGTCACTACAACTTGACCAAACACTAATGTACACCAGGCCATGGACAAGAAAGTCACGATGCTACAAAGGAAGATGCTGTTGGGCCTATTCATTTTTTGTCTGATTAGCTTGATTCTGATAATATATTGGTATATTCCGTCAAGTATAACAATAATTATTAAAAAGACTTCGCCACAAACAACATCACGAACTAGGTATGTATGAAGTGTTATTTATCATTACAAACAGTCGTCTAAGGGCATTTAAATAAAGGCACTTAATTTAATGCCCACGTGACCAGATTGGCGCAGACATTGCATCGTATAGATAGGATGTCTGGAAAAGTGACCTATGGCACAGTGGGTGGTCTTCCTGTGTATTTCAATTGGAAACGCGGGATGCATGTCCAAATTTTCTAGCAAATTTATCATATATTAACCTTTTTTTCCGTCGACCAAAACTTTCAAAATGTAGTTCTTGAAAACATACTAAAAAACAGAATAACCCAATTTTTAAATAAGTTGCCTAGTATTAAATTGTCAGCAATTTTGATGATATTTGTCTCAAAAATTCATATCTCTTAGCATTGTATATAGTATATAGTATATAGTATATTTTATTCACACACAAATCGTGGCCCTGAGGCCAAATTACAAGTGGTTTACAATATTAAAAACAATTAAACATTAAAAGATACAGTATATAAATATTAACAAGGAAAAATACAGCAACTGCTGTTGATAGAAAATAAAATATTGCACTTATTCAAGACATCATTCAACAACATTATATATACACACCATTAAAAGGCTAAAATTGGCTCAATATTACATATTTAAAAAAAGTCAGAATATGCAAAACAGTTCAGGGCACTTAGTTATTCAATAAATTGATAAAGTATGGAATAGCGCTGTTTTTGAAACGATCGGTCCTTGCATAAAGTTGAGAGATATGATTTGCATTGCGAAGGACCCTGCCATGACTCTCCAGTCTGGTAGGAGGGATGAGATCTTTTGTTCGGATAGAAGTAGAAAGCCCTTCGGCCAACTTACGACAATGGTCCTCCCTCCTATCAGCTAGAGAGTCTAGCTGGCACAGATTAAGAGCGTTGTCATAACCATCATACAATTTGCCCAGAACTATTTTGCAAGCTCTTTTTGCAGCTGCTCCAAAGTATAATCTTGAGTTGTGGTGAGTGAGGAATGCCAAACTACATCGGCGTATTCAAGTAATGGTCTAACATATCCTTTATAAACTGAACATAATTCCTGGGTATTAAAACCAAACCTTTTAAAATCCTAAGCATATACAACCGACGATTGGTTTTGGACACAATTTCAGCAATATTTCTATCCCATTTGAGGTTGTCCTGCATCCAAATACCCAAAATTTTTGCCTCAGAAACAAAGTTGAGAGGAATGTCATTGATTTTGATAACATTATTGGGTGGATTCCTCTTAAAGCAGACCTGTAGGGCTTGACATTTCAAAGGATTAAGTTTCAGATTATTATTGGCAGACCATTCACTGAATTCATCCAAAACATCTTGAATTTGGCTGGATTTGGGGTGGATGCAGCTCTCAACAATTGTCAGATCGTCGACATACTTCCAACATTTTGTTTTAGGCACACTACTTGAAACAGCATCATTGATTATAATCTGAAAGCCTATTGGGCCTAGTTTTGTACCTTGTGGGAGACCTCCATTTACAGTTTTGTAGTCAGAAAGAACATGTTTATAACGAACACACTGTTGTCTATTGCTGACAAAGTCAGACAACCATGGCACAATAGACTCACGGACTCCCATATGGATAAATTTCTCCATAAGCAGAGTATGGTCGATCAAGTCAAATGCTTTTGAGAAATCCGTGAGTACCACTGTGCCAACGTTGCCAGCCTTGTCAGCGCGTTGATGAAGAAAGTGAAGCATGCTAATTAAATAATGTGACGTTGACACACCTTTGACATTACCAAACTGTTGGTGGTCAATTTTATGACTTACATCTTCTAAAACCCACTTGGATATAAAACCCTCCCTGATTTTTGCAAAGCAGTCAGTAAGTGAGACAGGACGTAGCTTCTCAATGCTTGGTGGGTTTGTTTTTGGTATTGGGACTACGATGGCCTTCTTCCATTGAGAAGGGACTACTCCCTCAATGAGGGAGGTGTTCAAAACCTCTGTTAAGGGAACACTCAGCTCATAGGCAAATTCTTTAACTAACCTTGGAGGGATGCCATCAGGCACACATGCTTTACCTCGATTTACCTTGCTGAGCTCAGCATACACGTCCCAAGGATATAATTGAGGTGGTGATTTGTAAGCTGGTAAATAAGATGGAAGCTTTGTGTTATCCAGAGGATTGATGTTGGAAGACACATTCACAAATAGCTCATTGATGCTGTTAGCAATACTGACATGATCAGAATTCTGAATACCAGGGACATGTATGTTGTGCTCAGCCTTTGTGTCATTAGTCATGACTTTAATTTGTTGGTGCCATTTACGTGGGTCCTTATGTTGTAAATTCCGGACAGAGTTGGCATGATAATTAATTTTAGGTTTAGCAATTTCACGTTGAACTTTAATGCGAAGTTGACGCCACTGAGTTTTGTCTTCAGCCAGAAAGGCTGCCTGGCGTTCCCGAATCAATTTTTTAATTCGGGGGGTAATCCACTTTTTATCATTGTCATGGTTCTTTACTTTGACATGTGGGAAGAATGACTCCATTGCACTGTTAAGATGTTCATAAAAAGCATCCACCTTTTCCTGAGTATTGTTGGCTTCAAACACATTAGACCAGTTTTGATCTTGAATCCAAGTGCCGAACTCCCTGATTTGGGAATCTTTAAAGGTGCGGACAACTCTAACAGCATTTTTATGCTTGCGAGTGGTGGAAGGATTGGGTTTCCAAACAATGCATATGTGGTCACTCTTACCCACAGGTGACATAGGTAATGGATCTGAATAAAATTTACTAAAGTCAGTCATAATCAAGTCCAGTATAGCTTGTTCACGAGTAGGAAAATTTACAATTTGTTTTAGATTGTAAGATCTTGTTATCAGATTAATGTTCATTCTATTGAAATCACCTAAAATGGCGAAACTAATGTCCGGATATTTAACATGTAACAAGTCCATTGATTCAAGTAGGTGTTGCCGAAGAAGGTGTTGGTTGGGGGAGTCGGTGGTGATGTACATGTACTGATCACTTGGTGGTCTTGGTATGGCGGCGCCCATGGGTCACGTGGGCATTAAATCTAGTGCCTTTTATTTAATGCCCTATGGTAACTGACAAAGTAGTTTCGTGTACCCCGCTGACGTATGTACATACAGGGCTGGCCTGGGGGGGTTGACTACGTCAAAGATGGTCAAATTAATGACCATCTCCTTTATTATTATTATTATTATTATTATTATTATTATTATTATTATTATGATGTAAACTAGCCCATTTTTTATGAATCTCCTTTCTTTTGAAGCGTGAATCTGTCGGAGATCAATACAGCTAAATTACGGTAAGAAATTGCAACTATTATTATTATCTTATTATCATTTTTATTATCATTATTGTTATTAATTTTTTATTATTATATATGTTTTCACCGAGAATTTTGCACTTATATCATTCATATTCGTAAAAAGGATTCGTCCTAAAAATCGAAGTCACACAAAGGACAAAAACCTATTTCATTATATTTATTCCCAAATGTAACATAACTTTTGGTTCAAGTTCCTGACAATTTTCTGTCGGTGGTTAGCCCTCTAGTAAGGGGAAACAGGATAGGAAACATACCTGTGAAGCTATCGATTTTTTGAAATTTGAGGTGCAAATGACGCCATTTGGTGCAACATTTTGTACTATTTTAGCCTGTCTTTACAAGGAGAACATGGGAATTAATTAATTAATTAATTAATTAATTTTTTTTAAAAATCCAAACGCCGCCGCGCGCCACTCGGGAAGCCACGGCGCGCCACAAGTGGCGCGCGCACCGCTATTTGCGGACCCCTGATCTAGTATACATGGTAGTGTTTGTTTGGGAAATAATTTAATTTGCTACATTAGTGAAACCAATGTTTTTGGCATCCTTATTATTATTAAATTAGTCTTATTACTATTATTAGTGTTATTATTATTTATTATTATTATTATTATTATTAGTGTTATTATTAGTGTTATTATTATTATTATTATTATTATTATTATTATTATTATCATTACCTATTTTGTAAGCTAACCGATTTTTTATGATTCTCTTTTCTTTTGCAGCGTGAATCTGTCGGAGATCAATACAGCTAAATTACGGTAAGAAGTTGAAACTATTATTAGTATCTTATTATTATTTTTATTATAAGTGTTATTATTATTGTTATTAATTAGTATTATTATAGGTTTTCCCTGAGAATTTCGCACTTACGAGGGGCAGTCAGTATGTTTTAAGAGTTGACTCGTGACGTCATTTGTGGATCGTTTTCATGGCATTTCTCAATGATTACATAAACACTGTACCTTTGTCTTTCAAACAACACATGTAAAATTATATCACACACATGATTACGTAACAGCATTAGCATAAAATCAATGGTCTAGAGTCACCTGGTGAAATTGAGTCGTTTTTGTTAAGGGAAATAAGAGGCCGAAATGAGGTATTGTTGTATTTTCTATATTTTCTCGGGAATTAAAGAATGGAGAATGCTGCCGTTTGGAACAGTAATAGAACACAAACTACCAGTTCATTAAACCATGTTTGTTGGGCTGGAAAGGTTTTAGTTTATTTAAAATGCGTGGTCAAATATGACTTATTTTTGACAAAAACAAGGCTTTTCTTTCTTTAAAAATCTTGATATTGCCAAAAATAGCAAACGTGGAAATTTAAATTTTTTTACCAGTTCTGTTGACTAATCTCTAAACATTTAAACGGGAGTCTCCCTAGAAAATATTTGAATCCGTGATTAAAATATAACTGTTATTCTACCATTGTTACATTCATACAAAAAGTAGTGGTACAAAGAGAGAGACCATCGTTTGAATGAGAAATTAATTTTTTAAACGTTTCTGTTCATTTCAGGTTGAGATCATCCATAAAAATTCATATGAATATTTAAATTACAATTTTCATAGCAGTTTGTAATATTTTAGGCCCTATTTACATGGAATTTTGCAATTTTCGTGCATTTCCACCATGTTGTATCGGTCATCCCACCTACGCATGCGCAGATTGTTGTTTGATTTGCACCAGTTATCATCACACTGAGTACCAGCTCTCACACGTGACCAGTCATTATATTTTAGTATGTTTAATTTTGGAGATAATTGATGTCATTTGTAATAACTGCTTTTTGATTTTCGCCATTTTTTTTTTTTAATTTCGCTTCCATTCAAGCCCTAAAGTTGTTGAAGTTTCCAGACGTCCCATTTCCACCAAAGTTTAATGACAAGTCTCATATTTTACCAAATGCAAACTGAGGACCTACTGTTTATTCCTGCCCAAAACCAGCCATATGCACCTTGTACTTTTGCTGTTCTCGGACATTGTAAACACGTGTATTTTCTGTAATTTAAAAGGCCCGCCTTTTTGCGTGATTTGGCAGTGTCCCTAGACTATTGATTGTATGCTAATGCTGTTACGTAATCATGTGTATGATATAATTTTTAATCCATAAATGACGTCACGAGACAACTCTTAAAACATACTGACTGCCCCTCGTATATCATTCCTATTCGTTAAAAGGATTCGTCCTAAAAATCGAAGTCGGACAAACTCAAAACCTATTTCATTATTCGATCATTGCATTTCATATTTATATCATTGATATTCGTCAAAGCTGTGGTCAATTTCGTCTTAAGGGATGGGGTATGAACGTTTGGACAGTATTTATATTTGTGGGACATTACAGCACATCAGACATATCAAATTGCATTCGGAATACGAAGAATGTCCTTCTGATATCAAATAATTTTGATTTTTTGAAATTCGAAATAGTATTACACATTTTATGGCAAATGATTAAAAATTGATACTTTTGATATTTAACAGTACTCGAAGTAAACATTATAAATCTGATGATTGTATGTAGGTGGGCTGAAAAGCCGACGATCAATTGAAAATTTTGACCTTTCGTATTGAAGATATGGATTTTTCAAAATTTTCAATTGATCGTCGGCTTTTCCTCCCAGCTACATACACTTATACATACACTTATAATATATCATTCGATTTATAAATTTTACTTCGAGGACTGTTATATATCAAAAATGTGAAAAATATCAAATTTTAATAATTTGTCATAAAATTTTTATTATATCGTAAATTTCAAAAAATGAAAATTATTTGATATCAGAAAGACATTCTTCGTATTCAGAATGCAATTCGATATGTCTGATGTGTTCTCTTGTCCCACAAAAAGTACTGTCGAAACGCTCAAAACGCTCATTCCAGATCCCTTAACGAAGGTTACTGAATCGTAAAGCAAGTTTGTTTTTTGTCATTCATTTAAAGATTTCTTCCTTCTGGGATCTTTCTTTCTTTCTTTCTTTCTTTCTTTCTTTCTTTCTTTTTCTTTCTTTCTTTCTTTCTTTCTTTCTTTCTTTCTTTCTTTCTTTCTTTTCTTTCTTTCTTTCTTTCTTTCTTTCTTTCTTTCTTTCTGTCTTCCTT